>NC_051216.1:26463400-26825066 GCF_015220715.1 Pygocentrus nattereri
ATACAGGATCAGTATCGATGCAACTCTAGCTTCATTTGGATTACAGCAGATCGCATGTAAAGTCAGTTATATTAACTTCTCAAAAACATGCAAACAATGAAAATACACAACATAAAACTAGTTAATTATACAGAATAAAACAAATAAAAACAAAAAAAATGCTCAGTTAAGTATATTAACTTTTTTGCCATTATTATAATACTGTTTATCGAGTATTAGGGTATTCAGTATTTTTTTCTTTATTTGAATATTGCTGTAAGTAAGCATTGTTGGCTTCTGTGATGTCAGTAAGTAAAGCAATAAGCAGTTATGTAACAGCCCTATTTTTTCAACGCCACTTGAACAAACTCGCACACACTTGCTGGACTTACAGCTTGAAATACACACACAGTCACTCACACTCAAGAGTTCAGGTAGGGCCATTGAGAGAGAGCCAGTGCTGGAAAGTGGAGCAGCTGAGAAAGCTGCTGCTTGCCTCCGGTGATTACCACAGAGGAAAGGCCTCTTTTCAAAACTCCCGCAGCCAGTGCGCCGCCCGGCCACGGCCAGATAACGGCCTCGTTGTTGCCCGCAGGAAACGAACAAAGACCACCCTGTCCCCTTCCCTGTCTCTCCCCTTCTACCAGGTCTGTGTCCAAGCTTTGATTTCAGGCCGGTCAGGTACTAGGTATCTGTAGCCTGAGGTAATGTGAGTGCAGAGTGGGCCCAAAGCCTGGCACTACCAGCACAACGCCCAATAGTGTCCTATTGTTCCTAGGGCACAGTACTGGATGATGAGGGAAATCCAATACAGTGGGAGCAGTTTTAACACTCTTCTCCTGGGATGAGAGGGAAAGACTGTCACTGTTTTCTGTTCAGTCTAGAAAACCAACCTGAACATGTTGAACAGCAAGAAGCTCTTATTTTAGGATGTAATCTTGGATAAAAACAGGAAGTCACTAAAACAAGTCAGCACTAAACTAAGGATGTGCATTCTGATTAGTTTTGATATTTGAGTATCCATAAGAGTTTGAAAGAGTGAAAGGATATTCAGTTTACAGGATGTTGGCAAAAAGTACAATTCGGGATACCATTTTAAAAAATGGTTCTCCAAGGGTTCTTTGGGCAAAGAAATGGGAATGTGAAAACTCATAGGACCATTTGAATGCTTAAATGGTTCATTGAATGGTTCTACTCTATTGAAGGAAAACCTTGTTGTTTTAAGAACCTTTTACAAAATTGTTCTATATAGCACCAAAAAGGGTTCCACTATATACTGTATATTTTCTCAGATGAGGCAATGTAATATATCGCTGTTGTCGGTTCAAAAACTCGTATCTCCAAAACTTTACAGGAGAAGGAAAAAAACTACTCTAATTTTAATGTAAGTCTAAGGAATCAGACTTTTTTTCCAAGCAAATTTGAGTAATTTCCGTGTTTCTTCAGGATGGAGTGATCTCTGTGAAGGACATTGATCTGGTGATGTCAGAGGGTCTGGGCATGCGCTACGCTTTCATTGGCCCCATTGAAACTATGCACCTCAACGCACCAGAGGGCAAGTCACTGTTATTTATTCATGTCTTGTAATTTTTCATGACAATTGTAACTCTTGCTTGCATTTGTAATGGCCAGAGCAGAGTAAGGGTGGGCCCAACTTTCTCAAAGGCATTAAAATATTTAGATAATTGCTTTAGATAGTGATGATATGCAGTATGACGTATATTTTTGCATTAGCTGCCTTTTGGTTAGTATATTCAACCAGCCTTTTAGAGCATATGACTGTTAGCATTATGTGCCTCAAATGCTCTGTGTGTGTTGATAAATGTCTATGTGTGAAAGAGAAAGAGAGAGAAACTGTGTGTGTGTTGAGGAGGCCTCATGTTCATGGTGAATATCAGGAGGCAGTGTGAAATCTGCAGCACGGTCCTGCTCTGTAAGGTCTTGTGAAACCAAGGGTCTTGTTTGATGCATACACATGAATTACTGTTTTTGCTTCAATTGCCCAGCTCTTGAGAGCTTGTTATACACTGTCTTAAAAAGGGTACTGTACCAGTAAATTTTAGGCCCCCAGGGTATAGGCATTGTAAATGTACCCTCAAAGGCCTAACATTGGTCCTTAAGGTCCAACTGTTTGCCTTGAATGAGCTTTAAAGGCACACTGCATTCACTATCCCAGGGAGAGGGCACATATGTGTACCTTTTTATAACTAAATCAATGCAACCTAAAAAAAAGGCACTGAAGACCACCACAGTGACATTATTTGTACCCTAAAAATACAATTTATTGTTTGTAAGAGTGTAGGTATTTGGCATCCATTTTTAATGGAAGGCTAAATATTACCAGTAATACCATTGTGGAATAAAGTCAGTTGTTTAAGCTTTAAGTGGAGTGTCACATGCTATTTGTAAGAGGCTCTAGAGAGCACTCATGCCCATCTGACCCACAACCACTTAAGTTACACTTCAAGGCTCTGATCATGAAACTGAAGAAAACAAGGCACTAAATGCTTCAGTCTGAATAACAACTGTGCTGTCTTGGATGTAAGTAAGTCCAGAGTGACTGACAAGCCAAAGCCTTTTTTGTCAAACCTGCTTGGGGTAGTAGGAATTCGAAGTGTTTTAGTGAAATGGCTACCACAAGAACTATATAATAATAAAAAGCTAGTCAGTTGGCTAAGTAAGTCTTTGTATGTATATGCTGATAAAGATAGCCAGATATGCTTACACACTATAACGCGATATAGCATATAGGCAGTTAGACTGATATGTGTGAAAACTGTCTCCTCAGGTCTAGAAGACTACCTAAGACGCTATCGGGAGGGCATGAAAAGAGTACTGTCTAGTTTCGGGCCTGTTCCTGAGTTTGATGGAGAGGCGGCAGCTCGAATCAATAAAGTACGCCAGTCTATTTGTGTCAAATTCTGAAATGCTATAGAAAGTTCATAGATGTATGCAACTTACACAAAAAATGCATGTAATTATTGATTTTTGAATCATAAAAAATATATAATGATATATAATAGAAAGGATAAAAGTATATACCATGAAGCATGGGTGGGTAAAAGTCTTACATTTCTTACCAATATAGGAAATCTGTGAGCTCATCCCCAATGACCAGGAGCATCTCTCTGCCAGGAGAGAGCGAAGGGATCAGCTGCTGATGGGGCTGGCTAAACTGAAGAAATGAACGACTCCTCCCCCAACACACGCACAGCCTGAGCTGGAGGAGCATGGATCATTAGAATTAAGCCTGAGCTGCAGCTGTGGTTCAGAAAACAGAGTACAGGCTAATTCTTTTTGCTCAGGAAATGATTTTTTGACACTGGAATATCTGTACTTTTTCAAGCAATAGGGCCTCTGGCTAAAATGAACACAGATTTATAAATGTTTATTGTAATTCATTAGGGACAGCGATTTTCGATAAACTGAATAAACTGAAACTGTGTTTTACAACCTCAGATGAGTTTTGTTAAAATGACATTTACATGGCCCAACAGATTGAGCTCACAATTAAAGAGAAAATAAAAGGGATTAAGAATCAGTTGGTGAAGTGTTTGTGTCCTCCGTACTCCATGGTGGGTTAGACTCAACATAATGGAATGTCAAGGTAATGACCTTTAGTTAGCTATAGTTTATCTCTTATCACTTGTGACTGCTGCCGGATTCATTTATGGGCTATGGACAAGAACCAGAACATCAATACCACAGTTACATCCTGATAGATGATTAAACAAAAGGAAAGTTAAAGGATGTACGATTATAGATACTACAGCTGCTGTATTTGGTGCTATTTGGGTAATCTTCAGTAGTCTGCGGGTTTGTCTACAAGTTGTCTACAAGCAAATAAATCAGAAAGATATGCAGACAAACTATAAAACAGTATAGCATAGAATAGCCAAAGTACTACTTACAGTGGTAACGATAAAAATTTTAGTTTATAGTAATATTTGAATGCAGAAGCTTGAGGTCAGTAATTGTATAATTGCCATTAGTCTAATTTATGGTGGTTCAAGATGTTAAATCTCTCCCAGCAATTGTTCAGCCAAAAGTAATTTGGTTAAATAAGCATATGAGCTCTGATACACAAACTTGATATCTTGTAGAAGAAATGCTGGAATGGGTCTATTTGTGTGATGACAGGACATGACTTGCTTTTTCTCCTGAGTTCCGAGTTGTGTTTTAAAAGGAGGATTAGGCCGTGTGCACGGCTGGAAGTGAGTGAACACCTGCCAGAGGAAGGTCCAGAGTTGATCGTGGCTCCACCCTGAAGAGCAGGTACAGCCTCCAGAGTCAATAAGGCAAAATCTCCCGTGGCAGCTCGCCTCACTTCTGCATTCTTCATTCCACAGTGCAGAGAATCAGAAACGCTACAGGATTCACTTTAGCGAAATATGACAAAGTCATTTGGGTGTTTATAACGTAGTTATGGATGCGTCCTGCTTAATCCTGTAATAAGAGGTAAGTTGAGATTTATTAAGCACTCTGAGTCGTGTTCACTCCCTCCACGTTCACTTTCTACATTATCAAGTCTTATTATCTAATGGAAACCCTACGCACTTTATCAGTGAACGATCTTACAAATGTTTTGTGGCACTTTTTCTTCTTTTTTTATTTTTCTAATCTGATTGTTTTATATGAATCTCACTGCTGCGAAGTGTTTGGTGTTTTCAGTTGATTTTCGTGGAGTTGATTGGAGTTAAATCGTTTTGGTCCTAGGCTGTGTAGGCCTATATTTTAAAAGAGTTTGATCTTTTCAGATTTTATATCATGTAGTATACAGGATTGCTAATAATAACAATAATGATCATAATTTTAACTCAAAATGTTATAAATTCATTTATAGGTTGAGGTTGACTCAAATGTAAAGGAAAAAGAGAATTAATGGGGGACTCCACCCATTTTTAAATTTCATTTGTAAATTTTTACATAACTAAATGGTTGAGATGTAAACAAAGTCGCTCAGAGTGGTTTGATGTGAAACGCTCCATTCTAGAAAAACTTTTTGACTCAGAATTGTTCCCAGTGCTGGTGACGGGAATCAGATGTCTGAGGAGCTTAATGGCTCTAAAAGCTGCATCAGAGATTACAGGAAATGGTCATGAATATGCTGCCTGATGCCTGACACATTGTTTTAAGATAGTTTTGGTCTAAAATGTCCTGTTAATTCCAGGAATGTCCAGGAATTAGGATTTAAAGTAATTTAGTAATAGCCAACTCCATTACATGTACAGTCAAATAAATAATAATAATAATAATAATAATAATAAAGTTTCTGTGTGCCACATTCCAGGAGAAGTCACATTATGTGCTTGTATGTAAGGGGTAACGATACACTCAGTCTGCTTTCGATTTGATTCAGAGTGTCAGGTTTTCAATGAAGTATTCCCATATTTTGAACAAAATTCTAAATATAATCATTTTGCCCATCTTACTAATGATGCTAGAACTGGGAGGCAGGAGGGGCTTTGAGTTGTTGATTGGAGTTGATTGTGTTCAAACAATGCTATCGTGTTAGAAGACAGAAGTAACAATGTCAGTTTTCTGCAATGCATTATCTCATCTTCAAAATGCATAGTATCACAATAATCCAGTAGTATTATTATATACAATAGTAACAATGTATTGTTACACCACCAGCAGGGCAGCACATATATGAGCACGACTGTGATCATTTTTGGCTACTTATCCTGGGACACGCTAACTTCTTTGAGAAATTCTACTTCTATTATTATTTTATCTGTCAATTAATTAATTGTAGATGGTGTGGTTGCACAGTTACTGGAGTTGATAAACCTACTAGAAATCTTAATGGCAGTGCAGAAAGACTCCTTTCAGTGCTTGAACTGGTTTTGCTTTTCCCTCTGGTTTGCAGGTGCTGTTATCAGCAGTAGGCAGGATGAGTTGGGGAGCTCTGTATGCCCAGCTGGGAGGAGTGAACAAACACTCTACCAGCCTGGGAAAGATATGGCTGTCTGTTCTCTTCATCTTCCGCATCACCATCCTGGTATTGGCTGCGGAGAGTGTCTGGGGGGATGAGCAGTCAGACTTCACCTGCAACACGCAACAGCCCGGCTGCAAAAACGTCTGTTACGACCACTTCTTCCCTGTCTCACACATCCGCTTCTGGTGCTTGCAGCTCATCTTTGTGTCCACCCCAGCTCTTCTGGTGGCCATGCATGTGGCATATCGCAAGCGTGGTGTCAAGAGAGACCTCATTGCGACTAGGGGTGACAAAGCAAATGAGGAGGACCTGGAGAGCCTGAAGAAGAAGCGCTTGCCCATTACAGGCCCACTTTGGTGGACCTACACCTGTAGTCTGTTCTTCCGGCTCCTTTTTGAGGGTGGCTTCATGTACGCTCTCTACTTTGTGTATAATGGCTTCCAGATGCCGCGTCTTGTCAAATGTGAGCAGTGGCCCTGTCCAAATAAAGTTGACTGCTTCATTTCACGACCAACAGAAAAGACAGTTTTCACCATTTTCATGGTGGCATCGTCCGCCATCTGCATTGTTCTTAATGTGGCAGAGCTGGTTTACTTAATCGCTAAAGCATTCATGAGATGTTCAGCTAGAACCAAGCGAAGGCACTCATATGCACATCCAGACCATATGTCTAAAGACAAAGCTTATATGCAGAACAAAAGGAATGAGATGTTGCTATCATCAGCCTCTGATTCCTCAACTAGCAAGTCTGTATAGGACATCCAGTGCTGTATGGTTACCAGTATAGACCCCTGACATTTTATGTTTTCAGTTAACTTGTTTTATGTTGCCTATAATGGTATGTATACACATATTATTGGTCATAAATGCCTAAAAACAAACTGCAGTTGTAAAAATGGTGTGGTTTCTCACAATCTACAGTTCATTAGTCTTCTAGTTCAGGCTAGAAAGACCAATGGTGACACCTAGTGATGAATACAAATAAATGTTCATGTTGACATTGTTCTTGAATGTATTGTAATTGATCTGTCCTGTTTGTGGGCTACCTGACTGACATTCCTTTTGCATCGTCCCATAAGACAGAGGCCGATGGTTATGCTGGTACTTTAAGATGTTTTTATCAATGCAGCCGCTCACTTTCACTTTAGCCTAGCCTACCTTACGCTGTCAGTAATCTACTAAGGATGTGATTGAGTATCGGTTGCACAGGCCTCTGTTGGTTCCTCTGTGCCTTCGTCTTTTTAAATAAACTTCTTTGTGCTTAGCTTTTTGAATAAATGTTTTTGATTCATTGGGTGATAGTCTGTTTATGTTGGATCCACGTTCTGTCCTAATTATGTTGCTTCTGTCAGATCACGTTAAAGGAATTGTCAGCCCGTTCCAGCCTACGGAGTGCCTTACTAAACTGACTTTGTCAGAGTTGTTTATGTTTTAGCCTGCAATTATGTACTAAAATGCTCTTTTAAATACCAGAGAATAATTGTGCACATCCTGTTCTAATGATCAAATAATCCAGCTTCTCTTTGTGTTGTTCCATGTAAGCAAAAGTTACTGACTGCTGCTCCACTCTCTAGTTTTAGCAGTGCCCTTGCACCGACCCCTACAGGACATGTTACAGCTATCGGTTTACAACTGTGCCTTATTATAGATTGTGAATTTGCCTCCCTGTTCTCTGTTAATGGTAAAGCTTTAAGATGTTTAAGTCCTAAGATGTAGTATAATATGATGCAAATGACTTGAGTGTTCAAAAGTCAATATGAGGCCCTGATGGTAAGCCTACCTGTGGACAGGTGCGAGTGCTTTGAGCAATGGGGCACATAGTTGGCTCTTCTGTTGCACCTTATTAATCACCACCATTTGAGGTCACTCAGAAACTTCTTTGTACATGTTCTGCATTTTTGTACAGTTAGATTGCAGGAGAAAATGAACTGATACCTTTACATTTTGCCAAAATTGAGTGTCATTTGCACAATTGTGTTCTTGTAGTCTATGTTTAACACCTTAATAAATTCTTACACACTAGATTTTTGTGGGTGTGATTATGTTTTATTGTTTCAGCTGGGAAGTGCTGGTGTTCTGCCTGTGGAAAGCCAAAGGAGGGCGGTACGTTTCCATGCTATTTTGGGGAAGGGCTTCATCAACATTTAGCCTACTGGAAACTTTTTGAATTTATGTATAGTTGGTCGGGCTATAGGCGTGTCTGTCAATCAATCAATAAATGAGTGAAATACTGGACTGTAGATGATTCAGCTGGGAGTTTTTTGTTTTTTTTAGGGGTGGGGGGGTCCTGAAAGCTGGCGGACTGTGTGTTAGCCCTGGGTGCTAGGCAGTGAGTGTGTGAAGGCCCGTGTGAAGCTGAGTGATGGGCAGAGAGGGGCGTGGCGAGCAGCGTCCTAAATCCGCTCCTGCATGGCCACACAGAGGGAGAGTGGCGATGGCTGGGATTGGGAGAGAGCTGCGCCTCGCCACAGCCGGTCTCCACGTCCGAACCGACTCGAAAAACTAGCTCTTTTCCCGCAAACGGCAAAAGGTCGCCCCCGGGTCCACGTGTGAAGAAGTTTTTGTGCATGAATAAGTTGGCTGGCTGCTTTCAAAAGAGTTTGGTAAGCTGGCAGAGCTGCCAGGATTTGGGGACGGGGGGAGAGGGGAGGGCTCCTGCTGCCTTGGGAGGTCTGTATCCAGCGCACTCAACTTATGGCAGCAATGGCCGCTGGACATTACTTTCTGTAACTATGTTTGGCATCTTCAGTCTAAGGTATGCTTAAAGCTAGGTTCTTACAAATACCATCTTTAACCAATTTCACAAATCCTGGATGAATTAAGGTCTGGTTGTCTCAGCTTGGAATGCCTACAGGTTTTCCACTCTGATGTGTTGGAATATCACTGGTTAGTATTACTAACTAACTAACGCTGTAGGCATCTTTCACACCTACTTCTGTTAGTTGCATAAAGGACGGGACAACCAGCACAGGTACAAAAGGAAATCTGGCACCTTCCCTATTATCACACAGGCTGTCATCGCACCTAACCTGAGACAAGATTTTCTCTGCACTCATTTTTATATTTTAACCTGCTGCTCATCATGTCAACAAGTAGTAAGAAACATTGTAGCTAATCGGCTTGGTGGAATTACAGTTAAAGAAAGATCATTGAAACATTTTAACTGTACTTCTGTAGTAATAATAATAATAATAATAGGAATAATTGATTGCAATACAATAGCAAATCTAATAGAAATGTCAACTATATTGAATCATTTTCACACACTAGAACAAGCCTCAGTTATTCAGCTATTTGCTCAGTGGGACCACATATTATATTTGGGGATGAAGAATTTCACATTATTTAGAGAAAAATATTCAGGGGAAGCACTGAATGTGAGTCACTTAATGTGTATTCGCAAGTATTTTTAAATAATGATGTTACCATTTAGGAACCATTTAAGAATGTTGTGTATATGTTACCCTTTGTACTCATAGGAGCAACACAAGACATGTTTAACTTTTCTGTTTTATCAGATCAATTGAAATGCTAATCATACTTTAAAGCTGTAATTGAACTACATTGATTCTAATTTTAAAAATATGAGCTCTCATTGCACTATAATGCTTCTAATTTTCTGTTTTTTTTTCTTCAGGTGTCCTAAATAGCGAACCTTAGTCGATGGATTTACCACTCTCAATACAAGAACATTTTAGTAAGTAGCCTTTTTTCAACTCTGTTACAAATAAGTGCATGCTTTTTTTGCTCTTTTGCTAACTTGTTTCATGTACTGACAAATAAGTTCACTGGTGTTCCTTAGAAATTCATTGTTTTACATACACTGTTCAATAGCCCAGAGCAATATCCAATTACTCATTAATGGCAATGGTGTTAATGGTTACATATGTGGTGTGGAAAAAAAGTATTCTTAATTAAAATGGACAAGTGCAGAACTAAAGTAAATCATGTGTGCACCTGCTAAAACTGTTGATTTTAAATGCTGTTGGGGAGATAATGCCCATGGATTTAGATCTGGAATGAAATAATAGCCATAAGTGACAGTGGGTCATGTTATTCTCATTATTTAAATTAAATCTCCATATTCTTCTTTTAAATGTTCTTAACTTGGCTCCATTAGTAGGCCTATCTATAGGAACAGGGTACATCAGGGCCCTCAACATCAGTGTCCACTCAGTGCTCTCGGCTGTTTTTGAACATTATAATGTTGATCTCAGCACATGCCTGCTGGGCAGTGGAGCGAACAGGTGAGAGAGAAAGAGACTGTGTGTATGAGTGTGGTGATATAGTGTGTGTATGAGTGTATGCGTGAGTGTGAGGGGAGTGAGAGGAAGAGTGTGAGAGAAAGAGAGTGAGAGAGAGTTTGCTTACACTGTGCATGCCAGGTTCATAGCAGCCAGTTAGATGACCAAATAGAAAGGGCCAAAACATCTCTATAAAGTTTACAGTTAAGGACGATAACCTACGAAGCTAATATATCAGTATTTGTTTAGTCATTTTTTTGTTCTCCTCATTTGTTTGATTGTTCTGAACAACGGCTGCTTGATCAGTGCTGGGTGACTGGATTTTCCTCAGAGACGTGAAATGCTGTGTGAGTTAGTGTGGGACGTTCAAGCTTGTTCAGTGTTTTTTAGCTGTATTGCCATAATCGGTTCAGTTTAAATGTGCCTCTGAGTTGCGAGTCAAGGCAGGCACCACCGTTTGGATTGTTCTGTTGGTGATGCTCCAAACAGCTGTTGCTCACTGTATCCTGTTAGTGTTTTGTGTTTCTAGTGGTACTTTTACGACAAGACCTCTGATCATGTCCTTTTAATTTATCTTCCTCATCCATTTTTCCCCTCTCCCTGGCTACATGCACCTCCAGACTGTACTTTCTCCCTAGGCTAGAAATCGTGAAGCATGGGTGACTGGAGCTTTCTTGGGCGGCTGTTGGAGAATGCACAGGAACACTCTACAGTGATCGGCAAGGTCTGGCTGACTGTCCTCTTCATCTTTAGGATCCTGGTGTTAGGAGCGGCGGCGGAGGAAGTGTGGGGCGATGAGCAGTCGGACTTCACCTGCAACACGCAGCAGCCCGGTTGCGAGAACGTCTGCTACGATGAGGCTTTCCCCATCTCGCACATCCGCTTCTGGGTCCTGCAGATCATATTTGTGTCCACGCCCACTCTCATTTACCTGGGTCACGTACTGCACATTGTCCGCATGGAGGAGAAGCGCAAAGAGAGGGAGGAGGAACTGCGAAAGGCCAGCAGACTCCAGGAGGAGAAAGAACTCCTGTATAGAAACGGAGGGGGAGGGGAGGTTGGCAGAGGAGGAGGAGGTGGGGGGGGTGGCGGCAGTGGCAAAAAGGAGAAACCGCCAATCAGAGACGAGCACGGCAAAATCCGCATCAGGGGAGCCCTGTTGCGTACCTACGTGTTCAACATCATTTTCAAGACCCTCTTTGAGGTGGGCTTCATTTTAGGTCAGTATTTTCTTTATGGCTTCCAGCTCAGGCCGCTGTACAAGTGCGCGCGGTGGCCCTGCCCCAATACCGTGGACTGCTTCATCTCCAGGCCCACGGAAAAGACCATCTTCATCATATTTATGCTTGTGGTGGCTTGCGTGTCTCTTTTGCTGAATCTGTTAGAGATCTATCACCTTGGATGGAAGAAGGTGAAGCAGGGCATGACCAACGAATGTGTCCCTGACCACGAGTCACTAGATCACACTGAGGCGGTGGAGACAGAGTCCATGACCACTACCCCCAGAACTGCCCCTCCCACCCTTAGCTACCCACCCAACTACAGCGAGGCCACGGCCGAGTTCAAGATGGATCCTCTGCACCAAGAGCTTCAGGAGCCCTCCCCTTTCTACATTAGCAACAACAACAACCACAGGCTTGCTGCCGAGCAGAACTGGGCTAACCTGGCCACCGAGCAGCAGACTCGGGAGATGAAGGCCACTGCTCCCACTCCCCCCTCTTCCTCCTCCTCTTCCTCCTCCATGTCCTCCTCCTCTGATAACAAGCACCAGCCCAGAGAAGATGCTCCCCCCACCAGTGTTCCTAGCTCGAGTGGTGGCAGCTTAAATGGCAGAAAGAGTGAATTTGAGGAAGGAAAGGTCACTACTGTGGAGATGCACGAGCCGCCTAACACGCTCACTGACCTCCGGCGGCTGAGCAGGGCTAGCAAAGCGAGCAGCGTAAGAGCAAGGCACAACGATCTGGCTGTCTAGTGACCATACTCACAGCTCAGATTTATATATATATATATATATATATATATATATATATATATATATATATATAATATAAACAAGAGAGTTTAAAGGGGAGGAAATAAGAGGCAGGTTGCTGGATATAATTGGGGAATTAAATTTAAAAATTACCCCGACAGCTGTGCAGTCAGTGAGTTGTAGTGTTGTAGTATTGAGGTTCAGCACATGAATGGTGTCTGATGTTATGTGGTAGTTGAGTGGATGGATAAAAAGTTAATCTATTCAGATATTAAGTGTTTAATTGTATGATTGAAGGCCTGTCTGTACTTAATATTTAATAAAAAAAACATTAAGTTCCTGACAAAATAGACAAAAATCAATTTTGTTACACAGAGCGTTCATAAATTGCCACTGTATAAGCATTAAAGGTACTAGATTGTTACATGTAGGTACTATGTGGACAGTAGCCTTTGTATCACAAAGCTGTCTTGACCAAACTGTCCTATTGGTGAAGCTAGTTTATTTATTTATTTTTAGCTCCATCAGAGTACACTGTATAATTTACATTTCATGATACCAAGTCATTTGTATGCATCTAAGGTTTAATGATTAGATTTGAGAGTTTTTAATATATAACTATGTTTAATTTTGCCATCAGATACACAAAATCACTTTTTAATCAATTTAATGTAGACAGTAATGTTTAATGTTTACTTTGTGTCAGAAGAAAATTATAGAAAACACCAAAAAAGATGCATATGCCAATTGCACATCCTCAAATGAGAGAAATCAAACTGTGAATTACTGAAGCACAGTGACATATGTCCTGTTTGATGTATTTCCAATCAATATTATTACTTAGATTAGTATAAATACAAATGCAGATGTTATACAGAGGCTATAGCTTTTAGCTAATAGGGACTGACATACTGGAACTACAATTCACTGATTCACAGCTTATTTCTTTGACCTCGTTACCTGCTGCTCTGTCTGAAACTGAGATCTCCCCTGAAATTGTAAGAAATTGCTATTTAGGGTGAGAAAATGAAAGGGGAGTTGTTTCATTTTGAAATAGTGGTCAGAAAACACTGCATATGCCATGAAGCTTCCTGCTCAAAATTTGCTAGTCTCTCCTTTTTTGAATTACATCCCAATATACTATCTTAAATGTACTTCTAATTGCCATGATTCCAGCTCCTGCCTCTACATTTGACTCACCCAGAGTGAAAAAATTGCATATAGGAAGAACAGTGAAAGGTTTGTCTACTCAAGTTAAAAAGCACATTGCCAAAGCACCAGTGTCATCATGAAATATATAGAGTCCTCAAAAATGCAGAAACCTAAAAAAGCTCATCAGTTGATTGTAGAGTTTTTTTTTTTTTTATCTCACAGGTCGGCTGATGCAGAGATTTTGGAATCTGAACTTATTCCCACAGGCCCCTTGATTTCAACTTTACACTCCTAGATTAGATTTGAGAGTTTTTAATATATAACTATGTTTCATTTTGCCATCAGATACACAAAATCACTTTTTAATCAATTTAATGTAGACAGTAATGTAAATAGTACTGACTCTCACTACATGTGCTATTGGAAATTTCTATTAGTTCTATTTCTAAAAGGGCTGCTTTTAAAGAAATTGGTTGATAACTAAAACAAAATCATTGCTTTACTGTAGTCAGTTTGTGATTACCAGAATGATGTATTTGCTTTTAATACATCAAAGATACGACAAGTGTCTTTATGCCATTATGAAGACTATCCCATCTTTCCTTGTCCATTTTCAGGTTACTATAGAAGCCTTTACCATTACTGACTACTACAGCTGTAATAGGCAAGAGAACGCTCAGTCTTTTCTATGAAATACAGCAAAGATAGCCCAGCCTTAGAAATCACACAAAATCAACGCAACAACTACTCTAAAGACAAATAAGCATTCAGACATACTACACCAATCAAAGGCCAGAAGATGCGCTTTTACCCCTGAAGCTGAGCTGACTTTTGCTTGTGACAGCACTAAAATATTTTACTTTTATCAAAACACAGTATTTAAAGATGTATGTTATTTATTTTCTGCTATTTTAATGTACTCAAAACAAAAGTGTGTTGTCATTTTTGGTTCTTAAAGTTTACATTTTAGTAAATAGATGAAGATTTGCACATTTAGGCAAAACATGCTGTTCAGTTAATTACATATTGGTAGAAAAGAGGAAAAAAAATGACTCTGCTTTGATATTTTTGATCCTTAAAGGAAAATGTCTTAATGCTAAAATAGTGACTCTTTGTGTTAAAGACAGTATTATTCAAATAAAATGACATCAAATGTGATTTGTAAACCCACTTTGTAGGGTACAGGAATAGGCTTCCCATGTTTGGATTTTAAGACTGTTAACTTTTAAGCCTGAATGGAATGCAGAAAGGTTGGACATGTACAAGAATATTTCATCAGTGTTGAAAGAGCTGTACTTCTAGACCCATGAGTAATGTTCTTAGTTGCAGCCTTTTACCTTACTGTAACACTCATCTCTTGAACTACTGATTTATCTCATGCAGAGCAAGACTACTCTGACCAATCAGGGAAATGAACCATCTACATATGCTCAGAACAGCAGCCTGTTTAAATGCTGTCTTAAGAGAAGTGCCTTGTGTATTAAATTTTGTAAAAACACGTTGATGTAAATGTTCATTTACCTCAAATGTTTACAAAACTGTTACTAAATAAAATTTTTGTACCATAAAACCATGTTTCCATTTGGTCTGTGAGATTTATCTATTGGAACACTGCCTCCCAGTAATATTCGTTTTAGAGATTGCGGCTTTTCAGCACTGAGCTCCAGACCCACTACAAATCCACTCTCACATGGAGACAGAACATATCAGCTAACTTTTCAGTGCATACAAAGTGTGAGATGAACTGAGCCAGAACGAGTGCAAAAAGTAGTTGGTGCGTGATATGCATAATCCTTTGAGATGCTCTCCATTTTACCTCATGTTTCCACAATAAGCTATATATGTTAAGAAAAGCAACAGCCAACAATACCTACAGAGATTTATTCAAAGAACATACACTTAATGACCTATAACCTTTAAACTTATCACTAGCTGACTGTGGATTCCTCATGGGGGTGTGAAGATGTGATAGTGAGCTGGAAAGAGGCAAATATGACCCTCCACTCACACTCTTCATGACAGCTTGCACATATGCCAGCAAACAATTAAAGTGAAACCAAACTGGTATTTTCATCCTCCAATGACAAAAGTTGACTGTGAATATCTCACAAAACAATCGCTAACATGTTGGCAGCAAACTCAAAATATCAGGTGAACCTCCAGTCCTACATCCCTTTCCCTGAAAATAGTAATGCAGTTACTAAGTTTGATGAATTTTACAAAAACTTTAACACATCTTGCAAACACAGTGTGATTCTGTTACATTTTTAATATGGCTTTGTGCTGCCCTCACTAGCATAGCTAACAGACCAATACAGACCTCCCCAAGATAGAATTTTAATTCATAGGAGTCATTATAAAAATGCAGCATAGAAGTATTTATTTATTTTTGAATTATAAGCTGCACTTATATATTATATTTTATTGTATTGCAATTTATTGTATTGTATTTTATTGGATTGTAGTTTATTTTATTGTATTGTAAAGAGTTCTGTGTTCAACTCTGTTCCTACAGTGACTTTTTGTTTCTAGCAGTATCTGAGCTCAGCACTGTCTTTTTCTCTAAGCTATTGGTAACTAGCAAAGATAAATGCTCTAGATAGACAATGTAAATGTAAATGTAAATGTAAGTACAAAAATACTACCTGAATGTTACAAGCTTCAAATGTCTAAGTTTAAGTTAGCGCTTCCATAAAATGTGACTATAAAGTACCGCTAGCTTGACGTTAGCACAACACTGCAAATTTCCTAGCAGAACTAACATTAGGCTAGCAGTGGTAATCAGACTTTTAAAAGGCTATAAAGAGAATTGAAAGGTCTCTGCTTTAAACATTATGTAATGGCATTCACAGTATGTACCTTTATCATGACAGTATCTGGCATTCAGTGAAACAAAACATCCCACACTTTACCTCCTCCACCATCCAGGTAGCTGTAGCGCTAGCTCTACTGGCAGCCTTTGTCATTTAAACCTTCAGAGCCACAAAAATCACCAGTGATTGCCTGGTTACATTTACTCAGATACATACAACTTGATGATCTCTTTTTTTGTCTACTTTCATTATGTGGCTCTATCTGACTTTTAAGTTTTAGCATTTTACAATGATAAAACTAAGTATGTAAGATGTTTGTTTGAACTGTTATTTTTGTACTTTACTTTGTTTAATTTTGTACTCTAGCTCTATTTAATGCTTTGCACTTGTATATGAAGCACACTTGACTACCATGTGTTTAACACTAACCTATTTTTCCCAATTAAATTTTCAGCTGCCCTGTTTCTTAAAAATAGGCAGAATAATCACTGAAATGACAAACAGCTTTACTAACATAACCCTAAATTAATTTTAAATTGATTCAATGCTATGAAAGATATTTTACATTCATCTTAATGTAAGATTATGCTGTTATTATTCTTATAGAAAATTATAAGACGTGCATGATCTAATATACTACAATATAATCTACAAGGCTGGCACATGAGTTTTTAAAATAGATCTGTGGTGCAAATATATATTTTAGAAATACATTGTGCTGAAATAAAATACATTTTTAAAACGTGATTTGAAACTTTCCCCCTTTATTTGTATATTTTACACATTGGCCCCCAAACCAAAATGGCAACCCTGAATGACGCAGACCTATTATGTATTCCATTCTTAGTACTTCTGATGACATCGCACTGCTCTCTTACCCTATAACATTTTTTTAAAATACAGTGAAATAACTTCTAAATCTGCTTGCCTGGACTATTTAATATTTCACTCTTAAAAATAAAGGTGCCAAAATGGCAATGCCATAGACTGCGGTTCCCCACAGAACCTTTCAACAATGGTCCTTTAAAGACCTATCTTTGTAAATGAGATATGTGAGTGTAAATAATCCCTAAATATGTTTGAAGTACGTGCACATAATGTAAAAGTTCTACAACAGATAAACTTTTTTTCTAGCATCTAAAAGACTTAGCCGTGTCAGATCAGCCTGAGTAATAGACTCTTATGCATGTTTCATGTGGCCTGTGTCTAGACATTTAGGAAAGGACGAGGGTGTTGGGTTATTTTCGGAGTGAGGGATTAGGAGAACAATGTCTGTATTACACAGACAAACTTCCTGTCATAGTCATGAATGTTTGCTCTCCTAAAAGCTTCTTCTTCATGTTTTGAATTCCAGAATTTTGAGCAACAAGACAGAAAACTAGAGAAGCAAGGAAGAAGGAAAACGGACATCACTGAAACAAAAGAGGTCATTGTGGAAGAGAGCATTGGAGCAGGAAGCGTGGGGGGTGGAGGAAAGGAGCTGAGCTGTGGTGAGGAGATGATAGGAGATGATAGGTGATTGGTGTTGGATGCACTGGCTGCAGTGTGTCATGAGATAGCCTGTCTGCTGGCAGAGGGCTCCAGTGCTAGCTGTGAAGGGCAGGTCTGTGTGGGGCCCAGCAACATCAGCTCAGAGGTGGAAAACACACAGGCAGTTATTTATAGCCTTTAATCACCTAGCAAATTCACCCCGGGCCCTGAATGCCTCTGTTTCCCAGTGTTTAGTCCATGGGAGCCTCTTAATGTATCGTACTGATCTAAAGCAAATGTTTTAGGCAGCCATGAAAATAGTTACATTTATCTCTATAAGTGTTTTTTCCAGTAAAACACTACATAACATTAATGAATACAAATAAACCAATAAGAGTAAAACGTGTTTTTCCTTTTTTTGTTTAAATATGTTTGTTAGATGTCTACAGTTAAAAGATCACAAATTTTGTTCCTTACTTCTCTGCACTTCAGCTACTGTGGGGATTTAAGCTCCATTAGCATCACACCTGATATAATATAATGAAATGAGGTTGTAGATGGAAACCTCAAAGCAAGGGTATTGTTCCAAAATACATTAACGAATACTTGAGAATTTTCTTCTTTTTATTATATACATTATAGGGTTTTACACATACAAGAAATACATGTTAACATCACCCTTATTAAAAATTAAAATATATTTTACAGTATGTATCAGCTTTTATTGTTTTTGCCAATAATTGAATAGACAGCATTTTGGAATTAATCTCTTACTGAAGAGAGGTTTGGAAATTGTTAACATACTGACAGATATAACATGCAATGTATTGATAATTTGTTTATTTATATTTATTTATCATAAATATTTATATTTATATTTTAATATTTATAATATATATATATAATGTTTATATTTATATTCATATTTATAATTTAATATTTATAATATATATATTTATTTCTATTTTCTCACAAAAATGCTTGCCGCCCAGATAATATCTTTGTGTATGCCTTTTCTCAGAAGCCTAAAACTTTTGTATAATACTGTATATTGGCATCCTAGACCAATTTAGTTGAAACATGCAGTTTAATGTCGTATAGACCAAGTAGTTGGTCTAATGATTATTAAAAAAGATGGTTAAGATTTAGGTAAAAACAGCACAGAACAAAACTTCTATCATGTGTACACTGCAGTAAATGATGAACTTCATGTAGTATAGCAAAGATATCTTTACTGAGGTGCTGTGTAAAACCCCAGAGGTCAGCGTCAATGAGAGGAAGAGCCATGTGAGTGAAACGGGTGTACACTACAGTGACACCAACAGGTTTGGTGGACAGTAATCCATTAGATAATGGTCACTTCTATATCTATATACTGTATGTATGTATGTATGTATGTATGTATGTATGTATGTATATATGTATATATGTATATATACAATCAGTCTGGATTTTCCCCTTAAATAATCTGGATTAACTAAGCATGTTTCAGAACTAAAAATCAAAGTATATACACTAAAACCTTTTTCAGTTTGTTCAGTGAACATCCAGTGGCTAGTTATGTTTGTATGATTTGGCTGAGGAGTATTGCATAGAGAAATTACTCACATGGCTTGCTTTGTATGTCTAAACAGACGCTTATGGCATTTATCTTACATTTTACTTAATCTACCACAGACAAACACTGAGGCAATCATGAACAGTATGATAAATTATACCCTCTTTTTAAAATAGAGTTATTAAAAATGTTTTTCTGAGATACATCTCACACTGAACAATCACATCTCCAAACACACATAGCCATAAATGAACTGCCAAAAAGGTTCAAATGTGGGTTGTACCAAAAAAAATGTGAGAAATGCAGTTGTCATCCATTCTGGTGCCCCTCCATACTGTGCAGCTGGACGCTCTGCTCCCCATCCAACACACACTGGCAATGCCCCTCCCTCTCCCTCACCCATCTCTCTGTTGTTTTATAATTAAATGGTGACATTAGTTCATATCATGTGATTCTGAAGGGATTCATCAGACATTAGAGAGCCTAATCGCCACCTATAGTCTGCCCCTCGCCTCTGCCACGGCTCTATCCCAAATGACCCTGCTGAGGGCAGCACTTTCTTTATGTGTCCTGAAAGGCCTGGGGATTGAGCCCAAACAAAAAAACCCCACGAGGGTGAAAAAATGTTTTTACGTCCGCCTGCCCCTCTCGCTAGGCTGACTGTGTGTGTGCTCAGGGTTGTTTTAACTTTAGATCAATGGGACAAGTTATTGGAGTCTGGCCAACTTTAAGGGATAGAAAAGAAAGAAAAAAGCTGTCTCTTCAAAAAAAAAAGAGGGTTTGTCATACTTGCACAAATGCTCTGAAAACAGCCTGCTATTTCTCTCCACTCGATAACAAATTCAAAGTTTCTACCTTAAAATCACCAACTTTAAACAGAATATTTCTCCCTAAAAACCAGAACACACAAAACACACACATACATAAGTAACACACACAGTGAGGCTCTCAGGTCCGTAGGCACTCTGACACATAGGTGGGCTCAGCTCTGGGTTCTGGGGTCAGAGGAAAAACACAGCAGCCACTGCTCCGCTCTCCAAACCTGCAGTACACAGCCCAGCCGCCATTGGAATGATGGGTAGTTATCATAAGACAGACAAGCAGGCATAAATGTTAATGAATTTGATACCACTGTTCCATCCTAGTCCCACCCCTGTATGATCACAGAGCCCATATCCACACCCGGCAAAGAGCGCCCTCTGACGAACACATACAGAAGCCGTTCTTTTAACGGATACCTTTCTAACTGTATGTGAACTAACTATTTAAAATCTGCTTATTTATCAGCATTGTACAACTATTTAATATTAAGACATTAAGACATTTACAGCCAAAAAATAGCACAATGTAAATATTTAATTTGAGTTTAATTCAGAAGTGCTGTTTATCTATTTGTGACAATTTTGGATATAACAGAAGGAATGACAGCTGAAAATATAATGGAAAACACATTTTTCTTTCTCTTCATATGAGATGGCCCAATTGTGTTCCACCACATTAGATTCAAAAGTCAGAATAAAGTTATAACAGCATGGCTGACTAAAAAGTCACTCACCAGTGATTTCATATAGAAGTCATAGTTTTGGGCCCCCTTGTCATGGAGCACATTCTTAAACATTAAATCATGAGGTAGTCTGGGGACTCTGCCAAACATTAAATAGAAGGGTGCAAAACTGGTGGTGTTGTGCACAATACAGTTGAACACGATTGTTAATGTTTGAATCATTTGGGGCCACATGATGGATGCAACGATCATGTTGCCCAGTGTACTATTAAACCTCTCTGTGCTTCCATTGCCCAAGAAGTGGTATGAGGAGGTCCTGGACAATGCCAACCAACTCACGAAGCTCAGCGATGAATTTGCTTTTACAGTTTGCTGCATGATGAGAATGGATACATGCACACAGAATAAGTTGTCCCAGAGCTTTTTGTCTGTTCTTAGCTGTTAGTTCCCAGGAGAGAAAAGCATGTTCTAACCTAGCGACATGGTGTGTAAATACCAAAACATCAATTGTATTATTGTTGTTGTGTTCAGCTGATCAAAGTTTTACACAGATCAGTTCCAGTGGAGCAGTGGTTATAATATTCTTCAATATGGCCCTTGTTGCAGGTTCTGGAGTCCTGCTGAAAATATATTCTGACAGGGCTTAACATCATTTCTGGTGTCTATCTTGGGCAAGAAAAGCATACATGGCTGACCCTGATGTCTAGCCACAACCTAGCTTGAATTTGTGGCTGGAAAAGATGGAAAACCACGGCTAATGACCTAGCTTGACTTTACCATCTGGAACTTGTGATAAAACCATGCTGAGACCATGAAGAGATGCTTCTGTGAAAAGGATAAAAGGCTATTAAACATTTGCAGCAGTGAACGAAGTACACAAATCATGTACTTGAGTTAAAGTAGAGATACCCAAGGTAAAATATTATTCCAGCAAAAGTAGAAGTCCTTCCTTTAGACCTCCACTTGAGTAAAAGTACAAAAGTATTTACCTTCAAATGTACATAAGTATCGAAAGTGAAAATACTAAAAGATTATTTATGATTCTAATGCCCAATTACTATTTTTGGTACTCTTGCTTCATTAACTAATTTTACGTGAAAATACTCCAGTGTCACTTTTGGTAAATCAATCTTTCAATAGAATGCCATTAATTAGTCTGACACTGATGTCTATTAAAATTCTTATAAGCACAAAACACTGAAGGCAAACAATTTCCATTAGGTAGAACCAAGTGGCTCTGAAATAACTATTTCTAAATAAGCAAAGTTTCGATTTAAGATTTATTTTCAACTTAGCTACAAGTTTAAGTTTAATAAAAGCTTGCTTTAAACACAGGTTTGCAAATGAGGCTTCTTTTACTATATTGCATCTGTAGAACTATGTTCATAAACAGAAACTAGCCAAAACAAATTTACTATAAAATTAAATGTTTGTATAAATTCAGAAAAAAGACAGATGCCAATGACAACTGCATATGTGTACATATTTCAATATTGTGGTCTATTTACACAAAGTTAGGTTAATTCCATCATTTATGTTGAATATAAACTTCCTAACTTTTTCACTGTTGCACTGATGTTACGCCTTGTGCTTACTGGGTAGGTATGTCCAACAGGTCAAAATAAGCTCAACACAAAGTATACGCTGTACCCTGATTGGTGTGCTTGCTTTGCATGTCTTATATTTTGACATGTTACATTTTTATGCACACATAAGCCAAAAGGAATGACAGATTTTGCATAATGTAGTGGAGTAAAAAGATATATGACTTTGAAATGTAGTGGAGTGAAAATAAAATGTTCAAAATGGAAATACTTTAATAAAGTAAAGATACACCATAAAACTGCTTAAGTAAAGCAATGAATTATTAATTATTATTAGCATTATTATTAATGTTAATGAAAAATTCCACTCTACAAATATGGAGAGTATCATCAGCAAAGAAATTTAACAATTGCACAGCCTTTTGTACTCATACAAACCCAAAGGCACACAAAAAGCAGACAAGACACAAGACAAATAGACATATCTGCCAACTTGGTGTTGCATCACAGCTTGACACATGAGTGCGATGACTCTACACACCAAAACATTCCTAGGACATACTCTAGATGATAGGTTTCTGGTGACAGAGTGACCATGTGTGGCAGCTTTCATCATAACATACGTCTTCTATGAGAGAAGAGTAGCTGCTTGCCATGGTTTCACTGTGCCAATTTTTCCTAAACATCTCTGGCTTAGTAACTGACTGAAACACAGATTAGTAACTCAAGAAATTGCTCACATTTTGGACCTCTGGTTCTGGATATGATGTGTTTCCATTACTTGTGATCAGACTTTGTGATCAGACATTGTTTCTATGATGCATTCAATCACATTTGTTTAGATCATAAATTCATCACGCCAGGAACAAGAAAGCTGGCACAATGAACATGGACTCACGTTCTTCAAATTCAATTTGAATATGCACCTTGAATGAGTACTATCACAGCCAATAAGCACAATGTTAGGAAGAACAGTTTGTTAGTTTCAGTTCACTCTCTTCACTGAGCGTGCATGACATAGAACCTGAATCCAACAGTCCTTTTATTGCAGCATGGCCACTGACCAACACAGAGGTTTACTGGCTTCTTCGTATTTCTGTGAACCTACAAAAATTTCTGTCTTCTCTGCCAGTAAAGGTACACATAGATTAATTCCCAGTTTGACTTAATGAGGTAGCAGTAACACTGCCCATGTTTTCTCTCTCACTACATCGGCTAATTAGTTCAAATGACAGCTATAAGTTTGCACATTGCTCACCTGGGGCTAGGCAGTGCTTCTACACTCAATCTTGAAATGGCCTGGCTGTAGGCAGAGGCCACAAAGTCAATAAAGTTTACAATAATCATATTTTAAGTGTTATTGTTTTCCACTCACTCAACAAGGCTGGTGGGTTTTTGCCTGAGAGCTATAGTGTTGCTTCTGTCACTCCCAACATACAGAGAGATAAAGTAGAACCAGAAGATGTGGTTAACTGCACTGGTGAAGCAATGCAGGGTTGTGAATGACTAGGGGCTTAGACAGGTTGTTGAGACTCCAGCTTGGGTGATTGGTGAAGACCCATCTTACATATTGTTAGGCTGATGCCTGTGAAGCATGCACTGTACCTTTTCTTACATTGTTTCTTAATAACTTAAAAGAGAAAGACAAAGTGAGATCAGGGTATAATCAGATCAGAGATAAGCACTTGACAACTTCAGCACTTGGGTCCTCCAGAGTCTTACCTTGCGTCCTCAAACACTGGTACACCATCTGGTACATCTATTGTGTTTCTGAGATGAATAATCCATATAATCCAATAATCCAAAGCAATACTCCATATCAGGCATGGGCACAGTGTTATAGAAATCTCTCATGGGCATATTGAAGTATGTTAGCTCACTGAAATGCCTCTTTAGAATGTTAAATTACCAGTAAGACTTCTGAGCTGAGAGTTACTGTGCATTCCTCAACATGGTTTACATGGCAGAGATAGCTCATCATCATGTCTTCTTGGTCATGAACTTAAATGCTGTCTGCACCATGACCTTGAAAGAAGGGCAGAGGCTTAATGTCTGACTGGACAGTTCTTTCACGTATCTGTTTAGATAGGTCAGCCATTTGCTACTTAAAGCAATATTATTTAATTTTTTTTTTGCTCTTGTGCTCCCCCTACAGTTGGAGAGTATATTTCACTTTTACACCTCTGTCCTGAATACAAATCACTCTATGAGCCCCCTTATGTACCAAAATTGTGAGTGTAATCTGTAGCGTCCATTTGCCTGCAAGGTGTGTGTGGACACGAAAGGCAGCACCAGCAAACGCAGCACCAGAAGAGGAAGAACAATGTCAACTTACAAGGTAGAGTAATCTTACAGGATTTTATTACATGAGGTTGCAAACTTTCAAGGGTTACTTACATGAGATTGACAAAGACTGACTAAACTTTTTGTCAGGAGTTGAATTTATTTCTTTGCATGCTAGCCTGAAATCTGACTAAGGTTAGTCTGACTCTTGGCATCCGGAAAAAAATACAAAACTCTGTGAGATAGGGATGATACGGTTACAGCCAATATCACTATCTTTCATACATAACACTGGCAGGGATGTACACTCTGCTGTTGTATTTTCATTGTCTTGCATCCTTTTACCTTTTTTAGCTGTCACCAATAAGTAAAAAACAGACTACTAACTAGCTGACCTCTCCCAAACGTAAATACTCATATTATGTAAAACACTGGCACCATCAGACTTTGACCTATTTAAATCTTACTCAATGAGCAAGAGAAATATAAAAATATATGAATGAATAAATAATACATAAATAAATATACACTGATCAGATCCTTCTTTCTATACTCATTGTCCATTTTATCAGCTCCACTTACTCTATAGGTGCGCTTTGTAGTTTTACAATTACAGACTGTAGTCCATCTGTTTCTCTGCATACTTTTCTCTGCATACTTCACCCCTTTTAGCCTGTTCTTCAGTGATCAGGACCCCCATGGACCCTAACAGAGCAGGTACTATTTGAGTGGTGGATCATTCTCAGCACTGCAGTAACACTGATGTTATGGTGGTGTATTAGTGTGTGTTGTGTTGGATACACACTAATTGAATTGCTTAATTCAAAATTAAGTGCTAGTCATGTTGAAAAAAAAGTTGTCTGACTGAGTCATATTAAGAATAAATCCTAGCATAGATAGCATAGATATTCCCACATGGCATAAATCACTGTTCTAAGGATATAAGAAAATGGCTACTTGAATTATTTACAAATGTAACTTGAAGCATAGTGGAGAAAATCTGTCACCAGCACAAAGTCACACTTAAACACACCGCACAATGAGACGGGTCAAACTGCAGAGCCACAGTAGCGCACTCTCAGACCTGGGCTGTCAGACCCAAACTCTCAGCTCTGGGTACAATGTAACACAGTGGTCAAGGCTAAGTAACTACCTGGTCTTGTGTTTTATTACATATAGGGCACAGAAGCAGCATTAGTGCACAACATTTTCAGAAACCCTCAAATTCTATCGTTGAGTCACAAATGGCTCCCTATTTCCTACATAGTGTACTACATAGGTCTAAATGTCATGGCTCTAAATGTTAGATAAGGAATTGTGTAGTGTGTGGCTTCATATAAATGGCATTCTAATTGACATATAGTGTACTGTTTGGGAGTAGAAGCCATTATTTTATGACCTACATAATGCACTACATAGAGTAGGGGGGCATTTGAAATCTAGTCCATGAGATCATTGGAAGAATGAAGAAAACTTTCAATAACTAAATTAATATTTTAGTCTGTATGTGAACATACAGGATGTAGACATATTCAGCGCCTTACAAATATTTAACTACCTTAAGGCAGCAGATTCATCTGGATTACAAGACTTTAATTGTTAATTGTTAAATTAACAAGTTAATTCTTAAAGCCAAAATTCATTGTCAGCAGATCTTAAAAAAAATAAAGAAGAAAAAATTCTGCTTACATAAATTTTCAACCCTTTTGGACTAGTCCTTGGAATAACCACATTAAGTCTGTTGAAGTAGGTTTCTACCATCTTTGCAGACTGTCCTTACAAGATGCCCAGTCTCTGCTTAGGAAAAGCGTTTTCACAACAGGATGCCACGAGGCCTATACTTCTGTGTTGGGATAGTGTTTGCTGAGGAATGGGCAGTATTAGGTTTGCACCATACGTAGTGTTTGTGCATCAGAAAAGGTCTATTTTTGTCTCAACTGAACTCAACAAAACCTTATTCCATATTTTAGTTGAATCACTTGCTTTCTGGTAAACTTCAGACATGCTTTAATATGTTTTTACTTCAGTAATGGCTTCTTTCTTGCCACCCTCACATACAGGCCAGTTGTACACTATATTGCCAAAAGTTTTCACTCACCCATCCAAATCATTGAATTCAGGTGTTCCAATCACTTCCGTGGCCACGGGTGAATATATCCAAGCACCTAGGCCTGCAGACTGCTTCTACAAACATTTGTGAAAGAATGGTCGCTCTCAGGAGCTCAGTGAATTCCAGTGTGGTACCATGATAGGATGCCACGTGTGCAACAAGTCCACTCGTGAAATTTCCTCGCTACTAAATATTCCCCAGTCAGTAGTATTATAACAAAGTGGACAAACAAACTGCGTCCAAACCTTACATCACCACATGCAATGCAAAACGTCAAATGCAGTGGTGTAAAGTGCCACCACTGGACTCTAGAACAGTGGAGACGTGTTCTCTGGAGTAACGAATAACATTTTTCCATTTGGGAATCCGATGGACGAGTCAGGGTTTGGTGGTTGCCAAGAGAACGGTACTTGTCTGATTGCATTGTGCCAAGTGTAAAGTTTGATGGAACGGGGATTATGGTGTAGGGTTGTTTTTCAGGAGTTGGGCTCAGTCCTTTAGTTCCAGTGAACTGAACTCTTAATGATTCAGAAGACCAAGAGATTTTGGACAATTTCATGCTCCCAACTTTGTGGGAACAGTTTGGGGATGGCCCCTTCCTATTCCAAAAGGGCTGCGCACCAGTGGACAAAGCAAGGTATATAAAGACATGGATGAGCAAGTTTGGTGTAGAAGAACTTGACTGGCCTGCACAGAGTACTGACCTCAACCCGATGGAACACCTTTGGGATGAATTAGAGCAGAGACTGTGAGTCAGGCCTTCTCGTCCAATATCAGTGTCTAACCTCACAGATGCACTTCTGGAAGAATGGTCTAAAATTCCCATAAACACATTCCTACACCTTGTGGTAAGCCTTCCCAGAAGAGTTGATGCTGTTATAGCTACAAAGGGTGGGCCAACATCATATTAAACTGTATGGATTAAGAATGGGATGTCACTCAAATTCATAGGCGTGTGAAGGAAGACAAGCGAATACTTTTGGCAATATAGTGTATGTAGACCTCTTGATATTGTTCATGATATGTGGCACCTTCACTCCAGTTTCAGCCCCTGAATTCTGTAGCTCCTTCAAAGTGGTTGCTGGACTCTTTGTGGCTTCCCTTTTTGCTCTCATGCTAAGGTTTGAGGTGCGGCCTTGTCTAGGCAGTGTCTGGGTAGTATGATGCTGATGCTGCTTCTATCGATCCAGGAGTACTCACTGGAACATCCAAAACTTGGTTTTCATTTTATAGCCTCTTCTTATCTTGTGCATGTCTACAACTTTTTCAGGTAGTAATTGTTGTCACAGACTATTGTCTTGTATGAAACCAGTATCATTTAAAATGACCTAATTTTAAGGCTCAATTTTTTAAATAAAATATGACACAGCACAAAATATCAAAGTGTCATGTGTAATCCAAATAACCTGATGACCTTTAAGGGGGTTGAATACTTTTTCAAGGCATTGCATGTCTCAAAGAATACCATACAGAGAAGCAAACACCAGCATGACATCAGAGGGTTTACAAGAAGGACCACTGACAATGCTTAAGAACTGAGAGGTTATGTGATGGCTTTTTAAAATATACAAATACCTTGCAGAGTTCTGGGATAAAATCTTATAGACAGATGAGACAAAGAATAACTTGTAATAGAGTGATGGAAACAGGACAGTGTGGAGAAAAAAGTAACAGCTCTTGATTTAAAGCACAGTACAGTAAAGTACCACCCTTCATTTAACTGATTTCCAATCAAAACAGTCATTAAGTTCTACTTTGTTTTGTTGTTATTACCTTATTGTGAAAGACTGCAGGGATCTTTTTCCAAACTTCAGTCTTATTAGTTACATTTACTACTTCTCATATCTCATAAATAATTTAAACACGTTCAGTGATGTTGAGGTCTGGACTCTGGAGTGGTCAGTTGACTACACTGAGACCACCAGCTGCTTCTGATTGATTTGCTGATGTTCTTCTTTTTGTTTGTCTCCTTTTTTCAGTAACAGCTTGCTGAGAGCTATACATCCTTTCAGATCCATAGCATTGTCATCATCTTACAGTGGAAAGACAGACACATCTCAGATGTTTCTTGTTTCAGATTTTAGATCTGTCAACGGTGAAAGCTTTGCATGCTGTTTTTCTGTTGATGTCAGTTTTGGTGGTTTGCATAGTTTTTAAAAGTCTCAATTTCTCTATACTGAAAAACAAAAGTTTTTTTAAAAATATTATTTATTATTTTCCTTTTCCCAGTTCTTATGCAAATCTTATATATAAGTACTCTGAAATTCTCTTGAAAATGAATTCCTTGTATTTAAATACCTTTTTGACTAGAAATGAAATGAAAAGTGATCTTGGATTTTTGCATAGTACTACACATCGTCATGCCAATCAAACAGAATCTTTTTGCATTATTTGATTGCCTGTGGCAGCAGCAGCATGAATTCTGGAAATATAGGCAGAGAACATCTCCAAACAAGCAAGAAATTAACAATGGCTGTATTACAGGCCTGGCAGAACACCATCAGTGAAGATACTCAGCATCTAGTAATCTTAAAGAATCCTGGCCTTGAAGCAGTCATCAAAGGAAAAGCAACCAAGTGCTAAACATGAAAAACGTCCAACTACTTGCAGCTTTAAAAAATGTAGGAATCTATTTACAACCCTGTTCCCACAAAAAGTGGGGACACTGTGCAAAATGCAATGACATGCAAATAATTTAAACTCTATATTTAATGGAAAATAGTACAAATGTTGAAACTGAGAAATTTTATTGTTTTTGAAAAATATCCCATTTTGAATTTGATGCCAGCAACACCTTTCAAAAACGTTGGCCTAGGAGCATGTTTACCACTGTGTTTCATCACCATTTTTAACAACACTGCAAGCATTTGGAAACTGAGGAGACCAATTGCTGTTGTTCTGAATCTGAAATGTTCTCCTGCTCTTGCTTGACATAAGATTTCAGCTGCTTAACAGTTCGAGGCCTCTTTGTTATACTTTTCATTTCATGTAGCAAATGTTTTCAGTGGCTGACAGGTCTGGACCGCAGGCCAGTTTAGCACCTAGACTCTTTGGGGCCATGACGCTGTAATACATGCAGAATATGGTTTGACATTGTTTTGCTGAAATTAATAGGGCCTTCCCTGAAAAGGACGTCATCTGGATGGCAGCATATGTTGCTCCAAATACTGCATCATTCAGGGACCAGATGGTCCCTCTCCTCTTTTGCCCGGAGGACCTGGCATTCCTGCTTTCCAAAAAGAATTTCAAATTTTGATTTGTTGGATTACAAAACTTTTCCTCTTCACCTCAGTCCATCTTAAGTGAGCTTGGTCCCAGAGAAGGCAGCTGCGTTTCTGGATCATGCTTATATGTGGTTTCTGCTTTGCATGGTGAAGTTTTCACTTGCATTTGTAGGTGGAGCGATGAACTTTACCATGCAGTGCCATCTGAGAGCCTGAAGATCATGGCCAGCTAACACTGGTTTTCAGCCTTGTACATTGCATAGAGATTTCTCTTTATTTGCTTAATTTTTTAATATTATGTACCGTAGATGATAAAATCCCCAAGTTCTTTGCTGTTTTACATTAAGAAATGTTACTCTTGAATTGTTGCACACAATCTTTCATGGAGTGGTGAACCCCTCCCCATCTTTACTTCTGCAATACTCAGCCTCACTGGGACGCACTTCTCATACCACTTACGTTATAGATTGGTTGCCAATTAATCTAACTAGTTGTGAAATGTTCCACTAGGTGTCCTTTTTATTATTTCACAACTTTAACCGGTCTTTTATTACCCCGTCCCAGCTTTTTTTAAATGTGTTGGTGGCATCAAATTCAAGTATCAACATTTGGCATGTTGTCTTTGAACTACTTTTAATTAAATAGAGCGCAAATGATTTGCACATCTTTGCATTTGTTTATTTACATTTTGTACAGCGTCCCAATTTTGGAAATTCCTGTGTGGCTCATTTATAATATCCTGAATTATAGCTTACATTCTGCACTTCACTGTTATACTTGCTTTAACATCTAGTGTGTTGGAGTACTGGCCTAAATCAGATTAAAATACAGTTTGGTGAACGCTGAAAAGATCCTTTTAGTATTGAGCTGAAGTGCATGTTCATTCTGTTTGGGATGTTATGAGAGTACTAAAGAGATTCAGTACAGTATCTTACACCTGCACTGTTCCCACACTGACCAGCACCTATCTTGTTACTAACTCATCACTGCTGTCTATGATCAGCATTCCAGATGTCAAAGACTTATGCCAGGCTTCTACTCTCTTAACATTGTCAAGAGGAAAACTATTGCTACAACTGCAGACAAAAATCCTAGAATAAAGAAGGGCTGTTGGAAAGGTTATGACAAAATCAAATTAGGAGTCAACATGTTGTGGAGCCTACCATAAAGAAACGGCTTCATTTCAATAAATGCCATCAGAGGGGTTCAACAGTTCATAAAGATGATGAACAACACAAAAATGTTTTGTCCTTTTAGTGTGAAGAGATCTCTCACAAAATCTCAGAAATCACTCACACCACTTCAAGGGCACATACCAGCACAGGCATGTCCACACCTCCTTCCGTTTTTTTTTCCACACACTTCAGCAGACTATGAAGATCTATAAATAACCCAATACATATCACAGCTTGCATGTAAACCAAAGAGGTGGATGTGGGGCTCATGCCAACCCCCCCCCCCCCCAAAAAACAAAAACAAAAACAACAACAAAAAAATAAACAATGTTGGGCTTTGTGAGATGGAGAAATTATCTTTGCATTTTATTGGTAAAAAAAGACAAATAAAATAAACAGCCAAAACGCCCCAAAAAAACATTAAAAACACTTCGGTCACAGAACGCTGCTCCTACCTTGCATAATCTGTTAGGATACTACTCTTACTCAAGAGTCGCACTGTCCTTTGCAGCCACACATTGAATTCCAAATGTTAAAATTTGATGTCCTCAACCAAAAACAGAACATGACTGTGAATCAACATTGCACTTTTTGAGAAGTGCTTTGTTTATTTCAAATGAAACAAAGAAACAGCCAAAAGTCAAAAAGATAGGAGGGGAAAAATAAAATCACATTGGGAATAAAAATAAAAACTGACTGATAACTGACTGTTGAAAAGAATAGCTTAACACCAGTAGGTTCAATACCAACAAAAAACCCTGCTTCATATAAACCTGATCTGCAGTCCACCCAAACTCCAAAAGAGAGAGATAGAGACAGACACGGATGGGCGATCCAGGGCTGCAGCAGGTTTTAATGCTCTTCAAGAAGGTGAGAGAAATGGCACAGCGTCCACACACACACATACATACACACACACACACACACACACACACACACACACAAACACACACACTGTCCTCTCAAAAAGGACCTGACAATCAATCACAATCCGCAATAAATAAATATTTTATCTTAAGAAGGCTTTCATGGGTTCGTGTCCAGGATGATTTTTTTCTTTTTGTTTATTTATAGTATTTCAGCTTGTTGTTTAACGCACACACTCTCCACTTCTCTCTAACCCACTACTTTCAGAAATATTTACAAACCACAGCAGCCCAATCTGGGCATCGTAAGTAATGCTACATCACATACACGCAATTCCTAACAAATGAAATGAAAAGAAAAAACAAAAGCAGCAGTCTATGGGTCGCTCTTCATGTAAAGCACCGCTTCCATGGTCCTAAGACTTCTGGAACCACTGATGTAGAAATCAGCATTAGGCCTTAAACCTCTTCAAGACCTGACGTACAGTATTCTCTTTGCTTATAGCTGTACTGGGATCAGTGTGTTTAAAGGGACAGTGAAGTTATGTAATGCAGAGGGTGCTATGGTGGCGTAGGAGTCCTCAGTTTATCCAGCCTTAAATACCCTCCTCTTCACGGGCACTCTCTCTGTAGATGTCTTTCACTAGCAGGACTTGAGTTAGGAGGCCCTCTAGGACACACTTTTCTAGAGGAGTTGAGCTGAACCACAACGGACTGTCTGATGTGCAGGAGACGTCTGGCTTCACATAGAAAAAATCTGTCCTTTGCCTAACAGACTCTGGGCTGAAAGGAAAGAACAAGAAATGAATTAGTCAAAGATACCCATGAGTTGCAGGACCAATAAAAAAAATGGGTACTTGTTTTCTATAAAGTCCATGTTTCCCAGAATTGCTGCGAAATTGAGTTTCGGTTTTAAGCAACTCACCACTTAGACAGATACAACTCATACAAGCGACACTCTGGTTTCTTAACAGGACAGCGAGTGTGGTCTCCCGAACCATCGTCCAGCTCAAAGTTTGAATCACTACCCTCTTTACGTCTCCTCTTACTTCCTGTTGATTCTGTTAATACAGAGGGAGAGAGAGAATTGTCCATTAGAAGGTAGACAGTAGGCATCCCAAAATGAATGGTAGGTAAACCACAAAGAGGTCATGGGGTATCTGAGGCCACTTCATCTAACAGCTAGCTTGCTCATCCATGTTCGATTGTCTCAAAACAAATTTCACTGTACATTACAAATAAAAATAAGGGTGTCAAAAAGGGTTCTTTAGAGCACTGGCATAAAAGAGTTTACCACATTGAAAGGATGATTTGACCAAACATGAAATGGTAACCCTGGAACTTTTTAGGTCAATAATATGGATTTATGGATGTTAGGTTTTCCATTCTGTAAGGTAAAACTCCCAGTTTACAAAATAATCAAGCATTTAAGATTTTAACAGAGCAGCCCTATGTTTAAAAATGGAATAAAACACTGAACTGGAATTCTCCTTTAACCTTAAATATGCAAAATATACGCAACTATATTTAAGAGCTCAATGCAGTAAGTAGTGGGGAAAAACCATTACAAGGCAGTACATGACCAAAGGGCCCTAGTGGATGGAGCAGAACATACCATGCTGATCCTGTGAGATGGAGGGGATGCGTATACAGACTGTGGTCTCGTGACTGTGAGGTTTGGAAGTGCTGGGGCCGTAGACATTGCCAAAAGAGAGGCGCAAGTGCTGCTCGACAGTGCGCAGGCCAAAGTATTTAGTGTTTAGATAGACAAGCGAGCGCAGAAGAACAGAAGGGGAATACTCTCCCAGCTGCTGGCTGCTCCACAGGCACAGCTCTTCTACGCGACCCCACAGAGAACCTACACATGGAATCAGAACCAAGAAACAACAATACTACCTTTACAATACATAATAACAGAGACTTTGCAATTGTGCTTTCATTTTTTCTGGTAAAAATTGCAAGTGCAATAAAAATTAAAGTCATGACAGACATTAAAGATGAATACAAAGCAATGAAATCATGTCACCAACCGATTAGTTTCTCAATTGACAAACCAATAAATGATAAAATAGACAATATGAATATGTCCTCATAATTGAACGAAGTCATCACCTTTTGTTCAGAATGTGAACAGCAAAAATTATAATCATTGGACACTTTCAAACAAGTAGACAATAACTACATAACTGCCAAAACAGAAAGCAGTTTTACCATCAGGAAGAACACTGGGTTGCCAGTCTTTCAGAACCTTATTAAGCTCTTCTCCAAACATTTGGTAGCAGGAGTCATTGAAGAGGTCATCTGTTCTTCCTTTGTCCTGCAAATGCTTCAAACAAACCAATATAATTTTAGAAAAGAAATACAAAAGGTTTGTATCACTCTGAAAACGCTGCTCATTACAGAAAAATGTAAAAATAAATAAACAAACAAACAAACAAATAAAAATAATAATTAAAAAAAAAAAAAAAGAAAAAAAAAAAGACTGAGGTGATGAATTCTTGGTCTTTCTCTTCTTCCCTTTCATCTTCTGTTTCTTTCTATCTGCTCGTCTGACTTTCCCTGAAGAGCCAGCTTTCTGAGAACTAAAGGAGTGGATGCTCCTAGGAAGGAGACTTCATGCCACAGTCTGGAGCCAGACTTCAATCAGAGCAGCCATTACATGCCAGTGATGAATGCCAGAGCTGACTGGCAGCATATGACTACGAATGCAAGTCTGTGCACTTAAGCACAAACAACAACGCTTCCCAAGCCTGAGGTAAATGTAAATAAAAGCCCAAATTACAAAGTGCTACACCAATTTAAAAAACATTATCAGAAAAAAGGGAAAAAAACAATACACAAAAGGCACATGAACAGTCCTGAATAGTTTGACTAACCTTCTGGAGGCCGAGGCAAAGGTAGAGAATGCTATCTGGAGCATAGCGCTCCCCGTTGGGGCGACGCACTTCTTTGACGAATTTAGCCAGAGCCTGGTTCAGCTCTGCTGAGCTCAGAGAGAGGAGACTGCCTTTCAATCGAGCTGGAGTCACTGCACAGGCACAAATGAAAAAGTTCTACATAAACTCTCCACCCATTTATGCTTGGAAACTATCAATACAGATTATGCCTACAAATATTACATTCACAATTATACTGATACAATATATTTTCAATATAATATTTCTAAAGCGTCCAGACTCCCTCTCCAAGTAGTGAATTCACAGCACAATGCAGTAGAATTGCGTTCTTTGGAGTGATGGAGCATCGAAAACCTTAGGGATGTGCTGGTGGTAGTACCTGACCCCACTGATGCTCTTGTGGCTGAATGCAGTCAAGCACAGCAAGGTTTGAACAGTTGATGTAAAGCTTTCCCAGAAGGGACTTTAGTACAGGGATCAGAAACACCCTATTGATAGACTTCATTTTAAAAGAAACTTTGGGTGAGCAGGTGTCTACTGGACATATCATTTCCAAAGAAAAAAAGACCCTCATCACAATGCAAAATCACTGATCTAAAGGAAATGGCAGGTGTCCTCATAACTTCATGTGGTCAACAACACTTGTTTCAGGATGTGAACAGCAGTTAAGTTATAATCATTGGACACATGCGTTATATTTGAGAAACTTATCGTCACAAATGCAGGATACCTTTTAAACACTTCTTAAAAAATAAAAGTGGTTATAATAGGGTCCATCAAGATTTAGTGAAAGCTCTCACCTTGTTTGAGGGAGTCTTTCCCTTTCAGGCCAGTGGGCTGTGCAGCTGATGATGCTGTCCACCTTCTCCAGGCATTAAGGCTATACCTAGAAGTGAGGGGGAAGGAGCCATCTGCTGCAGTGTGGTCTGCTGATAAGGAGGAAGCTGGTGAGGACTCCTCTTCCACAGCTCGTCGCTTGTTGCCCTAAGCCATCATTAAAATGTGAAAATCATTAATGTTAGGATTACTAGGATATAATTATAATCATAAATATTAAATTGTGTATAACGGTGACCATAACAACGTGTAATGTCCTCATATAGAACCTTAGCAATCACTTCAGATCAGCATGTGAACAGCATAGTGTTTATAATCATAGGACAGCTTTTAAGGTTAATGTTTAAAATGATCGTGGCATATTCTGAGTACCCTTCTCCTGGTTCTTGGGCGGGGGGTCTCATCTTTCTCCTCAGCAAGGACAGGGGGCAGCATGAAACCCATCTCTGCATCCAGACCCTCCAGCACAGGTACAGGCTCTGAGGCTGGGAGACACATAAAATTGAAAGAGAGTTAAGAGAGAGTGCACTTGCTGTTTCATTGTTCAACAGATTCACTGGATTGTAATTGCCTACTTGTTACGCAAAGGGGGATTAATTATTATTACACAGGTTTGCTAGAATTCCAGGAGAACAGAAGCCTCAGAAACACAGTCATTTCTCATGCTCACATGCAGACACACACTTCCAAACACATGACTGACAGGGTAATGACCACAAATAGCCAAAGAAGAATTTAAACCCAAGCGGATATACTCTGTAGATTTCTATATATACACACATGTACACACGATCCATGTGATCGGAACATTATGCAACATTCAATGACAAACAGGAAAAGATATCAACACAAGTAACACGTGTAGATACCAATCCAAAATGGAACGTAAACAGTGAGCCAAATAGACAGTAATCCTTCATAACCAAGTTACTGTTCTGTCACCGCTCCTTTAAGGATTATGGGCCTGACTAGGAAAATATGATGAGAATGTTGCACAACTGACATTTGTACGGTACATGTTCTGTGTTAAACTGCTCACAGTGTACTACCTAGAGAAAAGTCGTTTTCCAGGTCCAGGTCTGGGTCGTACTTATCTTCCTCCTCTTCCTCTTCTTCTGAACTGCTGCCACCACTCTCGCTCTTTACTCTCTCTCTTTTCACTGCACCACTTTTCTTTTCACATTTGATATCTGAGAAGAAAAAACAGACATCACAATAAAATGTTTTTTCTGGAATGTTGATCAAAGAACAAAAAAAAAAAAAAAAAAAAGAAAAAAAAAAAAAGAATTTTTGGACCAAAAATCTGGGTCAAAAGACTGCACAAACTGTACTTATAAAATTCAAAACAACAAAACCATATGACAAAACATATCAATGAATTTAAATGTTTTCTGTAAAATCCTAAAATATTTTGAAAAGGTTAGATTTTGTTTCCCAATATTTAGAAGAAGTTATTCTAACGAACTTGTTAATGATAATATTTCAGACTCGTACCAAATGACCATAGCTCTACTTTGCCATATCATGTATGAAATATAAAATTTATTGGCTAAGTGGCAACTGGCGCTAGATTGAGTAAAACAAACCTATAGACCTGCAAGATTCTTTGATCTTTGCTGGAATTAGGCACCATTAAGATTAAAACACAACAAAATGCAAAGAGAGGACTGGTCCGTAACAATGTGCTCTAAAACAAGTGTTGACTTGAATTAAGAAAGAGTACAAATATTACTAACATTCCCATAAGCAAAGATTTGTTAAATCTTCTGACAGAAGTTAGTCAAATAACATGCTAACTTGATAAAATAAATGGTTTGTAAAGGAGCTTCGCACCAGAGCAGTCAGGTTTCTTTTCATCCTCTGTGATCATTTCAGCCATAGCTAGCAAGTCAGCCTCCAGAGGATCAGGGGGGAAATTAGCTTTGAGCTCATTGATGGTCTTGACAATCTGCTCAGCACTCTGTAGTGTAGTGGGCAGGAACACTGGCACAGGCACCTGAGAACAGCACAGGAATGTCACAATTCACCTTCATTTCATCAGCTAACATTAGCAAATATCAGCAGGGCTATCTTGTGTGTACTAAATGGTATTAGATGATCCAATAAAAACCATTTCAACAGCAGGGGGAGTCTTGCCTGATACAATGACAGTGATTGAGATGAAATCTCTTACCGGTACAGGTATTGGAACAGGTGTGGGTGTGGTCTGAGCATAGAGATTCATGGGTAATGGGACATAAACAGGAACAGGTATTGGGACAGGGACGTACTCCTTCACCAAGCCCTCCAAACCTTCCTCTTCTGTGGAAACACAATATAACAACTATCTATCAGTCTGTGTACACAATCTTATAGGACCTGGTGTATGTGTGTTTCTCACAGTAAAATATGCTTTACCTGTCTGCAGTGGTTTGCTCTGCATATGAGGCTTGCAATAGGTTGCCTTAGTCATAGTGAGGGGTTTACAAAGCACAGCTTTGTTTTTCACATCTTTAGGGATCCCTCCTCCGGCATATGACACAGGTCCCTGATTAATCAACTGCATGGAAAGGAAAAGAAAAAAAAAAAAACATTTACAGTAAAGAAAGTCAATAAAATAAAGCAGGTAATTCTGACTGTTGATGGGTTTGTTTCTCTTCTTTTCCCACTCATATTAAATAACACACCCTAAAGAAAAAAAAAAAAACAAAACCCTCACCGTAAGCTTAGACGGATGAGTCTGTCCTCCAAGTCCTATTATAAGACAAAATGACATTTATAAATAATTTTAAAATGTACGTTCTAATATTCAAAAGGAACTTACATTTCCTGACTTTGTTAGCATCGCATCTTACCTAAAGCTATGTTTTCAGGGCCTTTCTGTGTTGCCATATTTGGCTGATTTTGTTGGCAATAAAAGCGGAGGAGACACTGCTGATCACAAAAGTGCTTCATCTCTGCACGCCACTGCACAGACTCTGTTAGGTTCCCCTGTACCTTACAGCAGTCGCAGCGTGCCGCCTAGTGGACAAACAAGAGAAGCACAGATTTGACAAATTTCAAGTAAATCCCAATACAACTGGACTACGTCACTACTAATACAACTGTGCTTGATAAATATTGAAAATTGGCAGCGCGCAGATCCCAATTTTTGTGTCCTCATATAATAAAAGGTGTCAACACCATGGTTCAGAATGTGAACAGCAAATAAATTATAATCACAGGACACTTTGGAAACAGACACTGTTACTGCTACTGCAAAGAAAGGAGTAGAAATTGCAGACCTTGTAGTACCACTCGTGAAACTTCTTTGCACAGGCCTCACTGCAGAAGTCCCTGCTGACCCCGTCTATCTGTTTGGTAATAGATTTCTTGCACATCTGCGTGCAGTGATTACAGGTAACACACTTCAGGCCTAGACGACGTGCAAAGTCCTGCTTGAACAATAGCTTGCAACCTGTGCAAAGAAGGTAATGGGCAAGCAGGATTAGATTATAATTCCATCACACTTGCAATACAACCACTGATCTGACCCTAGAATAAATAACAAAACTAGCTACATAAACCACAACCTAATTTCTTAGAAAAGCTGGGACACTGTAAAAAGTGTAAAAAGTAGTTAACAACAAATGTTACACTCTGCATTTAACTAAAAGTAGTACAAATACAACATATGAAACATGGAAACTGAAAAATTTGTTTCTTGAAAGTAGTCACTTTGAATTTGATAACAGAAACAAAAAAGTTGGAACGTGGGCAACAAAACACTGGTAAATGTATGTAACACCAAAAAAAAAACCTGGTGGAACATCTCACAACTAATTAGGTTAACTGACAACAGGTCAGTAACATGACTGGGTGTAAATGGAGCATCTCAGAGTCTTTTAGAAGTAATGATTGGGAGGTGTTCACCACTCTATGAAGGACTGCATGGGCAAACAGTGCAAAAATTCAAGAATAAAGTTTCTTAACATAAAATAGCAAAGAATTTGGGGATTTATGCATTACAAAATTCACAGACACAAGATATATTTTCTAAAGTATTCCCTCATCTGCCTTCACACGCATATGATCTTGAAATGACATCCCATTCTTAATCCATAGGGTTTAATATCATGTTGGCCCACCCTTTGTTAGCTATAACAGCGTCAACTCTTATGGGAAGGCTTTCCACAAGGTTTAGGAGTGTGTTTATGGGAATTTTTTGACCATTGTTACAGAAGTGCATTTGTGAGGTCAGACGCTGATGTTGGACAAGAAGGCCTGGCTCACAGTCTCCACTCTAATTCATCCCAAAGGTGTTCCATCAGTTTGAGATCAGGACTCCAGTCCAAACTCACTCATCCACTTTTTTTATGGATTTTGCTTTGTGCACTGGTACACAGTCATGTTGGAACAGGAAGGGGCCATCTCCAAACTGTTTCCACAAAGTTGGGAGCATGAAATTTGTCTAAAATTTCTTGGTCTGCTGAAGCTTTAAGAGTTCTTTCACCATAACTTAGGGGCTGAGCCCAACTCCTGAAAAATAACCCAACACCATAACCCCTCCCTCTACCAAACTTTACAATTGATATAATGCAGTCAGACAAGTACCGTTCTCCTGAAAACACGTTTCCACTGCTCTAGAGTCCAGTGGTAGTGTTTTACACCACTGCATTCGATGCTTTGCATTGCACTTGGTGATGTAAAGCTTGGATGCACTGCATTAAAAACATGTGACATGATTCTGTAGTCAGAAATCATTGCATGGGCTCAGGAACACCTCCAAAAAGCCATTATCTGAACATTGCATGTCAGTGAGCTCAATTAAGATGGACTGAGGCAAAGTGGAAAAAAGCCCTGTGGTCTGACAAATCAAAATGTGAAATTCTTTTTCAAGATCATAGACGCTATGTCCTCCAGGCTAAAGAGGAATGGAAGCCTCCAGCTTGTTACCAAAGCACAGTTCAAAAGCCAGCATCCATGATGCAATGGGGGTTTAGTACACATGGCATGAGTGAACTGCATATCAGTGAAGGCACCATTAATGCTAAATGATATATTCAAGTTTTGGAGCAACACATTCTGCCACCCAGATGATGTCTTTTTCAGGCACAGCTTTGTTTTTCCAGCAAGACAATGTCAAGCTACATTCTGCACATATTACAACAGCATGGTTCCATAGTAAAAGTGTCTGGGTGCTAAACTAGCCTGCCTGCAGTCCAGACCTGTCTCCACTGAAAACATTTGCCACATCATGAAACAAAAAAATATGACAAAGGAGACCTTGAACTGTTGGGCAGCTGAAATCTTTGATCAAGCAAGAATGGGAAAACATTTCACTTTCAGAACTACAGCAACTGGTCTCCTCAGTTCCCAAACTCTGAGTGCTGTTAAAAGAAGAGATGTGATACAGGGGTAAACATGCAATTGTCCCAAGTTTTTTTTAAATGTATTCCTGGCATCAAATTCAAAATGGGCATATATTAAAAAAATATACAATTTGAGTTTCAACATTAGATATGTTGTCTTTAAACTAGTTTCAATTAAATATAACATTAAAATCATTTGTATATAATTGCAATCTATTTTATGTACATTTTGCCCAGTGTCCCAACTTTTGGATTGTAGTAGCTCTCACCTCTGAAGATAATCAAATGGCCTTATTTATAAACAGCAATGGAGTTCTAATCACAGGACAGAAAAAAATTAGAAAAATGACAAAAGTACCTTCACTACAGAAGGGTCTTTTGACCCCTGAGAATTTGACTGTCTCGTGAAGCGTCTTCTCCTCCTGACAATACTCGCAGAAGGTGACAATACAGTGGAGCTTCTTATAATCCTCACAACATGTCTTACTGCAGAACTGGTACACTTTATCCTGAAAAGAATGAACAAAGACATTTGAACCTATTTTATTTTGAGTTTATACAGTTAATGTGGCCCTTATTTTAAAATTGATTAAACTACACACATGCTGAAACAGTAATGATTAAAAATAATGATCAGACACATCAGTGGATAGAGAAACACCTCAGTGTTTTTTGTCCTCACCTCCCATTCCAGAATCTCTGGCTTTAGACTGAAAGAGCCTCGGCAGTAGTTGCATTTCAGCTGTACATTGCTGGAAGCTGAGGCAGGAAGCTGACCATTGGCTGATGTTTGAATAGTGGCACTCTGAAACAGAAAAATGTGCATGGGTATGACAATTTCCAATTGTAAATGGAACCAAAAGGGCCTAAAAAATGGCTTAAAGATTCTTGTATTTATGATAACAGAAATGCTAATTTATTCAAATCAAAAGCTTTATAGGTTGGTTTAAGTTTATATACTCAGAAGTAACTACCTACTCTGTTACATATACACAGGAATGTTGTTGTAGTGCATGTACCTGGAATTTTGTGACACACTGAGAGCTGCAGAAGTTTAAGACTTTCCCTTCAGGCAGTGTTGCCTGATACTGAGGTAATGCATTTCTTTTACAGAAATGACAAGAGGGCTCAGCAACTACAAAAAAAGTTAAAGAGGTAGAGTTAACATAAGTTAAATACATTCCAAACATTTCAGTCAAGCAGCCATGTTTGACTATGACACTCTTTATATAGTAACAGTCTATTTCATAAAGAAAATCTTCTGAACACTTTACCTGACATGAAAACAAATGGTGTAGTGTCTAGCATGGTATGCTAATATACAAGGTGAGTCAAAAGACACAGGACACGTTTTATTTTATTTTATTATCGACTTTTATCTCTGGGGTCATCTTAACCAAATTGTGTAACCAAATCTTGACCAAATCTGCAACAAACACCATCTTGTGACGGCTTGTGACAGCATAAAAAATAAAATAAAATAAAACTGTGTCCTGTGACTTTTGACTCACCCTGTATATCACAGGAGAGTCTGCATAGTTAAAGGTAGCACCAGTTGCTGTTTTTAGGTCATGAACTGAGAGTGAGTAAGCATAGCTGTTTATGGATAACGCCATATGAATGATAAATACAGAGTTAAAATTCTTTGAAAAAAGGGACAAAATGGCAGTTTTTTTTATATTTGCAATGGGCAAAATCAAAAAATCGGGCATGGTGATTTTAAGTAGCTCCTTTAATAATTCCAAAATTATGATTTAGACTAGACCGACCTTACATCTGCAAGGACTGATCTCCAGAAGCTGTTTTTTTTTTTAATTTAACATTCAGGGACCTTCAACTGAGACCAATGTCTTATTCACAGTGGGGCCTTAAGAATATCACATAAAATAAAACAAAGATGACAAATTTCAAAAGAATTGCAATACAAGTAATAAAATGAATTAACCTTCATACATGTTTAGTCTTAACCAGCATCTGAAAAAAAACAAAACCTCATATCTTTCATGATATAGAGTATATAATTTTAATTCATATATTTACTAAAATGATTATGCTAATGGAATTTATTTATGTACTTTTCTCATTTATTTATGCAGGTCTGAACACTGAAAGCTATGACTTTGTAAAGCACTAGATACATGTTTTGTTCCATGTGCTTAAACATCTAGTTTCACTTCCTTCTGTACATTCTGGTGGAATACATAGTGCAACAGTGGGTGTCAAACCATTCTTATTCTTTATTTTTCTGAAATTGCTAGTGTAGTATATACACTAGGCACTTATACATCTATGTAAACAGAAAATGTGCACAAAGTTAATGTATTCATGGTAGCACCTGCTGTTCTTTTCACATGGACACCACTACAGTTACCACCTTACTGAATAGCATCTCTAAGAGATAAACAAAAAAAGCATATACTGCAACACAGGTAGAAGTAAAATATATTATGAGATGGAAACAGCAGTGTTAGATCTTGTATCAGTACTTACTCTGAGCAACAGCGGCAACTTTGCTTTTAGTCAGACAAGCTGCAGAACAATACGGCTCCATGATTCCACTGGGTCCAATTCCATGCGTGACATCAAATGACCTGCACATCACTTTACAGCCACTACACTGCGTCATCTTTCCATGTGTCTGGGGTAAAGACAAACATTTAACTCAGCTTAGCAATTCAAATTTAAGGGGGTTCAGCCTTAAACCCTGTTGAAGGAAAAATCACTGCCTGCCCGACACTGACAATATGAAAGACAATGGTAAACTACATGGGGGAATAAAGAGCCCGTATCACAAAAAATGAACTATCTTCCCTTTATTTGTAAAAAAGAGTTTGACATAGCAAGTGAACACTGTTAAAGTTTCAAAGCGTACCCTTCATTCCACAGTCCATACATAGAAGTAAGCTGCAAAAACAGTCTGTTTTGAATTGTTTGTGATGTCACATACAGTAACTGCATTTGCCTATATCTGTATTTATTCCTCTGATTCACACTGAAGTTACAAGGAGTGTTTCCGCATCATAGAGGTCATTTAGATATATCAGCCATAGAGGCAACAAACCAAGCCGATTAAACCTAAGGGATAAAGAGAGGTTGAAAAGTGGTCAAAAAAAAAAAAAAAAAAAAGAGGACCTCAAGGGAAGCTTTAAATACAAGAAAAATGTAGAACATGGAGCCATTAACAAAGCCATAACACATAACTGCATGTTCTGCTTTGTCCAAATCATAGCTAAAAAGCGTCAGAAGTACATTGAAGTCTTTTTAATTTGTGTTCATCTGACAGTTTCTGGTAGATGCTTTTTATGAAATCTGACACTGAACACAAGGAATCTAATCTAAACACGTTTTCATAGATGATAATATATCAAGTATGCTGCTATTCAATAGGCACATTTTAGTAGACTAACTTACCTGCTTGTAGTCCCTGACACAGTTTTGACAGCAGAACCGCTTCTGTTGCCCATCAATAAGTAAGAAGTGATTTGCTGTAGCACGACTGGGCAGGTAGTTCCCACACTGCTCACAACAGTTCATGATGAGCCCATTAGCCATACGGTAACGGTTAAAGCAGGCGTCACTGCAGATCTTATGGGTAACGTTTTTGAAGCTAACCTCATGTCGAATCTGAAGATGATATAAATGAGACACAGCTGTTTAAAGGTTATACAGCATTGATCATATTATAACTATATATTTACACTGCCCAAGTACAAGCTGAGAATTGATGAGAGAAACTACAATGTTTTAAAATAGCTAAAACATTTGTGCATTTACAGGGGAACTCCACTGATCATTTAGAGTTTCTGCATATTTAAATGGTTAAGATATAAACAAAGCCATTCAGAGTGGCATCTACATAACACCAAAAAAGCTTTTCTATTGTTACAAGCTTGACATTGTAATAATAGAACACTTCTGGTGCTATATAGTATCATTTTCAAAAATGTTTCACATATAAATCATACACAACACTTACTGCTGTACAGAAGCTCTTTTCAAGCATGGAACAAAATTCACTCTTCTCTGAGTAATACTACTTGATCCAAAACACTGAGTTTAACAAAGCCAGCTAATGCACATCAACTAAAATCAGCAAGATTTTAAAGATTCAATTGTTAAGGTACATTGCACTCTACTTAAAACCAAGTTGGTTAAGCTTAGGGTATAGTATAGGGTTCGGTATGGGTGAGCATAAGAAAATACATACTTCTACTTGGTCTGAGAAAAAAAAAAAAAAATGGTATTGATGCAACACTATACATAGAAAAAAGATCACATATCATCACATCAAATTAAAACCGTTAAGATCTGCTACACTCTGACCTCTGTGAGCTTTCCGCAGACAGTGCACTTGGTTTTGAGAGCGTTCTTCGGGGGATTCTGTTTATTTTCATATGCACCCAGGCAGCCGGTGCTGCAAAACTCCTGAAATGATTCACTTGAGTCCACCTGAGCCACAATTGTTCCTTTCATACTAGTAATGTCCCTGGTTTAAAGAAAAATTATAACTAATTAAATTAAGAAATGTTTTAAATCACAGCAGTCACTTACATTATACATTGTATACATTCAAAGACAAAAAATTTCACATTTCAGATATTACTTCTTGCACATGGTGCAGCTCTTCCTGGGCGTGGGCTTATGGGAGAAGGCAGAGAGGCAGGTGGTGGAGCAGAACAGGTGGGAGGAGCCTTTGCGCTGATAGGCTGTTTGGCCTTTCTTTAAAGGCTTCTTACAGTTAGCGCAGGTGACCTTCATGGTACGCGTGGGTTGTTGGGACCCTGTGGAGGACTGACCAGGAGGTTTGGGAAGAGAGGCTGCAGGAGAGGGAGAGTCCACCCCTGGCTGTTTCTGATTACGAGGAAAAGATGCTGACTGGGAGATCCAAGAATCTGAGAAAAAATTCAAATTAAGTTTAACTGTGATTTTTTTCCCTATTTGAGAAGGTGCAATTCCCTAAAGACATCACAACTACTTATAAAGTTTAGTGAACTTCAAGTGACCGAGAGCAAATTTTCGAGATAATTCAGTTCACACTACAAAGACAATATAATTAAGGGAGTATAATAATGGAGCAAGGCCAAACCTAACAAATATGAAATCTAAAGTTGTCTACTCATTCTGGGGAGAAAAAAATAAATAAATAAAAATAATCTGAAACATGTTCAGTTTTCTATTTTCCTGCTCTGGTTGCCTATTCTATATGCTCTTCATTAACGTATTATTATAGCAGCACTAAACCAATAAGCAGGTTAAAATGAATTATCTTTCAACATCAAAGTGACAGACACTCCCCATTTCCAGTGACTCCAGGCCTTTGCTAGAAAAAAAAGCTATAAAAATTGCAAAAACACAAATAATTAACAAAATATTTACAGAGTACATATTTACAGAGTTTATCATGTAAAGTTGTATTATATTTAAAAAATGTATGCATTTGTGAGTTTACCACAGCACAGAAAAAGTGAAATAAATCAACATTACCAGATCTCTGGTGGGTCCCCGTCTCTCCATTTTGAACTGGCTGGGTGGCTGAGCTAACGCGTCCTGGGTTGAAAGTGGGTGAAGGTCTGCTGGCTGATCCTTGGCTCTGCTGGGCCTCGAGGTTCAGGCTGAATGCACTGCTGATCTGTAAGCCGTTTTCTGCTGTCTCCACCTCTTCCATGCCAGAGTCTGCTCCACCATCCCCCTTCAACGATGTCACACTTGTGATTTTTAGGTTCATACCCTCCTGTGTACACGGGGCTACGGATGTTCCTGTTGAGGTTGACATGGCAACCTCTGATGAACATGCCACTCCTAATGTGGTAACACTGGCAATTTTGATTTCTGAGTCAGGTTCTGTGCTACTCAAGGCACCCCTGGTCTCACGGACCACCAGCGAGGAAGATCCTCTGTGTTCAGAATCTTCCTCATCGTCTATAACAATGGGCTCGCTCTGGCTTTTGAGCGCCGTGGTAACGGCTGCCGCAGAGGCAGCAGCAGCTGCAGAGGAGGGAGGAGTGGGAGCTTTGGAGGATGCTGTTGCTGTGGTAGCTGACTCCACACAGTCTGTGGTTTTGGCAGCAGCAAGGGTCTCGACAGGTGTGGGGGTGTCAGAGGGGGTTGGCGGCTGTGTTCCCCCTTGAGAGTGTGCAGGAGGCCCCTCTACTAGCACAACATCATCATCATTATCCTCTGGAGCCTTGGGTAAGTCTGTTGTCACGGCACCAGCTCCACCTTGATGCTGCCCATCTGAGGACAGATCTGTTGAAGGTGTGGCTTCCATGGGCTCCACCTCCTTCCTTAAGGCCTCCTCTGCATCTGCTCTGGGTTCCAACTCCCCATCCATCACTTAGGTAACCACCTGTTGGCACAAAGACTAGTGAGGAGAATGACTATAAAAAAAGGCTCGTCTGTAAGACAAACAAAATCAAGCTATTATGATAAAGCCTAACTTATCCACACCCTGTGTGAGGACCTCAAGTTTCAATTTATCAGCAGCCATTTTCTTTAGCACCTAGTGCTAAATTTCTGCAAAACAATATTATTGCTAAAGTGGTTAGTATGGCTGTATGAGTTTTTTTTTTTTTTTTTTTTTGGGATTAAGTAACCCTTATCAGTCCCACAATGGGGAAATTCCACCTCCGCATTTAGCCCATCAGTGAGACACCACATACACACTACTGAACAGACAAGGGAGCAGTGAGCACACTTGCCCAGAGTGGTGGGCAGCCCTATCCGCGGCGCCCAGGGAGCAGTTGGGTGTTGGGTGCCTTGCTCAAGGGCACTTCAGTCACATACTATCAAGTCAGGTGGTTGGGTTAGTGTAGTGGTTAACACCTCTGCCTTCTACACTGTAGACTGGGGTTCAATCCCCACCTGGGCAAACACCCTACACTATACCAATAAGAGTCCTTCGGCAAGACTCCTAACACCACCTTGGCCTGCCTGTGTAAAATGATGAAATTGTAAGTCGCTCTGGATAAGAGCGTCAGCCAAATGCCATAAATGTAAATGTGAAATGTGAGGTCAGGGGATTGTACTGACAAGCTTCCGGTCACAGGGCCAGTTCCCTAACCTCCAGCCCATTACTGCCCCCATGAGTTTCATCATCATTACAGCAGCAATGCAGAACAAATCAAATGACCTCGAGAAAGACGTCACTACGTTGCTGGCACAAACTGGGGAACGTGTAACTTAACTATTTGAACAAACAACACATTACAAAGCAAACACCTCAAAAACTGCTCTAATCTGAACTACAGCCAGTAAAAAAGCAGTAAACATTAGGACTGTTCTCACATCCAGTATTGCCTTAAAGTTGGCTAGGCAGTAATGGCTACTGTCACAACAAACATATTTAACAACTCATATTATCAGTGAGATCTGACAGCTTTGCTTGTTCGAAAGCTAAAACCCAGAGAAAAACAAACATATTCAACTTAGTCTGTGCAGTAGCGTAAATCAGGCCTGACAAATGTGCAGTTTACACCAAAAGTTTCAAAATGTACCTTTGTTCAGCCACCGCTGCTCATTCTCTCTGCTAAACTTAAACAGAATTAGCTGAAGAACAGACGCACTACTTTTTACTTTTGCCTACGATTTCACTGAAATATTAGTGTCTTTACATGCCGAGTTTCTGCCACGGAGGTAATGTTTTTTCTGTCATGTACTCGCGCCTGGCGGTCACACTGCCTGCTGAGCTTGGTTTTACAGATCACACAGGAAACCATCTTCTTAGATAATTGTTTTTATAGTTTTGATTTTTTTTGTATGATCTGGTAATATCCCGCTATCTGTATCTCCCCTTTTCAGTCCATGATGTAAAAGAAGAGCAAATGTCAGCTGGCCAAATAATCGATAGATTCAATCATTGTCAATAATTTTTTTCCATTATCAATGTTATTGATATAATACTGATTAATCATTGCATCCCTAACATCAATCCTGTCACACAGCAGCAATGATCTACCTTGATTATTTGGCAACTGTGGTTTCCGTAGTAATAAATGCATCAAGAGATTTGAAAAGACTAGAAGCTTAACTTTAGTATGGAACACAAGTCATATAAGTAATATATACTAGATGGACAAGACTGACCACCTGTACTGATCTATGTGATCTACTCATGATTACTGAATTATTACTATCATCCATCAACTCTGGTCAAATACCAAAGAAACAAAGACTTTCAATGCAAAAAGCTCGAAAAAGAAAAACAGAATTTAGCTTTATAACATACCTCAGTGCATGTACACTGGAATGATATATACATTGATCAAAATTGACATAGTACTCCTCAGCTGCTGAAAAACAATCACAATCATACAGGACACTGACATATATACACACACTATCAGTCACAGAATGGTCTTCTAAGAAAATTGGTTTTTCAGTTATACCATGTCATTTGTGAACTTCTTTTGGTCATTTCAAAAACTGTGGCTACAGATGGCTCTGGCACGCTCAATGGAATTTGTTTTTTGCTTCCATTGTTTTGCTGTATTCCACATATTCAGGCTGATGTGTTTTCAATGTACTGAAAAAGTTACTGGGTGCGGTTCCCGTCTTGATACTTGACATGAACAGAGTGAATATCTTGTCTAATATTCCTCAAAGAAACTACAAAATAGTTCCAGGTCCAAAATGTTTTACTCTTGCTCTCATTTGACTGGCAAGAACAGAACAAATGTTTTTAATTACCGTTTCTCATTTTCATGAACATTAAAATTACCCTACATTTTGACATCATTGTCCTTGGTCAAAAATTTCCACCATTTTTCACATGAAAGCTAAAAGTGTTATTTTTGACCATTTATCCCCAAACATATTTTGGTGCTACCATGCTACAATCCTAAATCATTACAAGACAGCTAGGGTTGCATGATGAATATCGTCTACAACAAAAAAAAACAAACAAAAAAAAAAACACCTAATCTTTCATTCACCAGCATTCACAAGTCTACAATGTGAAATGTTTTGAAATGAGAACTGAGAGGCAAAAAGCTACAAAGTGAACACATATGTAAAGTGAACAAACTATGCCAGGTTCTCTTAACCCACAGTTTTGTTTACGTTATTACTTTCCATCTTCTTGATTTCATAACTCAAGAATAGCTTATTACACAGAATTAAAATGCACCCAGTAACAATTGGTAACACTTACCCTTTCTAAACATGGCAGTGGCATCATCATGTAGCAAAGCATCTGTAAATAATGTGATTTAGAAAAAAAAAAAAAAAGAGACCAATGTTCAGCATTGCTTTGAAACACAAGTACACGTGTATGTGTGTGTGCAGTGGAGCAGAGAGAAAAAGGATTAGTGCTAGGCAACACTGATAAAATTCAATATCATAATATTATGAGAATTTACCACAATTTCCAGTTCATTTTAATTTGCATTTTTAAAAAAACGATACCAGTTAGAAATTCCTGAATACTGGCACTAAAAGATCTGATTATCTTCTAATCCTGACATATTCAGAATATTTTGTTCTTGTTACACAAATGCTGGTTTTACACAGTGAAACTCAAGTCAAACCTTTATGACACTAAAAGTTGCATTACAAAGCCCCCTGCGACTCACTTGAAACTCAGCTGCAATAGCTGCAAGGAACTCAACTTTTGAAACAAGTTTCATGAAACAGCCAACTGAAACAGCAGTAGCATCACACTGTCATACTTCAAAACAACCAATTTTACAGAATCAAAGGACAAAAAATAAAACAGAAGACTGTTTACTGAATGAGTGAATGAAAAAAGAGTGCCCTCCCCAAAAAAACTGACTCAAAGTTGGTACTTTTTAATTCTGTCAGTTATCTAATCTATGACCATGAGTTTCTCAATGCTAATGTACCTGTAAACAGCTGCAGTAACTAACCAGCAAACAGTAAGAGCTGTTTAACCGGCTCCTTGCACCAATATATTATTGTCCTTTGTTAGCTTGCTGTTATCATGATCTACGTATCTAGATTCATTCACAACAGATAAAAAAAACATATGCTGGTAGAATCCTAGGTAGTGCAACGATTCTACGCAGTTCAGTTCAGACCTTCATTTTTGAGAAACAGTTCGGTTTCATAACTCGTTTTTTTTTGTTCATTTTTGGGGGGTGTGGACGGTTGGTGAGTAAAAAACAAACAAACAAACAAAAAAAATGCAAAACTGGCATTTATTAAATCACCAGCAATTTGGAACATGATTCTCCAAACCCTCAATTTGGAAAGAGCCAAACAAAACAGTGATAACACTAAAGAATAATAAGGAACTAAGGCTTTCTAAACACAACACCGTTCTTTAAGGGAATTCCCCAATGTCTGAACTTTAAGTGATGCTTACCTCTGTGATCTGCATAAGTCAGAAAGGCTTAGAATAACTTCTTATTCTTATAATACGGTCATTATGGCTTGTAATAGTCTGTGGATCATGTTTTCACACCACCATGCAACACCTAACACCTTTTATGATGAGGCTAATGTGCTTACTGAAAGGGTTTATTGTAGTGTTGCACTCATACCGATACAGTATTAGTGCAGATACTGCCACTTAAACGTAATATCAGTATCGGTGATGGTGATACCACTACCTTTGACTGACACCATGAAGTAATTCCTAAACAGTTCGGCTACTTCTTTCAGTAATCACTCGTCTGCCACTGTGTGGTTATTTACAGTCTGAGTTAAGGTTACTGAGAGTGGAAGGAACCACCGAATTCTCGGCGTAATGATAGCCTTTAGTCTAGATTCTGCCTTTAGCATAGCAGCCCACTAGCCAGCCCTGTGTGTCCATTAGCCTGGCATGTGTTGTACCTCCATTGGTCAGCTGTATCGCTCAGTAGCAGGGACTCGTGGCCCGTCGCTTTAATCACGCCAGAAAAACACAATGTCACTGACAGCATGAAAAACTGAGATAGGGCTTGAGAAATTTGGATGTGAAATATTCAGCTGTTTACGAGACAGACAAGCTGCTGCACATTGATGTGCACACACCACAGTAAACATCTGTATACTGTTCAGTTCTGTTTCTAACTGTTTTACACATTAAAGATACTTCATTTACTTACGCTGTTAAACATGAATCTTACTACTAATTGTTGAGGTTGCTCAAAACTACTAAAAGCTTCTTTACAGCCATGCATGTGTGTAATGTTATATACACATACATTTTATATATATATATATATATATATATATATATATATATATATATATATATATATATATATATAGTAAAAGCAACGGCCACTGGTGTCAAACGTAAGGCCTTGAAGACACAGGCCCAGCAGAAAAAAAAGCTTTGCAGTCTCTGGCCTTTCACACATCCTCAGGCTGAAGAGGAGATAAAACTCTGGCCCTGTGAGCAGAGTATCATAGACTCATCAAGGCGATATAAGCACAGGCGCCATGCGCTTACAGTCTCGATGCATGTGCTAATGGAGGTGACTGGCAGGCAACCCAGAATGAGTCTACCAATACCGAGAAATTAGCAAATTTCACACAGTCAGCGAAGTACGGCAGTACGCTTATTGATGAAAAAACGCAGATGTTCAGGCCGCACCGAGTATTTTAATTCATGATGCGGTCGAGCAATTCTAGAAAATGGTACCATCAACCAGCACAGGCTATATGGACTCGGGAGAACCAGGGCTGTGTCCTTGACTATATACTCGACTAAAACTTGCTCAATTTCATACTGGACCACACAGGCTCCTCTCCCTGCTGTCCAGGGACCCGGAGCACGACGTCAACACCGCTGTCCAATTTTAACTTCATTCTGAAAACTTGGGTCTAACTTACTTCGCCCTGAGAGCACAACCTGCGACACACGGAACCAACGCAAGCCTATAGACGAAGAAAGACTGCAGTTTAAAAGCAAGAACTATGAAGGTGTTCAGTGTGCTCCCTGTTCCCACCCCTGGCCTCTCTTGCGCATGCAGCCATTGGATTAGCGTCGAACTGGAGGGAGGAGAGCCTACCAGACTGCGCCATTGTTATTACAGGAAAAAAATGTCGCAAGTTATTCACAAATAATCGTCTCACCGACACAGCTGATCAAGTCCACAACAACACCATGAAAGAGCAAGACCAAGGACTTCCATTTTCATAAACTATCACAAATTTAAACTCTTTTTTTCATGGTACTGAGGGCCCATTAGTAGCCAACCAATCAATGCTACAAACCCATAACAGCACTCTTGTTCCTCTCACTGTGCATTTTACATTACTTCAGACTGAGTTAGTTTGTTCTTACACTTGAGTGAACGTTTAATTGGGAAGTTACCCCAGAGCTTTTACCCCAGGCAATCAAAAGTCCATACACGTGGCTACCTGAGGGGGCGCTATACAGCTTAGAGCATCAACTAAAACGCCTAGCTACATAAATTTACCAAACGGTCAAAGCATTCTTAGCAATATTGAGTCGAGGAGGCATAAAACAGTACGCAACGGAAAACAGCAGAGGAAAATAAAGGCTGCTAACAGAGCAGAAAATTGCCCCTCAGTGAGTAGCACTGCCTCACGTCCGCCATTAGAGAGCGAGCGAAACAATACGCGAAAGCAGAGGAGGCAGCAGCACCCAGCCTGCCACGGCGGAGAGCGAGCGAGAGAGAGAGAGAGGGAGAGAGAGACAGAGAGACACAGAGAGAGAGAGAGAGAGGGGGAGAAAATCTCAGGCGGGGTAAAACTGCCTGCCTCTCTCCCCCGGTTAAATTAGACCCGAGAACAACGCAGGTGACTCAAATCATTCCTTTAGGACCGGCTACAGAGTGCAGGCAGTTGTGGAAACTTTGGCCAATTAAGCAGGGTATAGCATCAAAACGCCTGAGAATTTCTTACCGGAGTAGAGCTGGAAACGGTAGAGCGCCAGTTTTGTGCCTTGACATAAATTCAGAGGCGCATGCGCGAAAACGTACAGACGTTCCAGGCGCGTGGGAGGAGGACCGTGCCCGCGAGGGCCCTCGCTATCGCGCACGCGCACTGGGTCCGATCAACTTAAAAATTGAAATCCCACAACTGGACCTAGAAGCGTAGCCTGCTTAATGTGTTTCCAGGGCGCTACAGGCACACACTTATTATTATCACCACCACCACAGATCAGTCCAATTACAGCTCCGGTTGGTTTTCTTCTGCATAACACAAAAATTAGTCTTAAATCGAGCCTGTACTTTTAAGAGTTATACTGTTATTTAATGCGCTCCAGCAGCCAATGATCAGCAGCCTACTGCTGAGACATAAACCTCTGGAACAGCAGTAGTTAGAGTTTGTTTATTTATTTATTTATTTTACACAAGGCTACTGCTGAAGCGCAGTACTTGCGATCATCACTTGATCAGAAAATGCTACAAATATCTTTCTTTGAAACACACTAACATCTATAATAAAAAAGCACGAATAGTTATCATGACTAACTGCCTGACTAACCAAATAATCTAATAATATCTCAATAAGATTTTAATCTACTGAATCATGCTGAGAGAGGAAACCCAACGTGCACGTGGACTCAACCACTAAACTGTAAGTGGGTGTCAAAACATGGCGACTGAGGTGTAAAACTGTGAAAGAGGTGAAAGTAAACACGAAGCTGGAGTCGGCTTCCTATTCTCCAGCTTCTTGTTTGAATTTTCCCGTTCCACCTTAAAAGGCGCAGCAGTTACAGTCAGGCGCCTCTATGCAACTGCAGGCGACAGACTGTAACTGCTGCGCCATTTAAGGTGGAACGGGAAAATTCAAACAAGAAGCTGGAGAATAGGAAGCCGACTCCAGCCTCGTAGAGTAAACGGATTTAGCGAGTCTTTCACGTCAGACACTGTTTTGTATTACACGTACATACCTTACCGTTCTCTCTAAAAAGGATGGGAGGTGCCTCAAGGATGAGATCTCTCACGTTCAACAGGCTGTAAGACTTTCACTCCAAACCGAACTGTCGCAAAATCATTAATCAAACCTGACGAGCCGTCACGGACACTAACGAGGAGCTCACTTTGTGGTTATATGACAATTCAAAGACGGTTCAATGCCGCCTTTTGATGGAAATAAGAGTAGCCTACCGTCTCTGTACAATATTTTTTGCATGCTACATTGTACTTTTGCCCTTCTCCGACTTAACCACGAGATTAATACTTGCCACCCGTTTTCACTTAATTACGCTATATTGTATATTTATAGGGTTATATGCCTATATAGTCTATGTTAATAGCCAACACATCAACACCACTATCGTTTAATCAGTCATATGGTTTGGGACTTTTATTTTGACAACGCAACGGCTCATTTACGGAGTGTGTCGAAGTTGTTTTGAACGGCTCCTTGAACTTAACAATTAGAGCCGGCTCACTCGGGTTAGTTCTTCAGCCACCCAGTTTGGAAGGCTTTGTTGGTGATTTCCAGATTTATTTTACTTTGTTATCTGTGGTGATGGTTTCTAGTAACGCCAGTTTAATCTGTGCGTGTTCTTGTTTGCACAGGTTGCTGTTTTGCGTTTATAACGCTTCTAAACGTTATTATTTCCACGTATGCCTTTACGAGAGAAAAGCAGAAATACAACCTGAAAGTTCTCGATATACAAGAGCAGTGACATTTGTACATCTCGGACTTAGGATACGAATGTAGCGTATACAGAAAACACAAGCATTTACTAAACCGCTTATCTACACAGAAAAGTCATGTTCAAAATCACCGGACATATTCTGGGAAAGAGGCTAATGTCGGTGCACCGTTTATATAATCTTATTTGTCTAAGTAGGTTGATTTTTGATTAATAATAACAAATATTGCACACATGCTCAAAGCAACCAGACAATAATGGAGGGAACCATGCCCTGCAACTTTGGGCCTCAAGGAGTCGACTCAGAGCCGAAAGAACCGACTCCTTGGGTGAACTGGCCTAAAAGAACCGACTCCTCCATGAATACCCAGCGCTACTGCACGGAGCAGCGCAGGCTTTTCCTCTTCGGTTAGAGCTCTGTGTCAGACTCAAGCCTGTGCGCTGTACTGCTGCCCCCTACAGTACCGATCAACCACACAACCATCTAACACGAGTCCCTTCAGCATGGCATGCAAAGAAATGGTGAAGATAACATACAGTACAAAATTTTAGACTTCTCTCTTAATGCCTCCAAAATGATGGCGAGCGAGACAGAGATCACACCAGTCTTTGGTCTGCTGTCTTACCGCGTGGAGCGTTGCAACTTATTAGCCTAGCAGCCTACAAGAGCAAAGGCCTGCGACCACCATTTTGATGAATCAGATTTCCCCAGCGTCTGTTGCATATTTATCAGCTTATTAAGTCAGTTACATTTCACAGTTAATCAAAATTAAAGCACCGCTCTAAATGCGCATCAGTTGCATTTTTATAACATTGCAATATCCAATGAATTCATTCTGTACCAAAGGCATGTTACAGCCTGAACATGCACATAATGGATGCTTTCCATCAGCACATGTGTCCAAATTTCTAGGCTGTTACTGATATGAGCCTAAGATTACTGATATGGACTAAGATTTACTTGTTTAAGCGAAGACATCTTAGTTTTACTCCCTCTATGATTATATATATATATATATATATATATATATATATATATATATTTATATTTATATATATATATATATATATATATATATATATATATAGAGAGAGAGAGAGAGAGAGAGAGAGAGAGAGCCCTTTGTTTCTGTCTGGTATGCGATATAGCCATTATGAGGCTATAAGGCAAGCTTTCTTTAAGTCCCTGGACAATGTTACATCATTACTTGTACCAATGGGCATTAGTACATGGGCATTACATACTTTACCAATGCACATTGCTGCTATATGGATGGCCTGAGTTTATATCCTTTATATCACCTCTTATCTGGATGGACAATAATCTGTTCATTCATAGCAAACTGAACATTTTCCACACTTCTATTTTTAGTTCTTTAAGATCCTTTTTATAACCTGTCAAATTATTTTAATGCACTGCCTTTTTGTTTTATTGTGTTCTTTTAATATTAGAGACCTGAGGAATTAGGACGATTAGCCACATTTTCAAAGACTTTTTAGGAGTAGAACAATGCATCCTGACATTACAGTGCAAATTGGTAGCATGTCTATTGCAGATGTACCAGTTTGCAAACAGCACAAATTAATAATTCACTCCAGAAGTACTCCTGCCTCCCAGCTGTAGACTGTAAAGTTTTTAACGTATGATGTAACATTTAAATTTTGTTCAAGATGTTGTGAGAATATCCGCCCGAAGACTGCTGGGATAGGCTCCAGCACCCCCCCGCGACCCTGACAGTGGAGCGGCTTAGAAAATGGATGGATGGATGGATGTTGTGAGAATATCTAATTATAAATCAAATCAAATTATGGGCTGAGTGAATTGTTACAGGGAAAATAGTGTTATTTCATTTTTTGACTGGAATCAGGATGCCCTCTTTGGTCCAGTAAGTCTGAAGTGTGCTTGTGCTGATGCGAGGTGGGGAAGTTTAATTGAACATTGAATTGAGAAGGAGAAATAAGAGAGAAAGTGTAGGAGTCATGACTCTGAGTAGCACGTTCATACCCAAGGAGCTTAAGGGTCTACGAGATCTGTCAATTTAATAAGAATCTAAAGTCTTGTTTTTCTTGAGGACGCTTCACATGATCACACCCACTTGTCCATTTTAGTATCCAGTAAACCTCTAGAGTCAGCGATGCTGATACTAATGTTCTAAATTTAAAAGTACAGTCATATGAACACCCCAGTTTGAATACCCCCTGGACAAATTACATGCATGCTGGTATTCTAAGCATGCATGTCTCTTCAGTTTCTCTAGTGCACAATTTAAATTTATTAGCCAAGTTTAATACACTGAAAAAACGAAATATAAAATGTTCCCTAACATTTGCACAAGCCACATTTTTTTCACCAATATGCTACATTCAGCAACATTAATTGTATTAAAATGTGCAGAAGTGTGTTCTGTGTAGAGGATGTGTTCAGCAATACTTGTAATTTGGTGCTTAAATGTTTCTATATTACTATAAACAGGGCCAGCATCAACCGTTCCAGGACACCTAACTCAATACAAAGATACATCTGTGCTTCATATTCCATATTTTATTTGAAATAATATAGCACAATATTAATAAATTGTATAATGTAGTGTTTATTTGTGAGGGCTGCACATCTTCAGAGGCATATCACCACCATTCTGTTCTTTCCATTGATCGCCATAAGACAAGGCCTGTGCTAGTGTCACCGCTCATGGACAGGTTTAGGCGAGGTAATATTTGGTTGTGTCCAAATATAACACCACCAGTCCTCTGCTAGCTGTGACCAGTAGAGTGCCATTTCTCAACTGCAGTCCTGCAGGGGCCTTTCTTGGCACAGTTTCAGCTATTCAATGCCCAACACATTTAATTCAACTCAAAAAAAAAAAAAAAAGGCTTGATAATTACCTGATGGGGTGCATCAGGTGTAAACCACTGCACTGGAGAAACCAGTCTTAACATTTCCTAGATTAACAATTTTACTTTGAGAAATTTTATATTAGTCCAAGCCCACCACATGTTATGACTACAACATGGCAATTACATCAGGTTCTGTAAAGATTTGTTGATACAAAACATCTATGATACCTACTTAGTTTCACATTTGACATGTTGGTGCCAGCATTAAATTCTTCCAAAGAGCACCCACAGTAAAATTTCACATTTTAAAATAAGCATCATTTCAAAACTTGGTTTTAATGCAAACTCAAATGTCTTAACATGTGTAATATCAGATTAAAAACAAGTCATGAACATCGCAGGATTGCTTGTACAATCTTGGGATCTCTCACCTCACACACTTCAGCCAAACTACAAATGATTGTCAGACTTAAGAATTTAAACATTTCTTTTGAGAAGCAGAATCATATTCGTCATGCCAGGCTTAATTCCTGCCTCTATAGACAGAGAAAGGGAGATGAGGCCACAGTTCTATGAAATCCTACCCACATCACACAGAGAACCCCTACTGTACTGAATCCATTGGTCTGGCTTTGTGCCAGCCAGTCTAGATCCACAGCTCATCTCACCTCTTTCACTGTTGAGTGTCCAGTCTACAATGGTCTTGCATAATGTTCAGTTTAGTAATATAAAAGTAAGATGCAGATACTATTCAAGTAGTAACTGTGAGAAGAAATTCATCAATATACATCAGTGAAGACATTTTCTTGTGACAGTTTATATTTATCGCCCTAATAAATTAAGCAACAAAATCACTTAAGTGTTATGGAAACATATGTACAGTTTATTTGAAGAGGAAGCCAAGCTATGTGCATACCCTCACTCTTTCACGTTATCACACACAGGCCATATTGTAAAGATGAGAGAAGCGAAGGGGGGGAAAAAAAAAAAAAAGTTAAAGGGATAACGGTAAAAGGATATGCTGTGCAGCATACAGATTCCAGATGGATTTCTGGTATGGTAACAAACCTGACTTTAATCTTGGCTGATATCTAGGAAATGCACGGGGGGCTATTTTCTATATGACCAAACTACCTGAGCTGATATAGACTATATACACCAACATGACCAATCATACCAAACAGGTGAAACAAAAAAAGGCAGCACTGAGAAATGTGCATGAAGGAGGGAAAAAAAATACCACTTCATAAATCAACACCAATGGATATTATGATCTTAATGGGGATGAGACAAATTGTTCATTTCTAAACAAATTGCATCACCAGACATGGCTCCTCTCTCCTCTCAGCAGATACTAGCCCTTAAAATAGATCTCTCAAACACACGTACACTTCACCCGTAATGTTTGAAAAAAAAAAAAAAAAAATCCAGGATTCATAGGTATATTAATATCCTACACAAACAAACCTACAGTTAGACTGCCCAAGACAACTATTAAGTTCAGTGTAAAATAGCAGAAACATTCAAAAAAGGGCAAAAACAATGGGCAGGACTAAATAATCAACTGTGATGGTTAAAAGGGCTTAGGTCCTGTAACATCCTGGTCCCACAAGTACAAATCAACAGAGGGGCAAAAACTAATTTCTCTCATCCTTTCTCTCTCACACATACACATAGCACATGAGGCAAATCCATAGTGATGAGTGCCAATAACACAAAAAGAACTACAGGTAAATCTGGAGTGATAAATTATTCTATTTAAAAAGAAGAAAAACCTTTACAAACATTTACAAATGACCCTTAGATCAATAATCAATATCCACTCCTCCCACCTGTTTTAACTATATCTGCAGGAATTATCCAAAACATTTTGGACAAAAACAGATTTTTTCCCCCAAACTAATAAAACATTTCTCACACTTTTGCTGAACATGTACCCAAACAGTCCAAGGTTTGCTATGAAAGACTGTAGTGTCTTTGGGCCTTCATTTAGAGGCTATAAAACAGAGCAGACACTGTACATAAACCGCCTCTTCTGCCTGGCATGCCTTGCGACACAGAGTACAGGTTTGGGAAATGACTCAGTTCTTAAGAGTGGCTGAGATTTTGCGCTGAACATGACCTGTGCAGGAGCTCTGGGCATCACTGTTGCTGGACTCTATATGCACAGATGAGAAGTTTAACCTGTGGAGATACAGAAAGATACAGTCTCTGATTAAAATAATCCATCTGCAGTAGAGATTAAAATCTCTAGGCACCTCATAATTTAATCTGGGGTGCAATTATAAAACAGTTCTTTATGTAATTGTGATTTGTAATTTCTATCAAATGTCAGGTCATCAAATCCAGAACTTGATTCATGTTTGCAGCCTTGTTTTTTTTCTAATTACTGGTTGTTCACTGAACTGCTTGTGTAAGTAACTCTGTCATACCTACCAGTGATTAGAATATCCAGAACCAGAAGATCTCTGGCCTATATTATTTACTTTTACCTTCATTTATCAAACTAAGTAGTGTTAGCTGAGTTTACTCAGAATGTAGCCTACATACAAGAGCCACACTTGTTATATCTACAAGACTACATCTTTCGCCATCAAACAGATCTGAATTAAAAACTAAACTAAACTAAAAAAAAAAAAAAAAAAAAAAAAAAAAAAAAAAAAAAAAAAAGTCCACGCATTATGCAAAGGTCTTAATTCTGTAACCCCATACATCTATTTTATAGCATGTGCATCCAAGTTACATGTGATTAGCATCTCTCCACCAGTACAGCTCCCTCACCTTAGCTGTGGGTGACTCAGCCAGACGAATAAAGAGTTTGTTGACTCCTGGAACAGGGCTGAAGGAATAAATAAAGTGGCTATCCTGTTAAGAGAAGAGCACAGGCAGGTGAACTGAAGATATTGGAGCAGACCACAATTACTACAGTGCTAATTAGAGCAAGCACAGAAGTGAAAAAGGGAGCAATTTAATAGCCACAGTATGCTTCACTAACCACATGGATGCACATGCAAGATGGCCTCTTATCCTGCATTCATTTGAAGCTTAGTTTGTGTGCATCCTTAGAAACTAACAATACGCAATTCACTGGGATGTGAGGTCAGCTGCAGACTGAGAAACCATGACTACCATTTCTGCCATTTTCTCACATAAAGCCAGGCGCAGTGCATCTTATCAGCTAAAAGCTGGTGTGGCTGTGGATTTTCTTTCCACCAGTGCAAGAGCACACATGATTTAAAGATGAACTGTTTAAAGATGAAGACTAAATTAATAAACAAGTACAATCAGGTGTGCCTCTGTTTTGAAGGTAAACCTGGAGCCATGTCTGCCCTTTGCAGATGACACTCCTGCATTAAACAACATACGTCTACTCAGTGGTTATGCTTCTCATTGTTAACTTTGCTTTCTCTGATGTAGCGCAACAATCAATTAAGATATATTCATGCCAGCACGGGGTGTTTTACACTTGACTTGCCTTCTAGTGGATATAGCTTTTAGTCACCCAGATAGACAAAAAAGTTTGAGAACACTGCTCCTCAAAACAGCCAACGTGTGCATGTACATATGCATGTGATTAGAATTAAGTATAATGTGGCAGTGGAAAAACCCATTACTGTTCATATGCTCAAAGAATGAGGTCCAAGTCTTACAAGGAAGATGGGCAGCTGGAACTTGTCGTTAAGGATGACAGCATGGACGCTACAAGGCCCGCAGAGTCTGGCTGTGATCTCACTCATAAAGTTAGCATGGAAGATAAAGAGCAGGATACCTGATCCTGGGACATGAAACAGAAAACACCTGCACTTAGAGGTGCACAATATATTGGCAGCTGATATATCAAATTATTGTTTCGACATTAGAATTACCGCAATTTTACACCTGATAACTTGGCATTATTGGAGATGACAATTGCACTGACTCAAGGATGAATATTTCCACTAACTGTCTTTATAGTGATCTCTGTAAGCTGTTAGTGCTTTGTGAATTACCTTCTCCAGGTGTGGGTTGTGGAGGTTTGTAATTGAATTCCAGTGAAAAATCTGGTCCTTCACACAGGCGATGGCAGGCCAGAGGAAACACTGGCTCCAGCAGAGCCAAACGTGACTCAAAATATGCTCTGATTGTCTCCTCCGCTACTGTTGATAACCTGCAGACAATTAAGTTCACAAGGTGCTCCATAATGAAAACATCATGACCACTTAAACAACTGTCTAGTTTCAAGCAATGCTTGCATAAAATCTAAATCTAATGGTTTATGCTGTGAAGTCAGAGTCTCTTTTAGAGTGCACTCACGTCTGGATATGGTCTTTGATGAGGTCATATACCATGAGGTTGTTGCTGAGCTTGGCAAAGTGCAAGGCTGTGTTCTTGTGCTTAGAGAGGATGTTGCAGTCAGCTCCGTATTCCAGCAGGAGGCGAACTACATCCGCATTTCCCCTTTTACAAGCCTAACACAGAAGAAGCAATCAACATTCATGGCAATTGAGCATTAAAACGAACAATCCATGAAAGAAAGCAGAATGAGAACATCTGAAACACTTTGATGTTCTTTCCTCACCTTCATAAGGGCTGTCTCCCCACCCAGTGTTTGAGCATTTAGGCACGATCCTGCCTCTAGGAGAATGGCCACTGTGGTCAGGAAATTCTGGATAGAATAAAGTAAAAGGTTGTTGCAGATCATCTTTTTACAACCATATTGTCACAAGATTGAGTGAATGACACAAACAGATGTCTTGCATAATCTTCATGCGTGTCTGAAGGAGCGCTTCAGCAGCATGATGCTAATTACCTTCTCAGCAGCGTGCATAAGGGCCGTGGTACCATTCTTCTGCCTTCCATTCACCTTCACTCCTTTCTTAATCAGCAGCCGGAGGATGTCATCCTGTCCGCTTGCAGCAGCCAGCATGGAGAGGGACATACCACTGGAATCCTGCAGAGGCAAGACCGTTCCCACGCACACAAGCACGCATGGAAAGCAAAATGCAAGGGGATCAAACACATATCAAGCTTAGTGTGTTAAAGTTTTTTGGATCAACAGAATGATTAAAGTTACAGGTTACTTTTTAATATTGTGAGTAGCAACAAGAATTAACAATTACAAGCAGTAAACTTAAAACTGGTACCAAAGCAGCCACTGTACTGTTTCAGTAGGTACTGATTGAGATTAAGGTGACACAAGCAACACTTATCACCCAAAACTTAAATACAGGAACCAGACAAAGAAGGTGCTTACCTCCTGATCCAGATTGTAGTCCTCTTTGGAACTGAGTGCACGTTTCACAGCCATATAATTCCCATTTTTTACAGCTTCCCGTAGTTCACCTGTATTTGTGAACATGTGAAATGAAGAAAAATAAAGTTTTTGTTATTATTAATGTTTGAGGGTTAGTGTAAAAACAAACAAATCTATATATATATATATATATATATATATATATATATATATATATATATATATATAAATAAAACAAAACAAACAAACAAACAAACAAAAAAAAAACCCTCACCAGGAGTTAAGGCTAGTGGAGAAAGATTCTCATCCTCTCCATTCAAGTGTTTCTGGAAGTCCTCCAGTGTCATCCAGTCCAGCTTCAGCTCCACCCCAAGGTTGAGAGAAGGCGGCCCCCTGTCTGCTAGATGCACAACCACAGCGTTTAAGAATGGCTGCAGCTACCTCTTTTTGTGTGCTGACTATTTCACATTTGTTTGATCATTACACCATGAAGCACGGTTAATGAAAACATCTGAAAACAATTTTATCCCATCAAGACAAGCTATGAATACATATGTTAAATTGGCTGGTGAATTTACTGAAATTGTGATAGAAAATGCACAATTGTTTTGAGGCAGTTCAATTTGAGGCTTACACTGTGCTCATATTTTAAAGCATCATCTGACCAGACTCCATCTACACTAAAACCAAGTTTGAAATGGCTGTACAGAAAAGTAACGTATGTCTACACAGCAACTGCATTATAATAATTAAATAATAAGTAACAATAAGTTAAAAAAAACGCAACAACAAAAAGCTGAATGAAAATAAGACTAGCATCTCTGTTGAAGGCAATACAAACCAGGAGTTTTATCAGAGCGTTCCAGGGGGTCCTGTGAGTCCTGATTGTCATCACAGGCAATGAGGAGGCGTGACTCACTGTCCTCTCGCCTTCTCCTTCTCCTCTCCTTCCACCTTGAGTCCTCTGTAGACTCAGGTGATACCATAGCATCCACCATAGACCTCCGGTCTAGACGATCTAACCGTGCCTCCTCTGCCAATCTCTGTCTCTCTCTCTGCGCCTCCTCTGCCAATCTCTGCCTCTCTCTCTGCGCCTCCTCCATCCTTGCTTTTCTTTCTCTCTGGGCTTCCTCTATCCTCTCTTTCCTCTTTCTCTCCTCCTCCTCAATCCTCTCTTTCCTTCTTCGTTGCTCTTCTTCTTTCTGTTCACGTTGTATCTCCTCCTTTGTCTTGGTGGGAGGCTCATCTGACCTGTCGCTCCTCTCCGACTCCGGTGTGGTTTTTTCCTGTTTCTCCTCTGCCTCGAAAGAAACAGGACTCTGACCAGGTCTTGGGCCTGGAACAGACAATGGAGAAACATTAACACTGTGAAACTAACAGGAAAACAATTAAGTATATAGGGAAGAAATCAGTTTGTAGCTAAAACAGAACTACAACTGGATAAATGACAAACACACAAAGAAGAATTCATATTATTCTCACCCTCCTTGGCCTTTTCTGATTTGTCCAACTCGGGCTTCTGCACTGGAGACTCCTTTGTCAGCTTCATCTTTTTATCAGTCTTCCCTGAATTCTGAAACAGGACACAAAATCAGCATAAACATCCCTTCAAATTTGCATACAGTCCAATCTGCTTGTAAAATGAGCACTCCCATATGTCACTGACAATTTTGTGATTCATCAGTTTCATCTTTGGCAGATCTGTATGATCAAATTGCATCTGGTAGGACTGCAACTGGTGTGTAAATTAACCTGAAAAAAATGCTTGATTTCTCTTTAACCAGTGAAATCAGTATCATTTATAATAACCAATAAGAATAGAAATACAAAATAACAGTAATAGAAAAACTTTATGCACTAAGCAATGTAGATGTACTTTTTACACATTCATTAGTATGACTAAATGCTGTTATTCCATTTTCCACTTCATTACATTGTGTTTTCTTTTTATACTACAGACGTTGCCAAAAAAAACACAGCTAGTGCAGTAGCATCTGACACACTGCAATACTACATTGTTTAAATGTTATTTTAGGAAAATAATCACATTACACACTCACATTATTCTGCCTTCTTAAAACAACTAAGAAATTTTGCTTATTTCACATTTTATTCTTTCCAGAGTTGTAATTTTACCAGCATAAAGTCTGTTCAGTAGGGGGAGCAGTGTGCTCACTGCTTGACCTTAACCTCTGCATAGGAGAACAGCAACTGGCTCAACCAGATGCTGAAAGCTGACTTTTTAATGGTTCGCTGCTGAAACATCTGCATGAATTGAGACGTGCTTCATGTAAATGATATGTAAATGAGGTACTGGTAGGCTGGCGCTTGATTTTATGAAAAGAAGCCTATTCATTATTTGCACTCAAATCTCTGCTTGCTTCCACATCGCATGAAGGTTTCATGAACCAGGTTCATATGTTATTAAAAACAGTCAAATCTGCGCTATTTTTTAAAAATTAAACATGGATGAATTAGAGCTAATTCTCTAGGCACACCTGCCAAAATCCAAATCAATAAATAGATAAATAAAAGTACAGATGCGGTGACTTGTACCTTTGGTGTTGTGTGAACAGCCTGCTTCCTGGGTACACGGTCCTTGGCTTCACAGGTCAGCAAGAACTTTTCAAAAAGATTGTTGGGGTTCCCCCCTTTCTCCCCACCTTCTTCCTTTGGCTCCTCCTCTCTGGACTTGTTGGAAGGAGCTAAAGCTGAAGAGGATGAAGATGAAGATACAGAATCCTTCTGAGGAGGACAGTTTGATTCCTGGCCTTTACCCTTAGTTTTTGGTTTTGCAGAGGCTCCTGTATCACCAGAGTCAGGGTCATCCTCACTACGAGATGACTTACTGCTGCTCTTGCTGCTAGTCAGACTCTTCAGCTTGTTTAGGCCACTCTCTTTAAGTGAAGGAGCTGGGCTGTCTGTCTTTTTCGGCTTTTTGTCCTGAATAAGATCTTTGAAACCTTGCAACTTCAGTTCAGACTTTTTATTCTTCTGCTTTGCCTTGGAATTATCACCACCAGAAGACTTCTCTGTTGATTTCGGGGTTATCAGTTTTGCTGCAGTGCTGTTGAGGTTGTCTGTAGCCGTTGTGTCATCAGTGTGTGACTCTGATGGTACGTCGCTCTTGTCTGTCTCATCCTCCGAAGACTCAATCTCCTTTTTTGACTTAGCCTTTTTTTTCTTTCGCTCTTCAACACTTTCCTTTTTTTGTTTTGTTCCATCTTTAGCTCTGCCATCCTTCTTGTGTTTCTTGACTAAAGCTGGACCATCGCCGTCATCGTCATCATCATCATCATCATCATCATCGCTTTCAATGGCTCTCTTTTTTGCATCTGGGGTCTTCTCTTTTTTGGAAGGTGGTGGTGGTGTAGAAACATCTTCCTCTTCTTCTGACTCTGGAGCAGGCAGTGGTTTGTCCTCCTTCCATTTCTTGTCTTTCTTCTTTTTCTTCTTTTCTTTTACTGACTTTTCATCTTCTGATTCCTCAGCATGCCTCCTCTTCTTTTTCTTCTTCTTACTAGGTGACTCTTTTGACCCGTCTTTGTCACTCTCACTCTCAGAGTTTGCATCGAACAGGTCACTCTTCATAGGCAGCTTCTGGGAATTAAAAACAACTGCTATTAACCACACACTGGTCACACAGTCTGCCTGCAGTGCCTAGCTGCTATCACCCCAGCTGATTGGCTGTTAGCATCCCTGGCTATCCTGCTCCAACTCGGATATGCCTGGACACTAGTCCTGACTGAAATGACAACCCAAATCTGGCCTTTGTTTCACAGAGTAACACAGTATAATAATGCTACCTCTCACTCTTGCCTTTGAGTATCCTCCTATGGCCTGTCTGCATCTATTAAACCCTCTGATATTATTGCTAGCTACTCCACTTTTCCCCAGTTTAGCTTGTCCCTACTCATCTTTGGAACCCCCGTTTTAGTCACACCATCTGCCTTGCACTGCTACGGAACCACATAAATATAGTCACTCCTAGCACCTTCCCAAAATTAGTGCAATAGCAGACAGTAGAGCTGGTGTTCCCTGTCGACGTCATTATGTTTACTCTGATAGTATCAACATTCATTCTTTTTGGACTTGCTCTCGCATTTCAATTCACCCATTTATCTGCTCCTCTTACTTCAGTGACCTTTGCTTTCTTGCTCCTGCTCCTTCACGTGTCTCATTTGCTCTGCTTAATGTTCGCTCTCTTTCCAACAACTGTTCTGTGTTTCAAAAACTAGTATTGCTTTTCTCAACCGGAACATGGCAAAAAAGCTGGTGACTACTATGCACTTAACCAAGCTACACCAGTCAATTTTAATTATGTTTGTAAGACTCGTCGTTCTAGTCATCCTTAACTTTTCGCTTAAACTTGTCGCTCATGTCAGCTCCCCTGTTAAAACCTCTTTCACTTGCGCAATACAGCTAAAATCCAACCATCTCTCTCTCAGTCAGCTACTGAAACTCATTCATGCTTTTATATCTAGCCATTTAGATTATTGCAATTCTGTTCTTGCAGGCATCAGCTGCTCATCACTTCATAAACTTCAAATGGTTCAAAACTCTGTGGCTCATCTCCTGACTTACAACTGCTCACATCACCACATTATATCTGTTCTCCAAACCTCCATTGGCTTTCCATAAATGACTGTATTCAGTTTAAGATCCTTCTTCTCACAAACCTCTGAACAATCTTTCTCCTTCCTATCTCTCTGACCTTCTCCAATCCTATGCACATTCTTCGTTCTTCTACTGCTGGTCTGCTCACCATTTCCTCCTCTAACCTCCAGAGCTTTGGCGATCATGCACTTTCCAAAGAAGCTCCATGCCTCTGGAACTCTCTCCCATCTCATATTCAGCAGTCTAATTCTCTATCCTCATTCAAATCCAATCTTAAAACACAAATATTCTGTCTTGCATACAACCTTCCTCTATCCTAAACTATTATAGCTCATAGCTGTGAATTTGTATCTGTCTCTGCTGTGCCATCTGTTTGTATGCTGTTATGCATGTTTCTTGCACCCCATTTTGGGTCCTACAAAAGCACCATACAAATGTCATGTATTATTATTATTATTATTGTTACATGATGTGAAAGTCACTCATACTTTTTCCTCTTTCTTTTTCTCTGTTTCTTAAGGTACAAATTAATCTCATGATGGGCATTTTGCTGATTGAAAATCTGCTGGGGCTGTCTCACCATGCTGGAGTCTTTCTTAGGTTTTCTTTCAGCCAGGGCCCTCTCATAGGCCAGCAGCACCTCACTACAGTCCTCAAGGTGGGCCTTGGGCTCCCAGGTGTCATCATCTGATGTGTAGTTCTTCCACCGCACACGGTACAGCACTTCTCCCTAAAGGGACCAAAAGACAAGGTCAGTTCACTGATATGCTTACATTTCTTTTCAGCACACAATTAGCAAGTGTGGCACAGGACATTGTAGCTGCAAAAAGAGACTGCCAGAATGAACCTGACTTCAGTGCTACTGGTGTTCAAATATTATCAATGGGTACTTCAGTATTACACTTTTGATTGGCACCATTCATTAGTGGAATTAATACTCAGTGGACAATTTTTGAGATGCACAGGTGAATTTCACAGATGCTCATTATTCACCATGTTGCTAAGTAACAGTAACCAATGGAACTGTCTATCTGCCTCCGTTTCTTGGCAGCACTTGAATAATCACAGACTCTGAACACAATGATCTGCATTCATCTAGATCAGAGTGGGTGGGACTTCTTTCCTGTCCATCACTCTTGCTGTTTCCTCTTTCTGCTTATCACACCAGCCCATGTTCAAAATGGTGATTCAATCTTTGCTTTCGTAATACCCTTCGTAATCTTCTCCTTGAATATCAAAGGTAAGCCCCAGCATCTGTGATCAGCTGAAACCAATATAAGCCTACAAATCACTCATAATAGTGTGCATGCTGTGTTGCGCGTATGCAGACATCAAGCTCTCTGTCAGAGAGCGCCAAAGTTTAGTACTAAACAGTCTGTCTGTTGCACTCAGAGTGACTGAACTGGCTCACAGCCCATACTGGCTCTCTTGTTTCATCACTCAAAACATACAGACACACAGTGCAAGAGAAGACTCTGATACCCTACTGATTTTCTATCATGACAGGCATTTGCTAAGTCAGCACTATCACTGTAACTCAGACAGAAGAGTCCACGTGTTAATCTATATCAGCGATTACAGACATATTAGGGCACCTGAAATTTCACTATGCAAATATACTAATATAAAATCTCTTCTAATCAATGAAGGGTTTTTGGTAGCATTGTGTCATATGTGGTAGACATTAGGGCTAAACTATTTGAAAAATGTTGAACTGTGATTTTTCTGTTGTAACCATGACTTAAACTTTGATTACTTTCCATAAATTAAGCTCTAGAACTGTTTTTTTTTTTTTTGGTCCTGAAAAGAAGCATATCAGTTTTCTGCAGCCTGAGGCTTGAATGGCAAACACAGTGTGCCAGACTGCCAGTTAGTTGCGGTTGTGTTAGCACATACACAGCGTGTGTGTTCGGATGCTTTTGAATTGTCTAACTCATTTACTGGCAGTTCACAAGCTCAGTGTCAAGTTAAATTTCTCCACTTTCAATCGTTAATAACATTGTGGATACTGTATTGACTTGCAGCCCTTTAAATTTATGATTTCAATTTTGAAACGATGAATCTTTCAGCCCCAGTAGAAGTATACCCGGACATGGGATCTGTCCGGTCTGACATGGTCCTGACATGTCTTTTAGGTCTATACCTAAAAGACATGTCTAAGTCAGATGTAATCAGTGTAGACAGACAAGCATTTGCACTGGCCAACAACAAGTGTGGCCAAGATTTAGATTTTTTTTTGGAAGAATTACAGAAACACATTAGCTCAATATATGCTGTCATATCCTACCAAACAGGCCATTGATCTTGTGCAGGATTGTGAAAAGAAGTTGTTATTAAGAGGTGGACATTTGTGTATGTGTGAAAATTCAACATGTCTGGTTTTATGTGTTTTTTTTTTTTTTTTTTTAAGGAAAGCGCTCTGCATTTTTTGTAGCCACGTGGTGAAGTGTTGTGGCCAGATGCAATGCAAAATAACAATGTCAATCACTGTGTGATAATCATGTTGCAGGTTTTTGACCATTGGCAAACATAGACCTTTTAGTGTTCAAGAGAGCACAGAAATGTACAGAGGCAGTCACTGAAAATGTTTTAGCACTGGCTGCATGGATGTCACAAATTACAAAGTCCACATCAAAATGACAAAACAGGCACTACTGAGTAATGCGAGATGTTCTGTCAGTTACCTTAAAAATGTATTGCAATCCTCCAGAAATCCAGATTTACTTAATAGCAAAAGTAGCTGAACACACACATGCAGACATGTACAGTCATGCATGCACAGACACACACAACAAAAATAACCTCACAGTCAATGCTTGAGAATGGACAGCTGTTAAAAAGGCAGTTCAATGACTATCAGCACTGCTGTAGATGGACTATTGGATTTTGCTGTCACTGTCCCTTATCTCTCACAGCACACAGCTCTAAAGCACAAGTGCTATTGCGGCAGGATTCGGTGGAGCTGGAGCCCACACACGATAAGAGGCATAGCTTTTATCTCCAGCAAGAGCTTCTTCCTCATTTACACCCCTCCTGCTTGCACTGTCATTTACTCTCTCAAGCATTTGATCTACTCTGGCCTCATTTTATGCTATTTCCTCTAACTGTCTGCCACTCCTCTTCCTTTTCCCTGTTCCTCTTCATATCTCTTACTCCTTTATAATAAACCTCTTTGATACAGCACCTGTGCATGGCGATCCTCCAGATAGAAACAGGTTAAAACAGTGCACCTCCTACAACACTCATGACATGCTCGGCAGCAGCTCCAAATGCACATGACTTTATGACACCAAGCCTGCAGTCTGTTAATAGACAGTACCAGAGCCAGACTATAATAATCAAACAGCAGTGCAAAAGGCAGCTATAGCTGATCAAACTGTTAACAGTGCAGACTGAATGCATCTGTGCAAGAACAAGTCCGGATTCAAAGGAGCACGCAGACCCACAGCAATCTGTCTGCATTTTAGCACCGCTGTAGTAAACAGAGCACTTCAGGTCTGCACGATGATGTCATCAAGCTGTAATGTAATAGCCCCTCTGTTCACCTCTCAGGGGCGCCCGCATGAAGCCACAGTTCATAAAGCTCTTCAACAGAAAGAGGAATGTTGACAAGAGCCAGATTACAACACGCCTGTTCAAAAACAACGACAGGCTACAGCACGAGCTTCTGACACGGTTTCCCATTTTGCAAAGCTCAGTGAAACAGCTCCCTCTTACACAAACAGACCAACCTGCTCAAGCGCAAATGTGGTTTTCTTTAGCTAAAGTGCTGATTCACTGCGGCGCTTCAGAAAAAAGTTTATTCGTCCACTTGGAAACGTCTAGTGCTGATATCTGATGCATGAGTCCGAGTGGTCTCTGAAAGAATCCCACCTGCTGCTGCTGCTTTATCCCCGTGTGCTCCGACCAGTGCTCCTTTCTCGTCAGTGATGCAGCAGCTACGGCTGTTCTGCGTGTTTGTCATCGCACATCTCAAACACACGAGAAGTGAAAACAAATCGAAGTACGGGGACAGTTAGGGTGGGCGGTTTAGGATTAATCGACAGGGAGCCCCCACGACGGACAACTGCAAAGGTTAACCTCAACATAACAGCCAATTATTAGTGGAAATCCTAAAACCTTTGCTGACAACGTCGCCAGTCAGTGAGTGAGGCGCCGGTCTGAGCGGAGACTGTTTGCCTGATCTCTAATGTCAACAGTTCAGTGAAAGCAGGAGGCGCCTGGACACTTTCCTCCAGGCAGTTCAAATAAAACAACCATTCTTCCAATAGTGTCTATAAATAAAAAACGGAGTACACGGCATGTTTTAAACTACGTACGTTAAGCAACAGCGACACAGCTGGCTCCGTAGTAACAGCGCTAGCTTAGCTTTTTCGCTAACCCAGCAGAGACGCGACCCAGCTAGCAGCTAGCCAGCGGCTAACGAGAGGAAAGTTAACCTAGCTCAGCTAACTCGTTACCCTTTTAGCAAGCGTTGGGAGTGCTATGCATGGGAGAAAGCGGGCTCGCTAGCCTTTTCTCGCCCTTTTAACAGCTTGCTTGGCGAACGCAGTTTATCTACTTTTGATTTCGGAACGACTACGTGGCTAACATTAGCTTAGCGAACAAGATGGCATCCCAGCCTGTCTGATGTCTCTAGCCGAACAGTAGCCCCTCCACCACACTCACATCTTCCACTCGCATGTCAATAATCTTCTCCACTTCGTACACGTCCTCTTCTTCATCTTGCTCGCTGTCACCGGGCTCCGCTCTCTCGGCACCCGAAGCCATCTGTACGTGAACAAGACGCAACCTTTAGTTTTCTAGCTCACGATAATTTTAAGCATTGCACGAAAGGCCTGGCGCAAGGAAAACTGGTCCGGAGCTGCAGCGGGCTGTTCTGGTTAAGGTGGAGGGAGCGCTGGGCGGGTCACGGTGGGAGGAGAAACGTGTTAGCGCCTCTACACAGAAATCAAAGGTTACACAGGGACGACCCCAATTCGCCCACACTCGCCCTCCACGATTAGTCGTACAACAAAACACAAACTCGTGAATGAAACAGATGTTTGGAAATACACAGCTTTCGATTGCTTTTTAACCTTCCTTGTGTTTGTTGTCACGGGTTACACACAACAGCGCAGGTAGTTAGTTGTCTATATTTCGTCCAGTTTTTCAGTAATCCTGCTGGATTTCCTCTCATGCATTGGATTACATTTCTGTAAATAATAGGATTGTAGGATTCCATCCACCCAGAAAAAAAATCTTTCAAAGCCTTGTCTTTTGAACAATTCATTTACGGTTACTCTAAAAGAAACTGCAGAGATTTTTGTTTACAGCTGGCAGTGCATTACATTTCTATTATATTTATACCAGTGCCATTGACTGCACACAAATGAAGTCAGCTGGTCAACATGAACCAAATGGGTGTTTTTACTTTAAGGATAATGAAGAACACATTGTCACCAATGTCAATGTCAGTGTGAAATGACACATACTGAGTGGCATTGCCTTTAGGTCTATAGCATTACTCTCCTCATTATTATTTAAATCTGTTAACAGTCATGAAAAGTTCATGAAAAGTCTTGCACAGATTGCTGGCTATATAAAGAGCACCACCACTGCATGCACAAGAAAATGACAGACCAGACATAGTTGCACAAAAACCTTTATAAAAAATCAGTGTTACAAAGACACATTGACCACATTTACAGCACTCTTAAAAGACATTATAAATGCACTGATAAAAAGTTACAAAAATATGAAAACTTAAAAGTGTCCTGATCACATTTGTGTTATTTGTCAGAGAGCTACTGGAATGAAACACTTCACTATGGTATGTAAATTATATGAAGTATAAAAAGGAAGAATTCATCATCTTTTATAAAACAAATGTGGCATGTTTGGCAAAATAACTTTTGTACAGAAGTAAAACAGTGTGAAATCATTATAGACATCCTTACTGTCTTACTGCTTAAATACAGAGAACACGTCTCCTCAGCCTTCTGCTTTAACTATGGGTTGAAAATTTTGAACTATGGATTATGTGAAAGAGCTTGTACACATGAAAAGGTTCCCTAATGCCTCTTATGTGTGGCAAGGAAAGGTTAGCAAGAACAGCAGCTCTTTTACCAAATCCACTATAGTCTCTGAAGTCTTCTGGCACAGTGTTTCCTAGCTCCATGCCTTTAGTCCACCTGCTTTACAGTTTTATGTTTTCTCTGCATCCAAGTCTGAATCAGAAAGTCCTTTTTGAGCAGAATCAGAGCAGAGACAACATGAAGCTATGCAGTGCTTGTGGGCTTCCAGACCTGGAGGTATGAAACACTATTCTATCATACTGTGCAAGTGACTTTTGTCCAGGTGAAGGACAGCCTAAATGCTAAAACCGGATGCATAGAAAACTGAACGACTTTGGAGTTCCCGTTGGCTGGTAAATCTGATTGTAGGGGAATGTCCAGGTTACAGCATGTAGTACAGTAGAATCCTGAAACACCACGTCAAGGCAGTGGCTGAGCGTGAAACCTAAGACAAATTGGCACTGATCCGTATCCACTGCAGTCCCTGTCTGGTGTACTGGACTATATGGGCCATGCTGCTGTGTAGAGTCAATGGTCCAGTCAGTGTGTTCAAGTAGTTAAAGAACTCTAGATAGAAAGAGAGAGAGAGAGAGAGAGAGAGAGAGATGTATATTGTTCAGTTGAAATTTAACATCTTTGAGCATACTAAGTGCATCATTGTATAGTGGTGTTGTACACATCTAATGAAAATACTAAGTTTATTTTATTTTCAAGCATTTACTGTTCTGTGAACAAAGGTGGCACACAAGAGGCCAGGAATTAAGAACCAAACACACAAGGCTATGATACACTGGTCCAATGTTGGCCAACAATCAATGGCATTCTGATGCTGGCACTTAGCTTTCTAGTACTTCAGAATAAGAGCTGACAAGCCAAACGAACAAGAGTGAAAGGGAAAACATTTCAGAACAGTGTGAACGGAGAGAACATACTGAAACAGTGTGAATTTAATTATAGAGTGTGAATGTGAATGCATGTAGAACCCTCTCGAACAGTGGGAATGGGGAGGACATTGTAGAATGTTGTGAATGCAGGGAAAACACTCTAGAACAGTAGGAATGTGGAGAACATTATAGAACAGAAAGCATGTGGGGAGAACAATCTAGAACAGCATGTACATGGTAAAACATTCCAGAACATCTAAATGGGAAGAGCATTTTAGAATGGTGAGAAAGACAGAAAACACTCTAGAACAGTTTGAAAGAAAGAGAACATTTGAGAACAGAGTGTATGTGGCAAGAACATTCTAGAACATTGTGACAAGAGCAGAACATTCCAGAATACTGAATAGGGAGTACATTTTATAACAGTGTGACAGGAAGAGAATGTTCAAGAACATAGTACATATGAAAAAAAAACATTCTAGAACAGTAAGAAAAGAGAGGAACATTAAAGAACAGGGAAAGTGAGAGAACATTTTAGAACAGTTTGAAAGCAGAGAACAGTGAAGAACAATGTGAATGAGAGGAAAACATCACACCAACCTAGTGTGTTTGATGTTTGTTGAAGAACACAGGGTTGGTGTCCTCACTGCGGTTTTACTGACCTTTGTTTTCCTTGGCCAAGGAGTCAGCCAAATCCCAGTACTCATAACTGTACAGCACACTGTTGGTGATATTGAGGTGGTTTGCTGCCATCTGGTGGATGCGGTTGGGAATATTAATAAAAGGGGAGGTGGGAGAGCTGCCAAGTTGGGACCCTGTTAAACCAACAGGGGATATGCAAGTAGGAGGTACATTTCCCCTAGAGAAACACACACGTACACAGTGCCTTTAGCATCAGCATCATCTTTTATACAAGCACTTATTCAGTGTCTGAATATAATTAAGCTTTTACTTTGTGGTATCGTTCCAGGAAGGAGCTGTGTGAGGCACTTTTGGGGAACTCTGCAAGAACATACAAGCAAATAAAAATAAAATGTAAGCAGAATAGTGGGCTTCTGTGTTTTCAATCATCATGGTAGAAAAGCAAATTCAAACAAATATCGCAAATATCACATATTCAGTGACACTTCCCCAACTTTCATAAAGCAAGGCTGTCATTACTGTTTATCATTTTTGTGATTAATTGAGTAGCTAAGGTTTAAAAAGGGTGAACAATTAAATGGACTTAACTGAACAGTAACAAATCATGTGTAGCATTTCAAACAATCTGAAATATATTACAGGAAAAGGCTAAACAAGGACGCTTTTAAAAAGACTGCATTAAACATATATAGACACTAAGAGACTATACTTCAGACTGGTATAAATGAGTGTGTCTATTATGCTCTGTTTCACACCGTGAGAGATTAACTTTAAGAAACGGCAAAGAAATTCAATTTATACAATTTTCCACTTACGCTGATTTAGTCTATCAGCCAAGGCATATTTGGTGTCCAAATTGTGTTTCTTTGGCTTAGCACTGGAGGTACAAGGCTAATGTTGCTAAACAGCACTAGAAATAAATACTCACCCACATCTTTTACGTAAAATATATGATCAAAACTTCTCTCAACCCACTCAAACCACATACAAGTCTTCAGTATGGCTTCCCGTGAGCTATAAAAATGAACAAAACTTCACTGTGTAGCTGAACACAATGGACAACCACTTTATACAACACGTGTTGTTGAAAGTGGCTGCAAACAGCGTTTGGCTAAAATATAATATTATAATATATAATTGTATTTATTTTTATAGCTCAAAGTAAGCCATAATTGTCCTAAACCACATTGACAAGTCTTAATGACCTTAATGAAGACAGTATGTGGCACAGTAGAATCCTCCAGTTGAAAACTAAAGAAGCTAAATTTGGACACCAAATGCGTCTCAGCTGATTAAATCTGGGGTAAGCAAAAAATGTAAATTAAATTGTTTGCCAAACCACTCCTGTAAATTGTTATCGCTGCTGTGCATAAACCTTGTTTCATGATGAACGGACCAATTAAAATGGTCCAAAATAAAAAAAAAAAAACAGAAAAAAAAATTTGGTTACATTAACTTCCAATACATGTTAATAATGTTTTTCCTTCTCCTTTAAAGTTATCATTTTCAAAATACCTTTGCTCCAACAGTGACAATATGAGTTATAAACATGTAAATTGGCAACAAATCATTGCCACTGTGATTAGAGAAGATACATTTTAATCAGTGATTTCCTAAAACATTTAGTAATCGATTTTTATCAAGCAATTGTGACAGCTTTATGTGTTATATTTCATAAATGTTTCTTCTAGCTTTGAATGTTTCCAGATGTAAGGACATACCTTGAAGTAGTCCAGGAGGGCTTTGGAGTATTTCAGAGCATGGTCTTTTTTCAGTCTGAACATTTGCCAGTACAGAAGAGCAAGACAACGGAAACTAAAGTGCAGACACATAAAGACATTCATTGCTTTTTTAACATGTCTAGAGTGCAGACGTTGTGCCTGCATTCACCAGTCTTTCATTTATTCACAAGTTAAGATGTTGCATCCAAAGGGAAGACAGCACATCACTGGATCCTAAGACTGAACACATTTCACAGATAGATGGCGCTGTTGTACTGAACTACTAGGATCAAAAAGGTTTTCTAATGAATATTCAGCTAAGTACAGTCATATGGTTACAGGGTGATATTTACCAAAGCACAGCAAGCTGCTGGTCCTCCTGCCTGGCTCCAGGGCCTGTGTGACTCTTTAGCCTCATGGCATATCTGTCAATAACACAGAATAGGCCTGTATCAGCAAGAGATTAGTGCCTGTACTGTATGTGTGTGTGTGTTGGGGGAAATGGGTTTAAAAGAAACAGAAGAAGAGGGAAAAAAGATAAAGATAGGGGGATATAGGAGCACAATGAAAGAGAAAGTACACATAAGCACCTTATCAGCTCCACAGTTTCTGCATACATGGTATAAGGGGACTTAGCCTCCAGAGGTCCTTCCTCCATGGCTTTACCACACTCCATAAAGGACAGAGCAGCATCCACATAATTCACAGCTTTACCTAGTTTATCCACCTGAGAGCAAGTAGGGAAAGCAAGGGCATACACAGGTAAAAGCTCTGAATGGAATGAAGATGCATTGTTCAGAGAAGCAGCGTGGTGTAGATTTACATGGTTAATCGGAAAACATTCTCTTTAGATTACTTACTTATCTTCTTAGCAAAAGGGGTTCTATATAGTACCAGAAAAGGTTCTATGACTTGTAACAACATTAGAATGCTTTTTTTGGTGCTACTTAGTCATTTAAAAAAAGGTTCCTAAAGGGATTACACATGAAAAATTATAGGTCTAACAACAACACGTCATATTTTAATAACCATCAAAAATAATAACAGATGCAATAAAGTCTGTATCACTCAACGGATCATCGTAACCTTGCAGAGGCGACCGTAGCAAATTCTTAAAAAAAGACGGGTCTTCAAGAGTTCTTTAGTAACGAAAAATGTTCTATATGGAACCATGAACACTCAAAGAACCCTTTGCATGATGGTTCTACAGTGCTGTGCGAAGGTCTTAGACACCCAAGACACATTTTCAAAATCTATTTATTTGTGTAGTATGTGTTTATTTACTGAGAAAAGTGTTAATATTTGAATAAACAAAAATTATAGATCATTAATTAATCATGATTTTATACACACACATACATTTTATATATATACATGTTTAACCATTTTCAAACCTCTGCTCGAGGAATCCCAGTATTACAGTATTATATGTAGTTAAAAAGCAGCTCCTGGTTTGACCAATCAGTGCTTCAGTAAATTGTGCTCATGATGTAATTGATGATATTAACAAGTCTCTGTGGTGGTGAGGTGCTGTGAAGGAATCAAAGAAAAATATGGATCCAAGAAATTCCTATTACTTTTTATTGTTTTTATGTTTATCTGAATTATGAATACAACTTTATTCTAATGTATATTGTGATACACTCACTGCTGAGGTAAATTGTTTAAAAATTTGCTTAGATGCCTAAAATTTTTGCACAGTACTGTATATAGAACTATACAGCTGTCAAAGCCTGTAAAAATAGTTTTTTGGTGCTATATAGAGCCCTCCAACAGCAATAAATGTTTATGCTACCATTCAAAAGTTTGGATTGAATGTTTTCAATCATTTAAAACTAATTTGTTTGCAGATAAGTATATAAAATAAGATTCATCCTATGCAACTTCACAAGTTTCAAACTGTTAGAGGGACACTAGGAAGCTGTGAATAAAAATAAAGAACTTTTAGATGCGTACAGAATGATGAATGGTGTCATAGGATATTACAGAAGGACTAAGTGAAAATAAAAAAAGTCATATTTCAAAGTGACAATCAGATCTAATAAAATTGCTGTAAATAAATTACTATAGTATATTGTTCTTAATCAGTGTTGTGAATTCTTGTTTACAAAATTCTTAAATTATGAAATAGCATAATAGTTTGTAATATTTAAACTCATGTTGTATACATTTTTAAAAAAAACTGCACCTAATAAGAAACTAAATTATTAAGTGATCCTAAGCTTTTGAACAGTAGTGTAGTTATCACAGTGTCTGTGTTAGCACTGCTGACATACCATAGCATCTGCTCGGTGTTTCAGTCTTTTCGCCTCGTGCATGTAGTACTCAGCATGGTGTGAACTGAAGTTAGAAAGGGTGGAGACTGTGAAGGAGCTTTTATGGGACATGAAAGGCACTTTCTAGGTCCTGATATAGATATTTGCATGAATACAAAAGCTCTAACAGATAACTCACACATCAGTGTAAGGCACGGTTCCTCTGTAGTACGCTGGCTGATTGGTAGATGGAACCCAGGTCCCAGAAGGAGGTTGAGTGTTTCCTGATGCTCCAGCACACTCTGCTTCTATCTTAGGTTGAGTTCTCTGTATCTATTATAGGCGAGGGTGAGCATAAAACATTAAATCACATCATATGATCTGTATCGCAATATTTTGCAATATGTGTTGGAAGGACCAAAATGCATCTGCAAAGCTGAAGTGCCACACTTTAAAAAGAATTTAAATGAAATGTTTTCTAAATATAGCCTACTGTAAATTGGTAGTTGTTTACAGTCTCTCTATTATTGATATTGAAGTATTATAACTATCTTATTTATGATACATGTAGCCATTCAGTTCTCTAGTACAAAATCCAAGATATACTTAGATAAGTGTAATATGAAGTAATGTACAGCAAGAACAATAACAATACTGTTATAATGCCAACCCATAATTACAAGTTATCTTGTAGTTGCATGCTTTTTTTAAATGGATTCTAAAATACCACAAGAGCTATGAAACACCTCTAAAATGAGCATAACACCACTTCAGAGGATGTACAGCTGTGGAGTCAGTAAAACCCTAAAACCTCAAACTAATGAAATGAAGCTTTAGTGGAATGTAGTTATTACACCAAAAGTGAGAGGCAACCGAGGTATGGCCTACTCTGCCTGTCTGTGATAACATTTATTGTTTCTGCTAAAGCTGTTCTGTCCTATTTTCCAGGTGCACAGATGTTTCTATGTGTTTCCTCTGTGGTAGTGTGCAACATAACTGCTTATAGTGCTTCGTGTACCTGTGTTTTTTTCACTGCAGAGTCTCTGTCTTTCTGTGGGTGCTGCTGGTCTGAATGATGCATCTTCACAGCAGATGGAGGAGAGAGTGGCGACAGTGGTCTCTTGGTGTAAAAATAGTCCTCATGATGTCTGAATATAAAGTAACCAAGAATAAGAATTGCTCATCATAATAGAACTGTGCATTGAATGTCCAAAGGTTTGTAGACACCTGCTTATCCAACAATTCCTCTGAAGGGTACTGACAAGGAATTTGTCCTCCCTTTGCTGCAATAACAGGCTCTATTCTTCTAGGAAAGCTTTACACTAGATGTTGGCTCATTGCTGTGAGATTTTGAGTGCATTCATAAGTGAGGTCAGTTTCTGATGTTGGATGCTTAGTTCTGGATCACAAATGCCACTTCAACTCATTCCTAAGGTATTCAGTGGTGCTCAATCTCTAAAGAGAGCACAGTTCAACACTCTTAAAAATAAAGGTGTCTAAAAGGGATCTTTGTATGATGCCACAGAAGAACCACTTTTGATTCCCTAAAAAACATTCAATGGATGTTTTTTTTATAAAAAAATGAAATGTGTAACTGTGAAGGACTGATGCTTGCTTGCTTCTTCACTTTAAATCAGAGCTAATATGATCTAGGAATTTTGATAAACACAGGTGCATCTGACAGAAAATGCTAAATGATGGAAAAATGTTTCAAATTGAGGCACATGGGATGGTAGGTAAATATCCAGGCCACACATTTACAGTTCAAACAGTCAATGTTTATAAACCATAAAGTGCAAATAATCAGTACAACACTTTTACTTTTACTGCCACAAATTAAACATACATGTGATCCATGAGGAAAATATAAACTAGCATTGGATACTATTTAAAAGCTTGGAATCACTTGTTGTATTAAAATGTTTGCTATTTTATATGCAATAAAAATACTGAAAGTGGAAAAACATATCAAGAAATAAATGAAATGATAAATACTGTCCTGTAATTATTTATACACATTATTTGTTCGAGTTTTCTATCTTCATTTTTTAAATATGGTGAATTCTGAATATTAACTTATCATAACGTATTTCACAATACTATACAACTTTCTCAGTAACTCAATCCCAATTATCAGCTAGCACTTAGTACACATTTGTTTACAATAAATGAGTTTTGTTCAGTGTTAATTTCTTGTTATTTCACTATCACTCCAGAAATACTGGAACTGAAAATAGTAAATGAGGGTTTGTTGTTCAAACATACCCATTCTGTTTGTTGCTGGAGTGGCTCTCTTTATTTTCACTGCCAGCTGAGTATAAGGGAGGTGGGAGCTTGTCTGTGTGAAAATGGCTTCTCTTACTGCTTCTTTGAGCCTCTCCATTCTCAGCCTGATTGAACACAAAAACACACACATCAGAGAGCCAGCAGAGGCAAATGCTGTGCAAAACCTTTTTTCATTCTTATGTTCTCACCTTCCTTTTATTCCTTGCATCTCCAGGCTCTTGCTCTTGGTGGTACTGATGTTTCATGGAAGGCTTTTCTTTAGTTTTAGCTGACAATGAAGATCGTCTCTGTGAGACCTCGCTTGCACTTGGAACTCTGGCTAGAAGTGAGAGGTCTATCTTCACCACCAGGTTCCTCAGTCCTCGATGGGAGACGGCGGTAGACTTCTCGGTGCGGCCAAATGGCACCAGGGTGTAGAGTTTGTGTTTACCTCGACGCTGTTGCCCTTCGTCTGGAGGTGTTACATCTGAAGTGGAAGGGCGTGTTACTCCAGACCTCAGCTCTGTGGGTCTCCCATGATGTCTCTGCTTTCCTGCTGGCCGCTGGCTGGATGTAGAGTCTGCGGGGACTTTGGCAACGTTCAGGGGCCGACTGGGCTCCGAGTCTGATTCTGAAGAAGATGATGAAGAAGAGGACGAAGAAGAGGATGAAGAGGAAGGAGATGGCCTTATAGGGCAGATGACAGGAGTGGGAGAGGGTGGAGAGAGTGGAGGAGAAGGGTTGGAGTCTATCACTCCAGCGTGGGAGGATTCTTCACTGCTCCTCCTTCTCTTTTTCCTCCTCTGCTCCTCACGCTGTGGTCCGCTGCGTTCACTTTGTGGATAATGCTGGCTGTTGGTGTGGGGTCTCTGCTTGGGCTGTACTGCCTGCCATTCAGCATTTGGCTCCTTCCTCCTCCTCCTCTTTCTCTCCCTCTCTTCTCCCTCTCTCCTCTTTCTTCTCTCCTCTTCCTCCTCCTCTTCTTCAGAGCTGCGGACCCAGCGGCGCCTGATCAGCTGCTCCTCCGCCAGCCTCCCCTGTTTCTGAACTTCTGCAGCCTGGACCGGAGGTCCTCTCTGTGCCTTCCTGCGGCTGTGACCCTCCTGCTCTCTTTCTTTAGGCTTCTGCTCCTTCTCAGGTGGCCTGGTGCTGGGCACCAGTACCTCCCTGGATTTTGGTTTGGGTTTCGGGCTGGGGCTGAGTCTAGAGTGAGGCTTTGAAATTGGCCTAGATGAAGTCTGTAAGTCAGGCTGAGGTGGAGGTCTAGAGCTAGAACCGTGAACGGAGCCACTGCTTGATTCAGTGGGAGCTAAGTGCTTGGATTTGGATGTGGGGCTGTGCTTTGGTTTGGAGTTTAAACTCTGGTTAAATTTGCTTTTAGGATCACCAGGCCTGTGGCTTCCTTCAGTGCTGGGGTTAGTGAAAGATAAATGCCTGGGTTTTGTTTTAGGGCTGAGGTTTGGTTTGGATCTGGACTGAGACTGATGATGAGGACTTGATCCAATGGGACTGGACCTAGATTTGGATCTCGAGTCAATGCTCTGGGCTTTGGGCCTGTGTGGAGTCTCTTTGTGTTTAGAATGATGTTGTGACAGACCAGGCGGTCTAGAGTCTTTGAGACGAGAGACATTAATACGTTCAGTGTTTTGGTTTGGAGGCACACATGGCCTGACTTTAGGCTGACGCACAGGACTGGAGGTAAGCGTTGGTTGTGTAGGACGTCTGGGGCTTTCCTGGTGGTGAGTAGTAACCTGAGGGTAAGAAGTGAGTCTTGGAGAAGCAGAAGCAGGGACAAGGCTAGGACTAGGGCTTTTGGGTGGATGGAGGGGTAAAGGACTTGGGGTTCGGCTTACTCTTAGGCTGGCACCTGGGCTGGGGCAAACACTTGGCACTGGGCTTGGCACGGGGCTACTTCCTGGGCTTGGATAAGGGCTATATGCAGGACTAGACCGAAGACTATGCCTGGGGCTGTAGTCAAACCTGGGGCTAGGAACAGGGCTTTGGCTTGGGCTATGGTCCCGTCTCGCTACAAGGCTGGAATCTCTCTCCCAATATCGTCCTGGAGATGGTCCTCGACCGGAGTCATAAGTCACACTACAGCTCTGACCTCCTCCTGGCTCGTGATCCACTGATTGTTGGTTCCTATGAACAAGCCACTTGTCCAGCTGCCAGTGCGTGAAAGATGGGTCCTGGTAGTGGAGAGACTAAGTAAGTGAACACAAATGTGCAATTCTAGGATTAGAGCGTATATTATGATTTATTATCATACTGTAACATGTAGTTACATGTAATATGTTGAATTCACTCAACTACTTTTAAGAGGAGTGATATGCTTCAGTACAAATTGTTTAAATTGATACTTAAAGTTTTAGTTCAGCAGTCACCACCCCTGCTCCTGAAAATCTCCCTTTCTAAATCATTTTTCAATTCCTTGATTGGCTGGATTGGAAGGGCATGTTAGATGTAGGAACTACAATGTGCAGGAAAGTAGATTTTTAGGATGCGGGTTCATGGCCATTATTTTAGCAGCAACAATGTGAAACATGAGAAAAGAGAATTTTGAAAGGTTGAGAAAACTGGAACATCCACATAATTGTTCAATTGTACGGTTCAACATGGCATCACAGACTATTAAGACATTAAACACTTCTCAAACACTAGAGACAATCCTGAAGCTAATTCAAAGCAAGAACTGGAACAAGAACTTTCTTTTATACTGATAAAAAGTACAAAATTGTTATACACTGTAAAATATCTGTAAAATGAAAACAAAATCTGTTAACAGTAAAAGTATGTTTTATCAATAATGGTAAAAAGCTGTAAAATTACAGTCATGTAATTTTTTAGAAATACTGCATTTTACTATCATTCATCAGTTTCACTAGTTCAACTAGATTTTCTGACATACATAGTAATAACTATCACCCATTAAAATGTATTTTTGTGAAATAAAAGTGATAATTTGTGTATTTACATTTTTTGTGTAAATTAGCAATAGCCATGTTCAAATGTAGTGTATGGTTCATTTACACACATTTAACCTTTAAAAACAAACAGGTATTGACCATTACATTTTATAGTACTTTCACAGTAAAAATTATTTTCTTTTTTACAATATAGGCTAGATCTTTGTGACCCACACTGAGAGTAAAAGACGTAGGAATAATGTGGGTGAGTGGAGTAAAATGAGACTATTGACAAAACAGCATGGGCTTGAGAGAGGCTGACTGAAAGAGAGCAACATGAGTTTGAATAGAAAAGATTTAGACTGAAAGAGACAAGAGGGAATTGAGTAAACAGTTGGTGTGGTAGAGAGAGAGAGAGAGAGAGAGAGAGAGAGAGAGAGAGGGAGAGAGAGAGAGAGAGAGAGAGAGAGAGAGAGAGAGAGAATCTGGGGAATCCACCATGACATAAACATCACTCACCCACCTCTTTCATCACCCTCTTTAAGTAACAGATCAAAACAAGGCCTTTACACTAATACAACAGCATTCATCATACCAGATTTCAAATGCCAACTTTCCAAATCTAAACCTGATTGTTCACAAGCTCTACTAAATTAATGATTCAAAATTTTACACATTCCTACACAAATTTTAACATCTGAACTAAATGAAGATAATGGGAGAATACTCACTTGCAGGCATATATAGGAATGAGGGCAGTCTACTTTTCCCTGCTTTCTCTCTGCTAGCTGACCAGTGCTAATTTAAACCTCCACTCCTCTACTCAAACATCCCCCTTCCCCATCCCTCTCTCTTTCCAGAGAAGACACTGCATCTCTTGTGCCCTCTCTCTCTCTCTCTCTCTCTCTCTCTCTCACTCTCTCGCTCTCTCTCTCTCTCTCCCTCTCTCCCTCCCCTCCTCTCCCTCTCTCCCACCCTTACACTCGAACACCCCTCTATCCCCCACATCTCTACCTGGAACTGTGCACTCTTTCCAAGCTTTCCTCCTCAGAGACACTTCCACGGCTGCACATAGATGAAAAACACATGGTGCTCTCTCCTCCCCACTCCACGGTCTGCCTTATACTGCATGTTCAGTAGTATAGCCAGCTATGTCACACAGGCACCTTCATTCATACAGTACTGAGGGTCTCCGCCAGCGGAGCATACGGAAGCCAAGCTTTCTGCCTTCCCCCACCTTCTCTTACAATTACACTCCCCTCCTCCTTAAATAAAGACCTATTCCACTCAACAACACTACACGTCAGCTTAAAGAGAGATGAAAACAAATCTTCTTTGTAATGGGATGGGCGATATGGTCAAAATATAACATTTGTGCAATTTATGAAATTCGTCACAATCAGATTTTTTTTTTAGATCCGGTAAGATGGAACAAACCCAAGGCACAGCAAACATTGACTGATTGATTAAATGATTCATTCATTAATGTATTAATTCATCTTCTAAGCTAGATATCTTCCTGGGGGTGCTGGAGCCAATCCCAGCAGTCATTGGGCAGAAAGCACGAAACACCCTGGACAGGCCGCCAGTTCAACACAGGGCAGATAATACTACAATAATGCTGCATTTCAAAACAAAGTAAGCTGATTTTTAATTTGTCTTATTTAACTTATTTTCTTACATTTATTTTATTATTAGGCAGTGCTCTTCAAAAAAACAAAAACAACAACAACAACAAATTTATATTTTTTTCTGATTATTATTCTCATACATTGTTTGAGCAGAGTAGCTATTCATTACATTGTGTGGAAATTTGATGGTGAATGGCCAATAGAAATGCTCCAAAATTGCTTGGGATTAAATATCTTTACATTCACTGACTTTAAACGTGAAGAAGATTTTTGCTTTCACTTGTAATGTTGCCATTTTGGAGATTTTTTTGGACAGGAATGATATTGTCAGGATACAAACTCATGATCTCCTGACAACAGGGTGCCAGTGTTCTTTTAGTACTGACATGTTGAGAAAAGCTCAAAGACATGTAATTTATCATAATAATGATATCATATTGTGATATTGATCTCCCTACACTGCACAGAGATTTTATTCATGTTATTTAGATTTATAGTATGCAACCGCTTGAGATTCAGAAAGTTTAATCTTGCCGAGACCACAAAATATTCTATCTATTGGACCACTTATTGGACCACTATTGCTTCCTATCAATTTGGTCCAGAGGGAGTCCGCATGTTGAGCTGACACTGAAACTCTAAATTCTCAGTGGCCTGTAGACCTCCACCCCTCCCTTCACATGCATTCCAAATCCCCCACATACTCCTCCTCCCAGTGCTTCCTCCTCCACTCTCCGCCAAACCTCTACACCTCCTACACAACAACAACCACCACTGTTGAGGAGTTCCCCCAGCAATCAAGGGAAAGCAAAGAGACATGATGAGCAGTGGACAAACTGAAGTGTAAAGGTGAAGATGTACCTCTTTACTGAAGGAGCTGGGCTGTACTTGGCCGGTTGACCCAGGCTGGGAGTGCGTCCGTGGGCTCGGGCTGAGCGACCGCTGGCTACTGCTCTCTGACTCGCTAGAGGAATCAGATCCTGAGGAGCCCGAGCTGGAATGTCTCGCCCTCCCGCCATGTGTGTGTGTGTGCTGCCCCGGCAGGCTGTCAGTTAACGTCCGCATACGCACGCGCACACACACACACACACACACACACACACACACACACACACACACACACACACACACATACATATACACACATCAGTTATGGATCAACACAAGCACACATGTACTTGAGCTTCATGTGTACATGTAAGTAAGATATATATACACAGACAAATTGAACATATTAACCAGATAGGACTAGACAATAAACTACAATAAACCTTGAAGGATGAAAAAATATCAAAATCTACACTATAAAAAAGGTTTGTCATTTCAACCTAAAAACAAAGGATGAGCAATATATTTATATATCACCATGTAACATTATATATGCTGGTTTTTAGAAGGAACAAAAGCTTATACACAGGCATCAAGCCTAGACTGGATTCAGAAGACTACTGAACTAAGCTCATATGGGTTGCACTGCTGGCATGATAGTCTGCACCAAGACTGGTTATTTGGGGATTCTATAGGGAAGTTTCTGCACCCTTAGCTGAGCTTGGGGGTAAACACATTTAGGCAGCCTAACATGTACCTGGGACCAGTGCTGTAGTGTGCAGATAACCTTTTAGGCATGTAAAATGGTTTTGGTACACTCTTTAAAAAAGTTCTAAAGAGTTCTTTAGTAAGGAAAATGATTTCAATCCATGAGTTTTATATAGAACCATCTCATGCTTAAATAATTCTTTGCGTTGTGAAATGTTCTTTAGACTGATGGAGAATGTGTTGAATATGGGTCTATATAGAACATTTTTGAAAAAGGTTCTATATAGCAACAAAAGGGTTCTTCTATTGCTATACACACGTTATCCATCTTTCTGAAGAACTATATTATCATACAAAGAACCATTTCTAATAATTAGATCCACCTTTTTAAGGGTGTAATATATTGTTTTGTCTTACTGTAGTGTATTATGAAGACTACATAGCACTTACACCTGAGATAAAGCCTGAAAACTGTGTACTATGCTGCAGTTAGTATCATTTGTTGTCAGCATACTGGATGTTCACTAAAATTGCTGAAACATATCTAGTAAGTAGGCTTACTTTTGAACATACACTCAATTGTTTTTTAAGAATAGCATTCAGATATCCCAAAGAGAAATCATAGTGTTCGATTTTCTCATTCGTATAAAGCACCAGTCATAAGAGCCCTCACATTTTTTTTCTTGTGGAAATTCCATATATTAGAAATTAAAGTGCGAGATTCCAGCAAATTCACAGACTTTTTCATTTATAGTCATATAGTAATGAGCAAACTCCAGCTGCACATTTCTCCTCCAATTATTTCTGATTTTCCCCCTTTCTGTTCTGGATCCTGGAGAGAGTGTTTAGGTGGCTGGTAGATCAGTTTACAGTAGTAAAAACCAAAAGGTATACATTTTTCCACATTCCAAAGAACAAAACAGTAAAGTTGTGCTATAACAACGTAGAAAGCACTAATAAAGGATAAAGGACACTTATAAAGAGCAGATGTGGTATGATAACTATCTGTACTATGATACCATGATATAGTGAAAGCATCATAGGCAACGGTTTCTACGTGAGTGTGAACCTCCTCAGTTGAAATGGAATTTTTTTAAAACTGAATTTTGAACTTTCCTTGTTTATTTTATTTTTTTTCAATAAAATTGATGTAGCATGTAAAAAATGTTAAAGTTTATTAACATGCCATTCACACCCCAGTCTGTATGGTCCATATGTGGAAACCAAGTGGTGAAAAAAGCCTGTTTTATTTCCACTGCTTTCATGATGTCATGAAAGCTAATGTGTTTACATACACCCACTGATTCAGCTTGCAGCAATAGCTAGGAGTGTTTCAGCCCACACTGCTTTCTGAATCTGGCAGAATACAGGGCAACCAATCAGAACAGTGGTTATTTACATATATCCGGCTTAAAGGCACAGTAACTAAAAATAGTCTGTTTAATTCTAAGGGTTTAAACAAAGACTAGAAAACGGTCATGTAAAAATGAAATAAAACTGTGTTTGTGTATTATCTGTACCCATACGAGCAAGTATTATAATACTTCTTTATTATTCTTTAGCACATAAGAAGACATTAAAATAACAATTCAATTCAAGTTGTTAAAAGACATTAAGGCATGGCTCAGCATGACTAGGCAGGTTATTCACAATATATTATGCAAGCTGAGAGTTTCTTCAGCACTGACAATATAATGCAACATAAATACTAATAAATCATTATGTTAACAATCCATAATGCATATCAAACCCATGTATACAGTGTAAAGCATTTTAATGTACATTTGCAGTCATTACAGCCTTTGTTCCTTAAGAATACACTATGCTGTTATGCATGTGTTCGTGGTTTCTGATTGTCATGGTAGTCATGGCATACACAGAAAGTGTTACAATGTTAACATCTCTGTCACATATACATCATTCGCTTTCCAATACAATGTTAACATACACATGCACAAACATGCATACTTACTTGTGATTATCAGCCCAGGACGCCAGCTGATGTCCCTTTTGAGAAGATAAAAACAAATAACTGTGAGTTTTAAAGGTCCACCACAAGCAACAAATAGTCAAACGTACACTGAACGCAGCAGCACAACTTCAGATACACTGGTACAGAAAGGTCATGAGCTCAGAGCATAATACAGCTGTGACTCAACCTGCTATGACTCATTAACAAGAAGCCCAACAGCGAGCTAAAGACACTCATATACATGTTTAAAAAAACACACACACACATTCACCAAGAGCTGCTTGTCTTTGTTGTGCCTCAACAGTCTGACTCAACTATAGACTTGAATAATTACCTCAAGATGTCCAGTTCACACACACATATACACACACACCCATGGAATGAACATTACATAGCCCAGAAGTGGAGAGCTAATAGCTCTGCTTTAAAACAAATCAGCCACGTTGTTATAGACTGAGAAGGACTTTTAATGTAAGATGAGAGGAAGTCGTATATATGCTCTCCAAGAACTAGGTCAAGGCTGAGAGGTAAACACGTGTGTGCAAAAGCACATTTGAGGCTGGTCATATGCATGTCTGCACAAAGGACGCCGTTTATGTCTCACAGACAGTCCATAGAATTCCAGCAGCTGAACTACTATTGACCTCATGTAGGCAGAGGGGAGGCACTCTCTGTTCACACACACATGCACACACTCCCCACTTAACCTTGTGGACATGTGAGCAAGATCAAACCGAAGCCCAAGCAATCACAAATAAAGTTACGCAAACAGCAGGACAGAAGAGATGTGTGACCACCAAGGTACTTGGTAGGGGTGAAATGATACGCATCTGTTTTGACCGATTTTGATTATGTTTTTTTTTATTTATTTATTTATTTATTTATTTATTTATTTATTTATTTATTTATTTTTTTAGAACATCATGCTGTGTGGGGAAAATGAACACATGGAACACCCTAGTACATTTCCAGCACTTTCTTTTAGCCTAGGTACATAACATTACTTGCTCACATTTGCTCAGAATACTTACATCATAAAATTGCAACACATATCTGACAAAATAAAAGTAATAAATTGGCTGATTGCCAGTTGCATGCCATGCCACCCTCTAACAAGATAAACCCCAAAAATCACAACCATAGAACTGATAAGCTCTTGAGAACCCAAGCCCAATACATTTGAGTCTGTGTGTGTCCATAGCATAAGCCTCATCCTCTCTGCTTACTACACTCTGATAGGATGAACCCAGACGCCTAATTTTGATCATTAATTCATGTCGGTCAATAAGAGAAAAGACACCTTAAGAGCCTTAATACTTGTCTTGGGGCCTATGAATTCTCTTTGTATGGAATCATGGAAGACTTCATAGTTTTTTCATGAAAATCCATCCATCCATCCATTTTCTAAGCTCCTTCTCCATCAGGGTCGCAGGGGGTGCTGGAACCTATCCCAGCAATCATCGGGCGGAAGGCAGGATACACCCTGGACAGGTCGCCAGTCCATCGCAGGGCAGACAGACAGACACAGACAGTCACTCAAACACTCACACATAGGGGCAATTTAGCATGTCCAATTGGCCTGACTGCATGTCTTTGGACTGTGGGAGGAAACTGGAGAACCCGGAGGAAACCCACACAGACATGGGGAGAACATGCAAACTCCACACAGAGAGGACCCTGGTCACCCGGCTGGGAAATCGAACCCAGGCCCTCCTCGCTGTGAGGCAACAGCGCTACCTACCATGGCACCGTGCTGTATTTAAATATAATAATGTACATAATTTCTGTCTCTCTCATTAGTGATTCTAGTATCTAAACTACTGATCCATATGACCGTTAATATGACATGCACATTTTTAAATGCTAGAATTGGAGTACAACCCAATTTCAGAAAAGTTAAGGCTGTAGATAAAATACAACTAGAAATAGAAAGCAATGATTTAAAAATCTACTTTGTCCTGTATTTGAACAAGTACAGAGACAAGATAGGCAATGTTTAACCAGCCAAGTCTTATTAACTTCTTTGTTTTTGTAAATATGTGCTCATTCTGTAATGTACACTAGGAACACTGAAATGTACAAAAAACATCTTAAACAGGTGACGCAATTATTCTTGGAAATAAAAGGAGCATTCAGGAATGGCCTAGCCCTTTATTAGCAAGTATGGGTCAAGGCTCACAACTATGCCAAAAATGCAAAAAAAAATCCAAAGGTTTAAAGAGATCTTTAAAAAGAGCTTGAAAGAATTCCAGGTATTTCATCATTACAGTATATTATATCATCAAAAGGTTCAAGGAATCCAGAGAAGTCTCCATGCATAAAGGAAAAGGCCAAACACCAAAACTGAAAGCCTGTGACCTTTGACTCTCATATGACACTGCATCAAAATCTAGCAGGCTTTCACCATGTAGGCTCTGGAATATTTTGATAAACCATTGTCAATAAACACCACCTATCCATCCACAAATGGAAGTTAAGACTGTACTATGCATAGTGGACGTCATATGCCAACAATGTCCAGAAATGAGCTTATCTTTAATGGACTGATGCGCAGTGCAAACGTGTATTGTGGTCTGATTGTTTATGGAAATAAATTGGATGAGCCAAAGAAGAAAAGGACTATCCATATTGTTACCAGTGTAAAGTTCAAAAGCCAGGGTCTGTCATGGCATGGGAGGCCATTGGCAGGTTACACACACATTTCTGAACACATTTTGTAGCAACATTTGCAGCCTTCCAGATGTTATATTTTTCAGAGACACCCATGTTTATTTCAACATGACAACATTAAGCCACATTGTGCATATGTTAAAACAGCATGACTGCGTAATCACTGCTTACTGTTTTAATTAGCCTGTTACATACTGGACCATACAACATTTCACATACTGTTTTTTGTAATTTGGTTTGTATTGTCCGCTATATAAATAGTTTGTGCCTCATGTAGCAGAGTACATGCACATAAACACATAGTATAGGCTTATGTATCAGGTAATAAACCAAAATTCTTTTTAGGATTGTGCACATTCTAAATTATATTGTCAAATATAAATATAATGACACTTTTCTAGTTTTATACAAACTGTAACTGTAAAAAACAGTGTTGAATAGGAGTGATAAACTGTTATTCTCTCTTGAAAGACACAAAACATCATAAGCAGACTGTTTTATAGGCTCTGAATTTCCCCTACTGTAAGATAAACTCCTGTGCACCCAGAGAATTTATCATGTAGAATCCACAGCTCAGGTTGGAAGAGGAAAGGCTGGAGCGAAAATGATTCTTCTACTTTTACAATGTCAAGCTTGTAGAGATAGAAGAACCTGTATTGGTGCTATACAGAACCATTATCAAAAAGCTTCTATGTAAAACCTTATACAGCACATTCCAGCATAGAACCATTTAATCATGAAATGGTACACATAGAACTCATAGTTCTAAATAGAACCATTCCCTTTACTAAAGAACTTTTGAAGAACCTTCTTTTTAAAGAGTGAATTTTAGTAAAAGCATACAGATCCAAATGCCAGAAAATAAAACATCCTGAAAAAAAGAATTAAACAGAATTTCTGACAAAAATAAGATTTCACAGGGCCCTACTTGGCCAGAGACTAAATTCTTGTAGATGACTTTATTACTGAACTGTAATAGAAGATTCTGAAAAGCGCTCGTACCTTGTCACCATCGTCTTCATCACTGCTGAGCTTCAGATCATCAGCGAGCATGCTGGGAAGGCAAAATGGAGAGCAATGGAAATGATAAAGCCTGAATATTAAACTGTGTCACACACACTCAGTCAGACAGCAGAATATCACTATGTGTGTGTGTGTGTGTGTGTGTGTGTGTGCATGTGAGGTGGTGAAGTAAACAGTGCGTGCTCCGTTAGTTCTATAAACTCATAAACACACCCCTCAGAAGCAGAATGGCAGTGTGGTTTGATTGTCGTGCAGAGCTGAGCTCTCTCTGGTTGTGTTAATTTCCTTTTTAATTGGACGCTAACTCCATGAAGTTTATGGACTTAATGAAGTGTGTCGTGGAGCGAGGGAGGACACAGCCAGAGAGAATGCCCCAACCCTCTATTTCAACTCAGCCTTAAAACAGCAGTAGGGCTGAAGTTGTAAAATTCTAGCTCTCCTCCTCTTCCTCCTGCTCTCTCTTTCTCTCTCTCTCTCAATTATATTCACTTCTTTACTCTATCTCTCCACCATGGGTAAGGTACAGTCACCTTAAAAGCTATGTGGATGTTTGTGCCATATTTAAAAATGTATTAAATTAATTACATATTTATTTTAAACAGAACATTCCAAGTCTCTGTTTTTCTTATAGGTCATCTGTTCTTTCAAAAAGAGGCTGGTGCATTTCAGATTTTGTCGTATGACACATTTCTTTGCAGACTTCTGCAGGTTTGGATCCAAAATGCTTTTGTATACTTCTGAGTTTATGATTCATCGATGAACAAGTCATTCACACCATTATAAAAAAAAGTCCTAGACTTTTTTGCTTTGCATATAGCCTGTTTGGATTTAGGCTCCAATAACTTTGACAATAACTCCATACACAGTTATTGTTAAAAGTAAAATGAGATACACAGTTGTATTAATGTGATATACAGTACTGTGCAAACGTTAGAGATCACTTTTCCAGTGAGTAAAAGTTATTAATTTTTCAGGAGATAATTCACTTAATTCACTTGCATATGGAAAGTCAAAGGAATTTTAGAAAAAAAAAATGGGTGTTTCCTGAGTAAACCTGAGTTTAAGAAATTATTAAAAGATGTGAAGAAAATGGGATTCCTAATAACTCTGCAAGACCTAGTAGACCACCCAAACCGTCACCATCCGATAAACAGTATTTAAAGCTTCCGCCTTTGAGATCAAGGACAAAGTCAAGCTCCACTGTTTCTTCATATCTGAAAAAAATCCACAGGTGTTTGTGTCCATCCTTCCATTGTGAGAAGACAATTTAACACTAAAAAGGATGCCTAGCTGTCTACAATTGTTACTGAGAAAAGAAACAGATAAAAAGAAAAACATTTGCAAAAAAAACATAGAAGCTGCTAGAATTCACGGGAAAATGGACTGACCACCACCACTGACTGTCCAGACCTCAACATCACTGAATGAGTTTGGAATAATTTGTATTATGAGAAGCAGAAAGTGCAACCAACTTCTAACACTGAAATCTGGAGGTGTAGAAAAATGTCCCTTCTAGAATAAATGGTGTAAAAAGGGTGGACATACCAAATATTGAACATTTTTATTATATTTAGATGTGTATAATTTTCTGCTTTTTCCCTGATGCTGAAAATCACTTAACTACTAGGTCTTAATGAATTACTTAGGTCTTAATGTTCATTTTGACTAGAAATGAAATATATGAAGAGTGGTCTCTGACTTTTGCACAATACTGCATTTTATTCATTGATTCACATACATCATGCAGAGAAACTGTTTACATATTCCAATCAAGCCAATTCAGTGGATCACTTTTCACCTTTTTCAGTGCTAATTTAAACAAAACTATTACACTTAATATCTGACAATCATGCTGAAATATCAACTAATGGTAATCCAGCACAAATCTAAGCAGTTGAAACCTCAAGGGTGTGTGTGACTATGTGTGTGTATGTGTGTGTCTCTGTGTGAGCCACTTTATAATAAAGCTCACAGTCAGAGGCAGTCCAGACATCTACTGCTGGTGCCTGGTTACCATGAACAGATCAAGTGTCATGCATCTCACTTACGATTTGTGAGGGGCCACACGTGGCATCCTCATAGAGGCATCATCCCTCACTGATTCAGAAAAAAGAGAGAAAGAGTAAGAGAATTAGAGTCAGAAAAGCCATAGTTGTGGAACATCTGAAGCTTTTATATTTAAGTGTACAATAATACATAAAGACATGCTCTCTATTCACACATACATGCACATCCACACAGATAAACATACATGAAAAATAAAGCATGTCTTTACACAAAGCTGTGTGCAGCTTTACCGTGTTTGTGCTGAGAGCTGTGTCGTTTCCTCTCCTGCAGCAGACAGAGAGAATCAAACCCATCAATCACTCTGCAGGTAGCTAAATAAACACAATTTCTTCTGGTATAAAAATGAACTGAGTTTTGAACCCTCCGGCGCTGACTCGTTTGTTTGTGCATGTGACAGCCCATCATGTCCCTTGTACTCACCTTGGAATCTGAATACAGGAACCTCTCCGTGCCCCCTCCCCCCGGGGGATGCTGGGAAGGCCAGGAGTGGGTCATATCCTGAAGGGAGTGAGAGAAAAGATCGAAGGTTAAGGGTGGAAGGTCAAAGAGATTTAAGGATTCAGTTTGGAATACACGCAGAGTGGAAATGCAGGAGTTTCACTGTTTGAGGCGAGGCACAGCAATGCCCTCTGACATTACATACTTCAGGTCATGTTCACTTACACCATGCCATTATGGTTGCTGGCCACTAGAGGCCACATCAGGTGGTTTGAATTACAATCCCGAGCTTTTCACAGGCTCATTTTGAGCAGAGGCTGTGATGAGGTTTGAATTAATGACAAATGACTTTATTGGAATTACAGAGTTCTGTGCTTATTGTCCTGCTGTACAGCACCTGCATTTGGGCCTGCTCTTCAGTTCCTCAGTCTCTGAACTACATGACTTCAGTGCTCAGGATTTAATAACTGTACAGTGAGGCTGCAGTTTAAGGGGTTAACACAGATTTCACATTTGCTCATGATCAAAAGAAAGTAAGTGACTAACCTGACCTCCGTCAGAACAGCAAGGGCTATATGCTCTTAGAAATAAATGTAGTTTTCAGTATACAAACAATGTCACTGGGGGAGAAGGGGGTATCATCATACTCCCCTTCTGGGAGTACATCTTTAGTGGTTGGGATAGTGTAGTGGTTAACACCTCTGCCTTCTACACTGTAGACTGGGGTTCAATCCCCACCTGGGCAAACACCCTACACTATACCAATAAGAGTCCTTGGGCAAGACTCCTAACACCACCTTGGCCTGCCTGTGTAAAATGATCAAATTGTAAGTCGCTCTGGATAAGAGCGTCAGCCAAATGCCGTAAATGTAGTAGCTTTAGTTGTTAATCATAATTGTGCCATAGTCCATTAGAGTTATATTATTTAAGTTGCATTGATTCCATACACCTTGCCTGAAAAGGTACAAATATGAACTTTGCCCTGGGAAAATAAATTAAACGGTTAAAAGTCTTTTAAATGGAACTTAAGGACCATTTTGTACATTTAAGGGTACATTTACAAGATTTGTACCTTGAGGGACTAAAATATATCTGGATATGACCATTTATTGTGACCGTATAGCTTTAAATGACTAAACGCCTATAATTGGCTTTTAAAATCCCATGGTGCAGAGCTTATGTTTCTTACATTGAGTTATACTACATAATTTGACACACACTTTTGGTCACATGAAGTTGAATTTAATAAACATTTATTTAAAATATCAATTCAAGGCAAATATCTATTAAGCATCCACAGCAAACTATCAAAGAAAGTTTTTTTTGGATGTCATCTATTCATCCATACATACATTTACTAATATATCACATTCTCAAATTGTGACTACATTCAGACTTATAAGCAGACCTAAAATTAGAGTAAGAAACTGTTTATTTGAATCATATTATGCCCTATAATAGTTCTCTAAATAGTGCTCCTGTTTTCCCAATGCATGGAAGGGTCGATAGAGCTACCTTTAGGCAACAAGTACAAAGCTATTTTAGTGCAGTCACCCAAAGAATCTTACATGCTTTTCAGAGTTAAAAGAGGATATTTGAATATTCCCAAGCAATCTTACATACATAGCAAAAACGGGGTTCTCCAAATTAGTAACTTTACAGGAGAGGGAAAAAAACATTCTAAACCTTTAATATAACTTAATGTAAAGAGGTTTTATTCCAAGTGATTTTGGAGCATTTCTATTGGTCCATTTGCTGGCTAATTAATGACTGAAATAAAAATTTTGTACAACACAAACACCCATTTAAAATTTCTGTGACGTGATATACAGGTTAAATTTCAAAAGTCAAATTGTACTTAGATTATAGATTTTTCTTCATTTTCTTTTACAGTGTCAATATGCTTTCCTCCATTCTCATAAAATAGAAAACTGAGAAATACTGCACAGATTCTTAACAAAGCAGCAATTACTGATTTTATGTTAGAGATGGGCAATATGTCAAACAACATGATATTTCAAATACAGTTTCTCGATACATGATAAGCATCACAATATTTAGATGTTCTGAAGTTTGATAAGTTCAAACAGACAAAAAGAGCCCTTAATGCCACATTAAAAGAAGTACTATCAAAAACTATGAATATAATGATTTTTATTCATATACGGTACTGCACTAGATCCTGTTAAACAAGACTCTTTGTTCTCTTTGTAATGAAACATGTAGTTGGTCAGTTCTTTTGTAACATAATTTATTAGGAGAAACAACACATTTCATCATGCTGTGCAACATTACTCCATGTGTCATGCTCTACCTCCTGTCTGGTAATGGCTATAATGCAATAAGTAGAATCAATTTCAGAGAGAAATTTCAAGGGCTTTTTAAGAGGAGCTGACGGGATATGTAAGTGTATGTCAGTGTGTTCTGGTATGGGTCTCAGCAGATTAGCCTAAAAGAGTTTAGTGTTGTCTGTGATTGATGCCATGGGTGTATGTGTGCATGTATGTGTATCCGTGTGTGTGTGTGTAATGAACAGGAAGCAGTCTGCAGTAAAGGTCATGTGTTATCTGCTGTGACGGTTGTAGGTTGTCAGAGGAACAGATGAGGATGTGTGATAGGGCAGACTAGGATGGAATGTTGTCTGTGGCAAATGCCTGAAATCTAATCACAGAGAACACATGGGATACTCACTATGACGAGCAGCAGGTCGGTGTCATGCTACTTAGCCAGACATGAAACAGACGTACACGTAAATGCAAATACAAATGCACACACAAGTTCACAAGTGTGTTCTGCATGCACATACATGATGCTTTGCTTGATACTGTTGTTAGTACTTTGCATGTTTTATTAAAAAGAGAGCATAGATAGTTCTATTTAATTGGATTTAGTGCAGTACAGTATGTGAGCAATACATGACCATTACACATATTCAGTCTCACAAGCACAGGCTCAAAAAGTCTAGGTTGATTTTGGGTCTGATATACAAAATTAACATTATGCTGATGAAGATATGATGACAGTAGATAATTAATGTACATTTCCTGAAAGATATCAATTTTTCACCATGTTTTGACTGAGTTCTCTCTAAATGCTCTTTTAACGCACTCACAATCATTTGACTACTTCACAGTTCTGTTTTAGCTTCAGCAGCAATACTGAAGTGAGAGGAACAATGCATAAACTCAAATATATTGCAATATGTATTGCAACCCTAACAGAAATGTCACATTTAAAGTCATAGGAATACTTAGAACATCTCAAATAAAATCATATCATAGCTCAAGTACTGTGATATTATTGTATCATAGGGCCCATGAATCCCACTCATAGTTGACCTCTAATTAAAAACAAATTAAGAAAGGTTTACCAGTAAAATCAAATAAACATCAGTGTTAAAGACGAGAACACTTGTTTTAAACATTGGTGTTTAGATGATGTTATAGCCATGATTTTCAACAATTGGCTCTATATAGTAACTTATTTTTTTAAGGGGTTACTTTGCTACTAAAAATTATGGCCTTAACAGAACTCTGGCGTCGGGTCTGTACTCGGCATGGACAATATAAGTGTATCAGAGCTCAGACATCAGAGTCAGTGTGAAGAGAGAAAAGTTGAATCAGTGCATCTCTCTCAGGATCGCCACTTTCAATATTACTCCTAGTTAAGACAAACCGTTTCACACCTTTTATAATCTCTATCTTACACCCTACATCTCAATCTCTCTCTATCCTCTGGCCATCTCTTTCTCACAAACACACCTCTCCCTATGGGGCATAAGCTTCCCTCTTTCCACCCGTCCTCTGGCTTCATTATATTTTTCTCCTCTCTCAGTCACTAAGGACTTGAGCTCATCCCTCTCTTCCAACAACAAGGCTTCCCAGGTGAGCCTGCTGCTATCTTCTGTGTGTCTTATTCTCTCTCTCTCTCTCTCTCTCTCTCTCTCTCTCTCTCTCTCTCTCTCTCTCTCTCTCTCTCTCTCTCTCTCTCTCTCACTCTCTCTCTCTCTCTCTCTCTCTCTCACTCTCTCTCTCTCTCTCTCTCTGCCTCTACTAGTCTCTCTCTCTCTTTCTCTCTCTCTCTATCTCTCTCTGTCTCTTCACGTCTCTCTGTGCCTCGCTTGCACAAACAATGTTCCACATCCTAGCATGACTGCGTGGCCTACTTATAGTCAACCCTTACAGTCTTACCTAATATATTTGTTTCAATGATATGATGAAGCCAGAAGAGCAGTGGAAAGGGGGATTGCCAATTGGAGTATATCTATAAATGTAAAGCACATATATGACATCAGAATATGTGTTCATGTATCTGTCCGTGTATTTATGAATATAAATGAAAAAACACATTAAACTATTTAAATGGCAGCTTAGACAACACAGTGGTGAAAAATTGCATTGCAATCCACACTGAAACCGTGATAAGGAAGTAATCTCAGTCTAATGCTGGTTGGCATAGATAAAATTTAGTATCACAATATTTTCCAAATATTTTCACAGCATTAAAAAAATATTTGAGTTTGCATTTATAACATTAATGATTCCACTGCTACTCTATACTAAAATAATGTCTTGTAAAATTGATATTTACTTGATTCCTTGATTTTGCTTGATTTCACTTAGTAAAGACATTCTATGTGTTGATGTTAACTGCATATCATCAACATAGCGTACAAAATATAATTAAAAATCTAATAGCAAACTGCCTGGCAAGAGAGACAATACTATTTGTTGGACTTTAAATCGTGGATTATTTATCAAATATATTACTTAAATTAGTGATGGCATATCAATATTGATGGTATCAGTATCTGGCCAACATTACCAAAAAACGCTGGATCAAACATTGCTGCTGGCCAAAAAAAAAAGTCTATCTCCAGAATAGTATGTTTACAGGAGAAGGCAAACACATTCTTAAATTACAACCCCAATTCCAATGAAGTTGGGACGTTGTTGAAAACATAAATAAAAACTGAATACAATGATTTGCAAATCCTTTTCAACCTATATTCAATTGAATACACTACAAAGACAAGATATTTAATGTTCAAACGGATAAACTTTATTGTTTTTTGCAAAAAGTTGGGACAGGGGCATGTTTACCACTGTGTTACATCACCTTTCCTTTTAACAACACTCAATAAGCGTTTGGGAACTGAGGACACTAACTGTTGAAGCTTTGTAGGTGGAATTCTTTCCCATTCTTGCTTGATGTACAACTTCAGTTGATCAACATTCCGGGGTCCCCATTGTCGTATTTTGTGCTTCATAATGTGCCACACATTTTCAATGGGAGACAGGTCTGGACCGCAGGCAGGCCAGTCTAGTAACCGCACTCTTTTACTATGAAGCCACGTTGTTGTAACACGTGCAGAATGTGGCTTGGCGTTGTCTTGCTGAAATTAGCAGGGACGTCCCTGGAAAAGACGTTACTTGGATGGCAGCATACGTTGCTCCAAAACCTGTATGTACCTTTCAGCATTAATGGTGCCTTCACAGATGTGAAATTTGCAAGTTACCCCATGCCATGGGCATTACCACACCCCCACACCATCAGAGAGGCTGGCTTTTGAACTTTGTGCTGATAACAATCCGGACAGTCCTTTTCCTCTTTGGCCCGGAGGACACGACGTCCATGATTTCCAAAAACAGCTTGAAATGTGGACTCATCAGACCACAGGACACTTTTCCACTTTGCGTCAGTCCATCTCAGATGAGCTCAGGCCCAGAGAAGCCGGCAGCGTTTCTGGGTGTTGTTGATATCTGGCTTTAGCTTTGCATGGCAGAGTTTTAACTTGCACTTGTAGATGGAGTGACGAACTGTGTTCACTGACAATGGCTTTCTGAAGTGTTCCTGAGCCCATGTGGTAATATCCATTACAGAAAGATGTCGGTTTTTAATGCAGTGCCACCTGAGGGATCGAAGGTCACGGGCATTCAAAATTGGTTTTCTGCCTTGCCGCTTGCTTGCAGCGATTTTCCAGATTCTCTGAATCTTTTGTTGATATTATGGACTGTAGATGATGAAATCCCAAAATTCCTTGCAATTGCATGTTGAGAAACATTGTTCTTAAACTGTTGGACTATTTGCTCACGCAGTTGTTCACAAAGTGATGAACCTCGCCCCATCCTTGCTTGTGAATGACTGAGCTTTTCAGGGATGCTCCCTTTATACCCAATCATGACTCACCTGTTTCCAGTTAACCTGTTCACCTGTGGAATGTTCCAAACAGGTGTTTTTTTAGCATTCCTCAACTTTTCCAGTCTTTTGTTGCCCCTGTCCCAACTTCTTTGGAACATGTTGCAGGCATCCAATTCAAAATGAGTGAATATTTGCGAAAAACAATAAAGTTTGTCCATTTGAACATTAAATATTTGTAGTGTATTCAATTGAATATAGGTTGAAAAGGATTTGCAAATCATTGTATTCTGTTTTAATTTATGTTATACACAACGTCCCAACTTCATTGGAATTGGGGTTTTTACAATTTAAGTCATTGTAACAAGATTTTATTTCCACTTGTAGATGATTATCTTGAGTGCGATTCTTGAATTAGAATAACTCAAATTAAAGATTAGAATTTTTACCTAATTTCATCCCAAATATAGCCTCTCGCTAGCTAGGAGTCCCCCAGTCACATGATGGTACCAAATTGGAAGGGTGAAGGCCAACACATTCTTCCTCCACCACATATTTTTCAAACTGCTGCTAACACACAGCCATGCTCTTGTTATCTAGCATTGCGCTAAGTGATGGAAGGAGAGGGTGGGCCATCCTACCCACCCAGAGAACAATGATGCTTTCCTGGGCTCCGGGCAATGGAGGGCTGTTGCATCACTAGGTATCAAACTTGTAATCTTCTAATGATGGTGCCACTGCTAACTCAGTATTTTTAAAGGAAAAATTTGGATTGGTATTGACTGATACTCAATTTTTCAGCATCAGCATCAGTCTTGGAAAAAAGTAGCATCATGCCATCTTTACTTAAATGATCATTAAAACTGAAAAGCGATATCACACTATTCCATTATTTCTATATATCAATACAGACAATATACTGCCCAGCTCACAACTCATACATTCATATATGCATGCACACACACACACACACACACACACACACACACACACACACACACACACACACACACACACACACACACACACACCCACACACCCACTCACACACCCACCCACATCATGAAATAAACATTACTCTTAGTTTTGCCCTTACTACCAAAATATTTTGAGCAATGGGGAAATAGTCTTGTTTTACCTGTGTGAACAACACAGTAAGAGCCTTATTTAGAAAAAAGCCTTTCCACAATACACACACACAGTTTGTACAAAACCACAAGTTCACACACAAATGCAGCTGAGTAACAGAGAGCAGTGTGTATGCAAGGTGAGTGCTGGATAGTGGTAGCAGTGTTTGTGAAAGACGTGATAAGCACATGCGTACAGTACCACTGCAGCACCCACACAGCTTGAAACCACATCCAGCACACTTATAGCTCAGCATCTTACCACCACTCAAAGCTATAGCTATAAGTTCCTGAAGCATTTTCTCAGTTAAACTTCACAGTCCTCAATGAGGGCTGAGGGGAGGTGGCATGAAGACTAAACTGGGCTGGGCTTACATTTCAAATCATCCACTCATCAGCTGTTGAGATTATATGTCTTGTCTGTATGCTCTCTTAAAGTGAACACACTGCTAGCAGCCACCTGTTTGAAGAAGCAGGTGCTTCTGCATAAGTAAGAAAGTTTGAAATCATTAGATTATTTAATAATGTTGAAGAATGGTGGTGATAGGATCCAGGGGTCAGAAGGATAACACAAATTTAACCATTTTATTTACTATCCAAAACTACCAGCCAAATCTGAAAAGAAGTTTTCTGTGAGGATTTTGCATTACAATGCAGTGTATGTACCTCTCCACTATGTACAATGTACCTTTTAAAAGCACATTTTAGACTAAAACCTTATCACAAAAATATTGTAAAACAATGTCCCAGGCATCAGAAAGTGTATTCATAACCATTTCATGTAATAACTTTTAGAGGCTTTTAGATGTTAAATGCTTTGGATGTCTGGTTCCCACCACTGCGAACAATTCTTACTACAAGTTTCTCTAGAACAGAACATTCCATGTCAAACTCCTCTGAGTGACTGTTTATGTCTTTACAATTTAATTATGTGTAATTTGTATTACTGTGCATTTGCTTCATAAATATTGATGTAAGCATATTGTTGTTGTCAGAACAAAAGCTCCAAAAATGTAACTTTACAGGAGCAGGAAAAAACTTTCTTAACTTTCAGTGGAAGTTAATGTAGCAATTATTTTAAGTCTTTTTAAACCATTTCTATTAGTCTGTTCATCATCACATTTTGACACAGTGTAAATGGCAGCTGGCATTTTCAAATTATGTCGAAAAATATGCCAAAATGCTAATGCTTCTTGTGCAAGTATGTTATTACAAGAATAAAGTTCTTATAAATATTGCACATGATGAAGTGTAATGTACCCAGAAGGAGAAGTGGCTTAGACGATACGACACACAGACTACACCGAGTACACTAAAGACGTAGGGATACTGCAACAGAGTATACACAGAAGATAGCTCACACACAGTGCATGTGTGTACAACGTACAATAACATATACTGTTCAACACTTGAATGAAGCTTAGTTCAAAGCCTAATTCAACACACCTCACTCTTATATGTCTGAAGATACTACTTCAATGAATGTAATATGAAAGATTAAATTCAATTAGAATACTGCATGGCAAAAGGGTAATTTACCCTGATCTACTGGTAAAAAAATATGTAATATACTGTTAACTTCCTAGTTCATACAGTACTTATTTGGAAACAAAGCTGCAAAACAGCCCATTTTGAATTTTTTGTTTTTATGATGTCACAAAGAACAAGTTTAAACATTTACACACTACCCTGTTCAGTGTACAGCAGTTCTTCCCTGCCCATCAAGCTGAAGGTATATGGAGTGTTTCATCCTGTGCTGCTTTTTGAATGAGGCACAACTCAGGGCAGCCAATCACAACAGAGATCACATATATAGATCAGTCTCAAAACAAAAACAGCCTGTTTAATTCTAGAGAATAAAGAGCAGTTGGAAAATGGTCATGTAAACACCTGACTTATGATGAGCGATGACTTATGATTTTAGTAATAAACAAAACAAATGTTATGACTTGTTACTTCCTGTGGTCTCTGTTTCAATCTGTCCTGATGTTGACAATCACATTAAAGGTCCAAAGAGCACACTACACTGAATAACTAGCACATATCTAACACTACCATCTCTTCTTTCGGTCAATCTGTGCTTATCTACTACAAACACACCAGCGAGTAACACATCATGCACAGCGGTGGTAAAAAGCTGAAAGCAGGCCGACTGCAATTCAAGCAATAACAACAGATGATGAGCCTCATAATGAGGAAGTTAATCATAATATTATTGGGCACTGCGGTGTCTCTCCCAACGTCTTGCTACGAGTGTGCCAAGCATGCTGACATAAACTCATCTCGTTCCATCTCTCTTACACACCTCCAACAGCTGTATTTGTCCGTCTCACTGTATCTTTTCCTGTCTGAAAGAATGACTCATCTATGTTGGTGTCACTACAGTAGTGAATGTGTATGTGTGAGAGAGTGAGAGGCAGAGAGAGGGAGAGAAAGACAGAGGGAGAGAGAGAGAGAGAGAGAGAGAGAGAGAGAGAGAGAGAGAGAGAGAGAGAGGGAGATACATGGTATCTTTGCATTTACTGGATTCACACAATTTGAATAAAGTTCGTTACATCAACACAATTTTGCCTTTCAGTTCACTCACTGGCCAAAAACTCTGCTGATGTAACTTGTTATTCAATGTGGAAATGATGCGTCTTTTTCTTTGTGCATTAAACTTTTGGTCACTCACTTGTTCAAGCAGATCCTTATCAGGGTTGATGGTGTGATCCAGCACCTTTCGCACCCTTCTTCAGCTTCTTCTTCTTCTTCCTCTCACTCCAGCCAGCACCTGCCTGCATATCCAGCTGTCCAAACCAGCCTGAGCAAAGTTCCAGTCCAGTCCAGAACGCAGAAAGTTGCTCTGCAGCCCTGGCTCTCTATGGGAAGGTCCAGACTCAGGCCAGGCCCGGCCGCTAGCGCGCTGCACTGCTGCTCATGATGTAACCCCTCGAGCTGGGGCTCATAACGGCGCACACTGAAGCAGCCCTGCGCACGCACAGCAGAGGAAGTCTCAGTTTGAATATTGTGATTTGAATATTTCGCGCATGGCCACAAAAGCAAAACCGAAAAGACTGAGACTGCAGCGACCGGAAAACGGTTCAACTGACAAACCCAGCAGCGACACCTCAGCCCCCTCAGACGGCGCTCACGCAGCCCCATTCAGCATCAGCAGAACCAAACACTCGAGCACTTCTGTTGAGCTTTACGCAAGTTCAAAATGAAGCAACTGGTGTCACGTCAGCGCTCTGATGTAAATAATATTTAATGCACGGGGAATGTGCACGAATAAGAAATGCCATTATCAATCACTACAACATGTTCTGAAATAATCAAGTAACTTCAGTCTCAGCGGCCAAAAAAGGTAGCCGGACTAATGCGACGTAAAAGAAGTTCTGCTTACCTGTTTCGCGTATGAAAACATGTAAAAGAGCTTTTCCCTGTCTTCCAGTAGCAGCGCGCATGATGCTGTTAGTGCCTGTACTTCTCCATCGCGGTGCGTAAAGGCGCTCCAGGGCAAAGAGCAGCAGCGGAGCGCGCGATGGGCGGAGGCATCTCCTATTAACTCCAATCACTTCCAACCACCTCCTCAACTCCTCTTAACTCATCACGTTCTCCAGCTTCTATCAGCTCCTCCTATCTCCTCCACTCCTGAGAGAATCCTGCACTGTCAGAGCGTCAGGACTGTAGCAAATAGTGCTGGAGGGGAGGGGGTAAGAGTGAACCACTGTTGAGGAGCATCCTCCTCCCTTCTTATTATTAAAAACAAGACAATATACAGTCAGGGAACTATGACTTACTGTTGAAAATACATGTGAACAAATTCTATTAAATATTTTTAAGAACTAGAAAGGGAAATTTCATGAACGAACAGTTGTCTTAACAAAGCCAGCCAATAACGGCCCAAAAGTAGCTGCAGAACACTGTTGAGTGTTTCTGATTACTAAACGATTCAATTTCAGGTAGCTGTGTTGCTATGAGGTTGCTGTGATATTCCATCTTTTGTTAAGATGTGGTTTTAGGGTTGCTATTATGTTGCTAAGCCATTGCAACTGTATTCCAAGTAGTTGCTAAGGTGTTGCCAAGCCATTGCAACTGTATCCCAGGTACTGCTAGGCAGTTGCTTTAATAACTCAGGTGACTGTTAAGGTGTCATTAGGCCACTGCTATGGTACCCCACATGGTTGCAAAGGTGTTGCTAGGCCATTGCAGTTGTATCCCATATGGATGCTATGGTGGTTTTAGGCCATTGCCATGCTATCCCAGGTGGTTGCTAAGGTGTTGCTAGGAGAAGTGTCTAAAACATTTGGCTCCAGAGTGTATACAGACTGTGGTGAAATAAGAGTTAGAGGTATAAGCATTTTTAATAAATAAGTGGAATGACCTACTACTAAACTACTACTACTAAACCACTAAAATAATAGGTATGCATTCTTTTTTATTAAAAACAAGACAATATACAATCAGTAGAAGTAGGGAAAAGGAGCACAGACAATACACAGATACATTAATAAGGCACAAAAGAATAATAAAAACAGAAGACTCTGCGTATTGTGTGTTAAGAGTTTGTAGACACCTGCTCATCCAAAGTTTTTTCTGCAATCAAGGGTATGGATGATTAGTTCTGGATCGCAGACACCATTCCAGCTCATCCCAAAGCTATTAGATGGAGCGCCATCACTTCAGAGAACGCACTTCCACTGCTCCACAGTCCACTGCTGGGGTTATTTAGGCCCCTCTAGCTGAAGTTTGGCATTGGCATCATGACTCATGCCAATCATGACAAGACTCATGTGCATCAATGCATTTCTATGGAGGTTATACAAGCTGTACTAATACAATTGCACATTTGATTTAGCATCTTAAAGCAGCTGAATTCACTAATTATGTGAGTGTCTTGACACTTATGGACTTAAAGGGCATCTATGAATCAGCAGGACAATAAAGCACTCCTGTATGTTGCTCTGCATAAAAATATCAATTCTGCAATTTCCCCCTGGGATCAATAAAGGAATCTGAATCTGAACCTGAATCTCCTAAGTGCTGTGAATGTTAATGTAATGCATAAGGGAAATCTTTGATGGGTGTGGGTTCTTTCCTTGCATTGTTTCTCTTCACAAATGTAAAGAAAACTAGGAAAATAAAGTAAGAAAAGTGTTTCAACAACACCAGATCTGTTGCTCATTGCATCCTCTAAATATGGCACCAACTTTCAGTTTCAAAGCTCTTGTTAAAATGAAGCAATAGGAAACAGGCTGCCAGTTACTTCCCTGAAATCCAAAAAAGTAGTTATCTTACTGATACGACTGGCTAAGAAACAGAAAACAAACCTGAGAGAAGGTGATGCACAAGATATTTTTGTAGAGTACATATAATTTATGCCAAAGGATCCAGGCATCTCTGCTGTTTAGTGAATTCTACTTTGAGGTGCATCCCACTGCTGACTGTTCATTTGCACACATGGTTTACGTAATCTTTACACAATAGCAATACCAACAGGATGGGATGCTCTGAAGAAGCCACGCATGACCTGATGTCACCATGCCCAATGCCAAGTGTTGGAAAAAGGGGGACAAAGCCCCTGAGCTTTGGGATATGGAGGAGTGCAATTGTGTTTTCTGGAGTGATGGAACTCAATCCAATACATATGAGATGAACTGGAGTGGCATTTTGATTCCTGACTAATTAGTTCCGACTAATCAATACCCGACCTCACAAATTTTTATTTATTTATTTTTGGGGGGGATTAGGGGGTGCGTGGCTCCCTGTTAATAACCTCAATTTCAGGAGAAATATTAGATGAGCAAATATTTACAAACTCTTGCATATATACAGCCAATGCAAGTACTTGAAGAGTCTTCTTATCTATGGGATGTTGTCAGGCATTACATGCTTATTGTAACTCAAATGGAAAAAGAAAAACAAGTAGTAAACAGAATACTAATGCCTGGAGCGTATGAATGTGTCGGGAGAGGCTGCCTGAGACACAACTTGCTTGTCTGTGTATTGATTTCTCACTGACTACAGTGAAGCCGAAGAGGAGTCGGACAGTGTGAGTCAGTGTGAGTCCTGGGAGATGTTAAATTCAACATAGCACTTCACAGGACAACAAAATAATGAAAGTATGAACAGTTTATCTCAAATTTCCCCCTTTCTGCTTGACGTGTCTTCATTTTACTCTTATTTTCTCTGGAAATCACTCTGGAAAAGTGATGCTATTGATGATGATGATTTGATTCCATCTGAATGAGCCCTGGTGCCTTGACCTGTTTATACTACTGTTCTCATGGTGCCACCATGATGGCTTACTATTGAAGACACACATGAACAAGTACTATTAAATATTATTAATAACTGGAAAAGGAAAGTGCATGAACAAACTTTGCCAAGTTGGCATGACAAAGACAACAAATAACATTTCAAAGGTTATTTCAATGGTTATTTCAAAGTGTAGAACACCGTTGATTGTTTTCGATTACCAAATTATGTATGTACACAGTAAATCCAGGTAGCTGCGATGGTGTTGCTATGAGGTTGCTATTGTATTCCAGCTTGTTGTTAAGGTGTTTCTTAATGGTTTTTAGGCGGTTGCAAGGCAGTTGCTTTAGTATCCCAGGTGATTGGTAAGGTGTTGGTACGCCTAACCTATGGTACCCCAGGTAGTGGCTAAGGTGTTGCTAAGCCATAGCAGTTGTATCCCAGGTGGTTGCTAAGATGTTGCTAGGTCACTGCTATGCAATCCCAGGTGGAATATATGTGGTAACTGCTTACCCACAAATATAATATAATGGGTATGTAGTTATGAGACTGAGCAATATCACAGTTCCTAGAAGGTAAATGACATCAAACTAAACCACCTTAATCTGAATACATTCACTCCTACTACATCACATTTTATGCTATAACTATGATATTACAGGAAGAATTGTTTCATTTTTATAGTTAACCTTATAACAGCGATGAGAGAGAGAGAAGATGCCAGAATTCTATCTCAGAAACCAAGAAGGAACATGTGTGATTTTTTCGCCATTGCACAACGTATTTGTACAGATGTTATGCTAGCAATGTTCCCCTTCTCTTTGGCAGAGTTTCATAATTCAAATACAGGTTCAAATAGAGCATATGCTGCTTTTGACCTCTGAGGCTTTATTCACACTACTGCGCACAGAAGAGAACCACACCTGGAGAGGAAAATAATCACATAGTGAAACCAAGAAACTGTGGTCAAAAATGATTAGAGATAAAGAGAGAGAGGGAAAGCTCTCTGAAAGACCATATGAATCTATGAGAATGGTAGAAGAGTGTTGAGACTTGAGTAAAGCATCTTATTTGAATGCAAAGCGAGTTTGCAGGATGACACATCTACACCAGAGAGCCTGCATCAAGCCCCTGACACTGTGTTAGTGTTTGTGTTTAATGGTGCATGCCGGTTTATATGTGTATTTGTTTATGGGAGTCAGTAGGAGATTTTGAGTTATGGTGTTATTACATCTCCTACACATGAGGGTGCAGAATATTGCATTTTGATAAATCAGAGAGAAGAGCAGTCATAAAATAGTGATAAAAATCAATACTAATGCTCACACCCTTTCATTTGCTTTTACAAATGGACATGTGCACTCATGTACCCACATCACATTAAATCACAGGAAGTACATTCTTAAAAATAAACGTTCCTAAATGCAGTGAAAGGTGAATGGTGCTTTGAATGTATGTGATTCAAACATGGCAGATAGATGCACATTAATGAAATATGTTACATTAATATAATGTTTGATAAAAGAACCTGAAAGTCAGCAATAGTCTAGGTTTTGGCTTGGACATATGTTTCCAAGAAAAAAAAAAACTTGATGTAAACTGATATATAGCCTTATATTACATGGAGATTTTTCAAACTTTGAAGAGGTTTATTACACTTGCCCATCATATTTACAAATTAGATTCTTTAAAGAATCTTCAATAGAAAAGTTCTTTAGGGAACCAAATGTAGTTATTCACTCAAAATTACTTTTTAAAATGACTTTTGGTATCTTTATTTTTAAGAGTGTAGGTATTAGCTATTTCCCAACCATAGGCCTGTCACTGTTATTACAGATTACAATATTGTTATTGTATTACAATAACATTACAATAATGTTATTACATCTATTACAATAGATGATCACAATTATTTGAACTGATAGCAGTTCTCCACAGTTATTAGCTCTCACAGTCATGTGTTTATGGCACAACATGTGTCTTCCATTGTGTTGAAGCAAAAGACTGTAAGGGGAAAAAAATAGAAAAAATGCAATGTGTTTTTGTCTAGTCCACCTGTTTTCTTTGTTTTGGTTTAGTCCAGCCCCCTTGTTTCGTGACTCCACCCCTGACTGTCTTCACCTGTGTTTCCACCTGTCCCTCATTTACCCTCTTGTATTGCCCTGTGTTTTCCCCGGTGTGGTTGCAGGTCTTTGTTTGGATGTATGTTTGATGCATGCATGCTTGATGGATGTATTGTTTGTTCTGTTGGAACTGTTTGTTTGTTTTGAGGTTTCGTTATGTCTGACTCTCTTGCTCTTCGTGTTGGATATATAAACCTGGATTGTCATGACCACGACCCTGGATTTGCCCTCAATAAAAGTCACTTATCTCAGCGTATGCATCCGCCTCCTTGTTTCCGGGCGTTACATTGAATAACGTTTGTTTATTTGAGCTTAAGCTGTGTCTTTAAGTACTGACAGATAGAAAGCACACAGCTGATTAGCCAATTTACCAACTTTAGACTTATTATTCTGTAGTTGCATACAACCATACAAAGACAGACAAATTGACTTTTATTTGTTTATGTAGTGAATAATCAGCTAAGATTTCATGATTGTGACAAGCTAACTTACAGACAACCAGAGCAAATGCATACCTTCATTATTGATACACAATTAATAAAACATTCAAATATGGCCACAAATATAGTCCAACTTTGTGGGAATAACAGTGGCTATAAAAGGTGTGTGGCTGCTCTTTAATAGCAAGGCAGACACATGTTAATGAGTTCAAAGATGAGGTTAAACAGTGAATATGACAAGAAGCTTCTCGGGCATGTATTAAGAGGAAGTCGTTGCAGGAGTGCTCTTGGTTACAACTCCTGGTGATGACTGACCTGAGGGATTGTGGGTTGTCCCATGGCAGGCCTGTTAACACATGATATTCTGCATTGCCAGCCTCCGGAGTGCAAGCTCTCCCACCTCAACACCCCGGAGATGATCCTTGAACCTCCACTGGTATCCATGGTGACCCGCTGGGACCTTAGATTCCTCTAGGTAGCTGGTCAGGTGATGCTGTGCACTGAAAAAAGCAATACATTGCATTCACTTGATTCAAATGTGAACTTCATTTTTACACAGATACAATATTACATTACCATGACCTACTTTTGGCAATAATTTAATGTAGATGTAATACATGTTAGTAAATTTTATGTGGAAATGGTGTTTGCATTTGGATCAAATCAATTATTTATTATACAGATCATTCACTTTTTCAGTTGAGAATCAAATCTACACCAAACTGAGAGTTCTAGTTTGCAGGTTCCTGTCCAAGACAGTGTGTGAAAATGAATTCCACTAGAGCCAGAACTGTTGAACTGGTTATAGGAACCAGGTGTCTGAGTTTAAAACCTTTAAAAGCTCCCTCACAGACAGGTATTAAACTAAATCATTACAAATATACTGTCTGGCTCTGATATTTTTTTATTATTAGTTTTGAGATAAAGTTTTGGCCTAAAACCTATTTTTATCCATTCATGATGGAGAGGTGTTGTAAGGCAAAATAGTCCCCAATGTAAAATCCCTGGTTGTTTTGTGTAACATGTAAATACATTATACAGTAAACAAATGGCTGCATTGGTGTTGCAAACACTGTTCCTTTCACCACCACTGTAAATAAATCAGTCAGTAAATTTCTCTACAATGAATCATTTTACATCAAACCACTCTGGACAACTTCATTTCCATTTCCATGATTGAATTATGCAAATTTTTGAAAATCCCTTTTAATTCTTTCCTTTAAGTAATAGATTCAATCACCATTCAACCTATGCCCAGGTTGATTTGACATTTAAGCAGGTATTGTTTGTAGACTCAGTGACATAAACTGTACAGAAAGGGATTTTCTCAGGCATTGATTCCATGATGTTTTATGGATGTTTTTCACTTAAAATACCTCAGCCTCTTACAGTCAACACAGCACATTTAGCTTTAGACAATTTGCTGCGGTTTAACACCAAATAAGGCTATTTGAAATCATATTTAGGACCGCATTCCCAGCGTCTAATGCCCCAGTGTGTAATAGTAGGTTACACAGCACCACCTTGCGGACAGCTATAGAAATGCAGAAGGACCAATAAAAGAAAAGAAACAAAAAAGACCTGTATTATAAGGGCAGGATGAGAGCAGCTGTTTACTCTGATGGGCCTACACTTCTTCGCTCTGTTTATTAATTCATTTATTTATTTTACTGAATAATTATAGGGCCAGTTTTGCATGACTGCTGTGAAGTGAACACATTAGCCTGTAGCTTGACAGGTGTTTTCTTCAGCCCGCGCCAGCAGACCGTTCATCACGTCTGTCTTTGTCGTGTGAATAGACTGTAGGTGTGAAATCCTGCACACTGAGGCTGTGAGCATGTAGACGTGCCTCCAGAGCGGAGTGGTCGAGCGGGCCGGCCTGTGGGAGTGATGTCATCTGCCGGAAGAAGCGAAGTGGCAGACGATGCAGGTCGAGTGCAGCGCAGTGGGTTTCCCGTGAGCGGCGGACTGACAGCAGCGAAAACGAGAGTGTCAATCTGCTTTAGACCCGGCGGAGGGACAGGCAGCCGGAGAGAGGCTGCAGCCCGGCGGCACTGCAGCGCCTTCTCACTGATGGAGGAGGAACATGGTCCTTCATTCAGCGGCTACTGGCTGATACACCGCGGCTTCCATTTTCCATAGGAAAAAAAAAGAAAAACACACGGCTGGAGGAGAAACGACGAGCGCGAGCATGAATCCGGCGGAGCAGACGGTGACATGGCTCATCACGCTCGGGGTCTTGGAGTCACCCAAAAAGACGATATCGGACCCCGACGGGTTTCTGCAGAGCGCGCTGAAGGACGGGGTCGTGCTGTGCCGGTTACTGGAGCGCCTGCGCCCGGGCTCCACCGAGAAAGTAAGCGCCTCCGCTCCATCTTTCTCTGTCTCTCTCTCTCTCTCTCTCTCTCTCTCTCCCCCTCAGTATAATCTAACGCTTAGACAACACGAAGCGCCTGTGGTACATTGTCTCACATCTGGCCAGTGTGCTGGACCTTTTATGGGCTAATCCGCCTCACATTTGGTCCAGAACATTGACAGCGAACGGCGCGCTATATTAACGCTGTGTTACCAGCAGCGGCGGTGAAAACACACACACACACACACACACACACACACACACACACACACACACAGATCAGCCGCGTCCTGCAGGCCTGTATGTGCTTCTGTTTGCATTTCTGTTATGAAAAATAGGCCTCTGTGTGTGACCGCCAGGTAGGCCGGCTGGGCAACGATAGATTAACCTACATCATCCTGCCTAGTTATAGAAGACAAGCTGGAAAATCGCATTATCAACACCGCTGACATCTGTTTCTGATGATCGTGGTTATTTATCCCGCTTGAGGAAGAGAACCGTCGTTAAACTGCCAAACGACCGAAAAGGACGGGTGCAGCGAATCATTAAAAGCGCTTATTGTGGGTCGAGCTGTTTATGATCTGTGGGCTGGAAGTGGCGATATATTAAAAGCCGATCGCAGGTGTTTTGTGAGTGTTTGAAAGAGGCTGAATTGACACCTTATTAAGCGTGTGTATTGCTTATTAAGCGTGTGTCGCTCATCTGTTTAAGCACTACACTGCAGCACGAGAAGCACAAAGGAGCACTGAGACACCCGCGCGCAAACAGGGCTGATTCTGAAAATCTGGAGGCCCTATGTGATCTGCCCCCCCCTCACTTTTAGCAAAAAAGGGTTCCATATAGTGCTTAAGAAAGGTTCGTTGGTTCATAAGAATTTATTAGGAACACTTGTACCCCTACTCGTTTATGCAGATGTCTGTTCGACCAATCGTGTGGCAGCAGTGCAGTACATAAAATCATGCAGATATGGAACAGCAGCTTCGGGCAGTGCTCACATTAGCCACCAGAAATGGGGAAAATGTGATTTTGGCTGTGGCATGGTTGTTGATGCTAGATGAGCTGGTTTGAGTATTTCTTTTACTGCTGACCTCCTCAGCCTTTCATGCAAAACAGTCTCCAGAGTTTACTCAGAATGGTGCAATAAAGAAAAAACTTCCAGTGAGTGGCACTTCTGTGGACAGAAACAGCTTGTTGAAGGAGTCAACAGAGAATGGCCAGACTGGTTGAGAATGGACAGAAAAGCTATGGTAACTTGGATAATCACTCTGTACAACTGTGTTGAGCAGAAAAGCATCTCAGACTGGACAACACATCAAATCTTGAGCTGAATGGGCTACAAAAACAATGTCAGATTCCTCTTCTGTCAGCCAAGAACAGCTGCTGTGGGCACAGGCTCACCAAAACTGGACAGTTGAAGACTGGAAAAACGTAGCCTGGTCTGACGAATCTCGATTTCTGCTGAGGCACACAGATAGCAGGCCCAGAATTGGGCCAGGCTGGTGGAGGTGGTGTAATGGTGTGTGGAATGTTTTCTTGGCACACTTTGAGACTGTTAACATCAATCAATCATTGATTTAAAGCCATAGTTAATTTGAATATTGTTGCTGGGCATGTGCATCCCTTCATGGCCACAATTTACCTATCTTCTATTGGCAACTTTCAGCATGATAACGCACCATATCACAAAGCAAAAGTTTGTGTCAAACTGGCTTCATGAACATGACAATGACTTCAGTGTTCTTCAGTGGCCTTCACAGTCAGGACACTGGAATCCAATTTGAAATGTAGTGAAACAAGAGATTCACAGCATGAAAATTCACCTGAAAATCTGCAGGAATTGATGCAATCATGTCAACATAGAGCAGAATCTCAAAGGAACGTTTCCAATCTTGTAGATTCCTACCTAAAGTGAGGCCCTACCCAGTATTAGTGTACTGTTTCTGATAAAGGGTTCAGTGAGCGTATATAAAAGGTTCTAAGAATGGAAAATAATTAATACATCATACATTTTTATGAGGGAAAAATATAATAAATTCTAAAGTTTAAAAAAAACATTAGTGAACTATCTAATGAAGGAATAGAAAAAAGCCCACAAGAATATCACGTGCATAAATGTGTTTTTCTACACGTAAAATGCAAGAATGTTACAAATGTGTTATTGTGTGTGTGAAGGGTTATTATATAGATCAACTAAAGTGCCTATATAAAGCCTGATCTAAAACCTTTTACTTAATTTCTCCAAATGCAACTCTTCTACTACAGTGTGGGGCACAAGACTAATGGTTTCCATTGTTTACAAATAATGTAAAAATAAATAATCTGTCATGTTTACATCAACCCCCTCGCGACCCTGATGGAGAAGCAGCTTAGAAAATGGATGGATGGATGTTTACATCAAGAACTTTATCACTGTTAACTTATAATCGCTGCATTCAACTTTAGAAAGAAAACAGACTCCACTCTCTTTGTGTTTTCCTCCCTGCCAGAGCAGAGTGTAAAAAAAGCTTTTAGACTGAGTTATAAATTGTTATGATGGCAGACTCTGTAAGAAAAGAGCTCATTACTTTAATCTCACACTCCAGCTCATTTTGACTGCTTTTTTTACACTTCTGCTGACAGTTAGAAATGACAGTAACTACAGAAGAAAATTGTGCACAGCTCCTCTTTTACACTGTGACAGTTGTGCTTTGATTTGTGTTTGCTAACCAAGGAAACACTCAGAGATTGCCTTAATGAACATTAGCTCTCTATATAATGAATATTACCTTTTGCAAATTCGTAGACAGGACTCTGGAAACTGCTTCCTGACTAACCATCCTCCAACAGCCTCTAAATGATTCATACACTAAATGTTTTGTTTATATAGATTGTATAACAAATGGATTTCAGTGGCTTGATTTTCCTCCTTAATGAAAAAGAACTAATTACCAGATTTTTACTGGATTCCTATAAGAAATTATAGTAGATAAAAATACTATTGTTTACTACATGACACCCCAAATCTATAATGGATTAACGAGGCAGTAATACATGATTATGTGAAGGTATTATGTGATTATATGTAAGTATTATTATTTTTCATAAAGGTAAGCTGTTTTATTGAAGTCATCCTGAAGGATTACGATTGATAATACTTCGTTTTTTTAATTGGCTTGTTACTACAATCTACCACTACAATCTGAAAAAGTAAGTAACAGTGTTGTTTTGTGACAAATTGCTTTCTATAATGTACCTTAATTTGGAGAATAGGTGATCATTCCTAAATACAGACAGGGCAAATATGCAGGAATTTATACGAACACGTCAAAAAAATCTATATTTTCTGAGGACTACAGCCTATATAAATCTTCATCCACCATCTTATAGTCAATCATTTATCAAACCTTATCACAGTGAAGCCAAACAGGCACCAGCCACTGTCCTTAAACACAAGGTCCACACATCTCTCTAAAGAGATCCTGTGATCAAAGACAAACTATTTAACCACCCCTGTTGGTTGTAAACATGCTTGCTTGTCATAATAATCTCACAAGTGTTAAAGACTGTCGCCATGTCCGAACTGGTCCCTAATCACTTCCCTCTACACTCTGAAATCTGGTTCACTAATAGGGAACAGAAGCTAATCTGAAATCTGGTTCACTAATAGGGAACCATTTTCCTCACTAGGCTACGTCTTACAAGTTTGCTCTTTACTGTGCGACAGCAGGTTCAGTCACACCATCACTATGAACACCAGGCCGCTAGTCCACTACAACCGCTGAATCTGACTATATTATGGCTGTCGCCTATCCGCTAGTGTAGGATACATGGGCTGTACAGTACTAATTGCGTGGCATTTTTTGAGTCCACTGGAACGTCTGTAATGTTTTGGACACCGGTACAAAAAGAACTTTTGATTTATTTGGGTGTTTTTTGCTTTCTAGAGGACGCAGACTGGAAGCTGACCTGCACGCCAAGTACACATGAAGAGACCTCGAGGGCATTTGGTTACGGCTCCGGGGGGTGTATGACGTACTTGCGCGATGCATGTTGGGTATTGTAGTGAAAGACCACTGACGGACAAAGACAGGAAAACGATATAAATCCAAAATCCTGACGTCTGTTAGACTGAAGAGTCTGTGGGATTCAGACTCTCTGCGATACAGTTCAGGGCCTGACATAACATCACATTAAGTGCTTATTTAGGTCATTTAGCAGGCCGTTACATGCCTCTTTAACCGACCAGGCCAGTTTATAGACCGCTTACTGACCAGAGAAATCCTACCAGTGTTTTTATTTTGCCCGCCAGATCAGCGCTGCTCTGCTCCCACCTTTGGTCGTCATTTCCGGTCTCTGCTGCTCTCTCTTCCCGCAGTGTGTGTGTGTGTGTGTGTGTGTGTGTGTGTGTGTGTGTGTGTGTGTGTGTGTGTGTGTGTGTGTGTGTGTGTGTGTGTCGGGTTCAGGCTGAAGCTGCTGGTCGGGCTCTGGGCAGCTCGCCTCCTTACTCTCATGCCCAGTCAGTGTTCAGACCCCTCATTCCGCAGAAGCTGAAGAGGGAGAAAGGCTCGACCTCGCTTCCTCGCGCACTCACTCCCCTCGCTGTGTTGTTGTTGTTTCTCCCTCTCAGATTTTTCACGACCCCAGAAGCGACAGCGAGTGCCTGAGCAACATAAAGGAGTTTCTGAAGGGCTGCGCTGCGTTTCGTGTCGAGGTAAGCTGGTGCTCTTATATATATACATTAAAAACAACAACGCGGCGCCCAGGCCTGCTTTTTAAAACTTTAATAAGACAAACGGGCGAAGGGTGCTCTGTGGAAGAACAATTAACAAAGGAGACTTGAGGCTGACTGTAGGAGGCTCAACCGTCACGCTTAGCATGTCGCTGCGACAAACAACCACACAACTACAGTTTTACAACAGAATGGCTTATAACGTGTAGAGGTCGGATATTAAGTCATTACGAATTGGTGAAGCGCTCTTACGTTTTGTTAAGGCATGTTCACCTCACTGTTTTAATAATAAGTATTGTTATTGACGTTGATAGCGTCTTGGTCATGAACAGCCGTGCTTTGTTCATTCATGTGATGCTTTGTCCCTCTGGTACGGATTTGATATGATATGTAGACTCAATAGCAGCCTCCTCTAAAACCTGGCTTCTTCTGGTTTATCTGGTTCGCCATACTTCTGCTTCTGTGAGAGTGATTTGTCCTCAGATAAAGATATAATGCCTAAATCAGAGTATTGACGTCCCTGTCAACATGCTTACAAAAGCCCATTAACGGTGGCTCTCCAGAAAGGCTGCTTTCATGTCTTTCAGATTTTGCCTGTTGTTTGATAAAAGAGTTATTTTGTACTACCCCCAATACTCTTAAGTGATGACACACTATTAATAATAGTCTGCTGCAGACTTTGGCTGATGCACTTATGTTCACAGATGTGAACTAGCTGGACCTCCCCAATTTACTTAGGTAGAGTTTTGGGTAATTAGATACTGTAAAATATACCTGCTGTCTGTTATATGGAATCCTTTCCCAGTGTTTGTTGGGACGTAGCGCGCCTATAAATTTCATGGTGAAATTTACAAAGGGCCAGATTGGAGTGCACTGAATTATGCGCATTTATTATGGAGCCAGATGGTTTTGGATGAAGCCCAGCTATAGGAGGCAAGTGCACTGAGAAGAGTCTGTGATCACGTATGGGATGTCCTGTGCTAGCTGTGTAATGACCACAAAAGCAGGTGGTGAATTTATTTTTTTGTTTGCTTTCAGCAGATACACTTTGAATCCCTTTTATGAAAATGAAGGCTTCATGAAGCTTGATGGCTTGCATAGTTTTTTTTTTTTTGATATCGCAGGCATCTCTTTGTTTTTTCTGCCTTCTCTTAATGAGCAAGTTTTAGTCACAGACTCTGCAAATGTATATTTAGCTGAGGCCCATTGATTCTGATTGTGCCTCCTCTGTGTAGCTGCTACAATTTTAACTGTGCAGTATGTGAGTAAGATACTGCAGTATTCTCCTCACATCCTACAGTAGAGAGCTCACAGAAAGATGCCCTGGCATTGCCCATGTCCAGCTGGGACATGCCTGCACAAGCCCCTCTTTGTCCGCTCTGAAGACCGTGTTTGAGGGGCTAGTGCATTGGGCTTTGCATGATTGCTGTTGTGTTAGATCCCAGCTGAGCACAGTTAACAGTCCAGCTAGTGAAAACTGCTGCTGCCTTCGCTACCATGGTCGGTTTACTCTGACGCAAAAAGCTTTTTAAACACTTGTTTCTGAGTTTATCCAAGATTATCTCTCTAAACACTTTACCATACCATAGTTCTGGATTCTCAGGTAAGGCATCTGGCATGGCTTGTTACTTTCTTTGTTCAATTTGGCCCTGACATTGCTCTGTACTGTTCACCCTACTTGCATATAACTTTGTCAGTCAGCATTTCAGTATTCTGTTTCTGTATATTGAACTCTTATGTTCATACACATGACTGTTTAAGCTCTAGTGCCAAAAGCTGCTTTTTCTCTGTAAAATTGTAATTTATCCAGGACAGCTTACTAATCTGCTCAAACAGCAGTTATTCCACTTTACAAACCTCCTAATGCAGAAACATGGAGCAAATGCATTTTAATTTTAACCCTCAGATATATCAACTGAGCTATCTGTTGAAGTCTATGTTGAAGCTAAATATTTTATCCAAGTTTATAGAATAACTAAATTTGTACTTTGCTGTTGCTTTCTGTTGCATTTTTCTTTTATTGGCTGCTTTCTGTAGTGCAGATTCAGATCAATTGATTATCTGATTTGGTGCAGTATATTTTTGAGTGATTTTGCTGGCCTGGATGACCACAGGAAGTTAACTTGGAAGCTAATGTAATTGTGTAACTGGGGCAACACCAATGAACACGCACAGAATAGCAGACACATTGGCTGGTAATGCAGACGTACATGTGTATGTGGACACACACACACACACACACACACACACACACACACACACACACACACACACACACACACACACAGCTCACTTGTTCGCCCCAGGCATATCTGTAATCAGAGCGGAAAGTAAAAGGGAAGTGCTCTGGCACTTGTCCATGGTAATCACTGCCCTTTATAAACTAGTCATTATTTTCCATCTAATCAACTGTCAATACTGGCAAAAGAACCAAAATATTAGATTTTTCCTTTATAAGCAATGGGAAATCGAGCATAACTTCTAGCTTTACAAACCCAGGTTTGTGATTGGACAATGAAATCTGAAATAGTTCTTATTGGGTTATTATTTTGTACATGAAGGGCCTGTAATGCAGGAAATGTTGTTACTGAAATTTAAAATGTCAACGACTGACTCCTAGCAGCTGGTTGCTAGTTAAACTGACAAAAGTGACTGGTGACTGGACTGGTGACTGGAGCCTAACCAGCTTGGCTCTGGAGTATGATATGAATGTGACATAGTGAAATTACACTGCTGGTAAGAGCGCTGAAATAGCCACAGCAGACAGTGAGTGGGCTGGCTGGTATATGATGAAACTACCTAGTATGTGTAAAGTCTACATCCCACATTGTGCTCATACACCTCTGTAAAATAGAATTCTTATTGTGTTGTGTATTGTTTTCTTTCAGATGGATTAGTTTTGTCTTGTTGAATTGTGTTTAGTTTGAATATTCCACAATGCTGTGCAAAAGTCAGAGACTCTTCATTTCTTTCATTTCTAGTCAAAACAGCCACAGAAGTACAGGTTGTTTATTTTTCAGCATCAGGGAAGAAACAGAAAACGTCCATTTAACAGAAAATTACACAGAAGCAAGAAATGTGCAGTGTTTTTGTTTCCACCTTTTGTCTTATTACAGCTTCATTGAGAAGACTTGCTTTCAGTTTTTCAGTAAAATCTGCAGGGATATTTTTCCACACTTCCAATATCATTCTTACAATTTGGTTGCATTTTTTTGCTTCTCACAATCCAAGCAGTCTCAGTAATCCCCTAGGATGGTCAGTTCATTGTTCTGAGTACACAAGCAGCTTGTTGGTTTTGCTTGTTTTTGTCTATTTCCTTTTTTCAGTAACGGCTTCTTGACAGCTACACATTGTTTAAGACCCATATTCTTGAGTTGGACAGGAACCCTTGTGGATTACTGAAGTAAGAGTGGAGCATGATTTTCCCCTCTTTCTCAAAGTAGTAGTATTGTTTTTTCTGGCAGTGACAGTTTTGACGATCCACCAGGTGTGTTAGGAGTCTTGTTTGCTCTATTTCTTGTAATTTTTTAAACTATGGGAGTTTTTCTGAAAACTACCGGTTTCAGAAACTCCTGCTTTTTCATGTATTTTACTCTGACTTTCCTCTTCTGTACAGAAACGCATGATCTTAAATCTAATCTCCTCAGAAGGATCTCCCAAATATAGCAATAACTTATTAGAATATAATAACCTGGCTATTTTGACTAAAAATGAAATAAATAGGGGGGTTGACCTCTGTTTGAACTTTTGCACAGTACTATGTATGACTTGAATTCAGTATACTATTTGTGGACGTGATGTGAATGTTTTGTAAGAAGTTTAAAAGACTCATATTAATGCAGATTTGTTTCTCCCTTCTCTCTAGCCTTTTGAGCCCACTGACCTGCTCCAAGGCCAGAATTTTAGCAAAGTCCTCACAACACTGGTTGCACTGAACAAAGTGACTGCAGGTGAGCTATGTAGAGAAATGCAGGATAGTTAAACATTTTTCAAGGATGGGGAACTTCTACTATTTAAATATTTATTGACCCGCTGGCTACTGAAAGGAACTGTCAGATGTTAGCAGTGTGAACTTTGCTGGCAGGTTGACTGCGCACTAACATCACAGGCATCCTGTTGCTAGAAACCACCTGAGTAACTTTAACTGTTATTTTAATATATAGCTTATTTGAACTGTTAGTAAGTACTTAACCTTTGCTATTTAACTTTTAATAATTTTAGAGAATTATGATGTACTGTTGAATAAGTGTTTTATTTTCTACATGGTACATGGTGCTCTAGTCAGCAGCTTTTTCTATGTCTGACTCTCTCTTGTTTGCTCGCACCGGTAAAGATATCGGCGTTGGCAGTGACTCTGTATGCACGCGCCACTCTTCTGCCCACCGCATCAAGTCTTTCGAATCCCTGGTGTCCCAGACCTCACTGGGCCGATCATCTAAACTGCTCCATAACCAGTTCCGAAGCCTGGTGGGTAGCAGAAGTCAGGATAAAGCTTTGATATCATTATCAGTAGAACTGCATCTTAAAACAACTTTACACTTTGTGTTAAAGGTAACAGTCATTCAAATTTATAGAGCAGTCTTATTAGAAATTGCTGGATGGCTTGAAGTCCAGTTAGATATGAGAGGGATGATACCTGATGGTCCATATGCCTAGGGTTTGTTTATAAGAGCACAAATGTTAAAGTTGGTCTGTCTTTTGCTTTAGGATATGACCGAGAACAGTAACGCCCAGTTGGTGGTGAAAGCTCGCTTCAACTTCCAGCAGACCAATGAGGATGAGCTCTCCTTCAACAAGGGTGACATCATTAATGTCACCCGCATGGAGGAGGGTGGATGGTGGGAGGGTTCCCTCAATGGAAAGACAGGATGGTTTCCAAGCAACTACGTCAGAGAGGTCAAAGGTTGTGGTAAGTGTCAGTCTTGTGAAAACAGCCTAAATGCTTTTTTTTCTTTAACAGAATTGTATAATTCTGGAACTAGAACACGTAGGTGACTGTTGATTTGCTTAGATACATTTTGAACTCACTTTGAAGACCTGATTGTATTCTATTGCTTAATCACAGACAAACAAGTCTCTCCCAAATCTGGAACACTTAAAAGTCCCCCGAAAGGCTTTGATACAACTGCTCTCAGCAAGACATACTACAACCTGGTGAGAATGGTTTCTTTTATTACTTGCAAACTTTCACAACTAATTCTGTTAATATTTAAATTTTATTTTTAGTTTTCATGAAAGTTTAATTTGCAGCTGATTTAATATAATTATATTGGTGAAAGAGGGGAATTGGGAATAATATAACCACCATAAATACAGGCTCTTCAAGAGCAGAGTTTGTGATATTTAGGTAGCTGACTGTTCTAATGGTGAAGTTTCACTTGCCTAAGGGCTTTGATGGGTATTTATGTAAGCTTGTCCTAGTTCTGTCTGGCTAAGATTTTTTCGTGGACATTTTAATGTCTGTCTCTGCTTCTGCTTATTGAAGAAAGAAAGTGCCAGCTCTTCACTTTGGGAGGTAGATATTAAATGAGTGTGATACTTATGACACCCACACACATATTATTTTTATATGTGTGTATATATATGTGTGTATATATATGTGTGTGTATATATATATATATATATATATATATATATATATATCATGCATACTGTTCCCTTCAGTACAACTCTAAGGTCTGCGCAGCATACTTTTCACTTATATCTGCACTTCTTACAGATTTATTATTGTTTGTGTGTTTATTACTAGAGTCTTTGTTGCTAAATGAGTCTGTATAATGTCTTGTGATTGTAATTTAAGTTGATGTCAGGCTAGACATGATGGGCTGCCATGACAAAACTGTTAGTATTTTGAATACATTTGAGTGTTTCTCAGTACATACGCAGTTTGGGTTATTTATAGCAGCAGTGACTTTTTAACTGTTAACCTCTTTCACAGTCTTTCAGCAGTGTGTGATAAAAGCTGATTTTTTTTTCATGTGCTCCTTTCAACAGCATAAGTTGCCGTACTGAGGCGATTCATGTCTGTCTGGTTATTACTTTCATTTTCTTGACTTTGCTGAGCTTTAAAATGGCATGAATTATTGTCAAAAATGCAAAAACACAAAAACACAGGTCACAAATTCAATACCATTCAAATATATTCACGTATTAAGATTAGGCATGACCACTCAGGTTGAAGTAAGGATTGTTTCAGTGATTACTACTTTTAACTACTTTTTCAATGAGGCACCAAACTGGGTAGCCAATCAGAACAGAGGCCTTTTACATATTATATTATTAGACTTAAAAGCACAGTACAAAGCATAAAGAGAGGTTGGAAATGTTTGTGTGGCATGAATTGCATCTAATTTTGTATCAGAAACCACATAAATATCATACAGTGCTTTGAAAAAGTATTCGCTTTATTACTTCTATTTTTGCTAATTTGTCACATTTAAATGTTTCAGATCATCCAGCTAATTTTAATGTAGTAGCAGGACACCACAAGTAATTACAAAATGCAGCTTTTAAATGATCATTCTATTGATTGAAAATAAAAATGAAATCAAAGCCTATGTCACCCATGTTAAAAAAAAACAAAAAAACCTAACAGCTGCTTGTGCCACCCTTGGCAGTAACAACTGCAGTCAGACGTTTGCAGTGATTTGTGATGAGTCTTTACATTGCTGTTGAGGAACTTTGGCCTACTGTTCTTTGCAGAATTGTCTTAATTTGGCTACATTGAAAAGTTTTTTCTTTGAACGTGTATTGCCTGTTTAAGGTCTTGCCACAGCATCTCAGTGAGATTCAAGTCAGGACTTTGACTTTGGCCAATCCAAAACCTTAATTTAGTTTTTTTTTTGAGCCATTCAGAGGTGGACTTGCTTCTGTGGTTTAGATCATTATTAAGCAGTGAACCACCACATGTGCACTAGGGGGCAGTGAGCACACTTGCCTGGCGCAGTGGGCAGCCCTATCTGCAGCACCCAGGGAGCAGTTGGGGGTTAGTTGCTTTGCTCTAGGGCACTTCAGTCACATACTGTCAGCTCAAGGTAACCTTCCGGTCACAGGGCTGGTTCACTAACTTAGAGCCCATGACTGCCCTCAATCCTGCTGCATAACTCAACTATACTTAGACTTTTGGTTATAAACTGCTGGGCAGACATTCTCCTTTAGGATTTTCTGATTGGAGCATAATTCATGGTTCCATCAATTATGACAAATTATCCTGATCCTGCAGAAGTAAAGCAGCTCCAGTCTGTCTTACTGCCACCCCATTTTTGCTAGTTGGTATGATGTTCTTATGGTGGAATGTGGTGTTAGCTTTACATTATACGTCTTCCAAGAAGTTCCACCTTTGACTCATTAGTCCACCGAATATTATCCCAAAAGTCCTGGAGGTCATCTAGATGTTTTCTGGTAAATGCAAGACAAGCCTTTATGTTCTTTTTGGTCAGCAGTAGTTTGCACCTTGCAATTCTCCCATAGATTCCAGTTTCCCCTTCAGTGTCTTATTCTGGAATCATATGCATTGACCTTAACTGAGGCAAGTGAGGCCTGCAGTTCTTTATAGGTTTGTTTGTGTTCATTTGTGAAATTGGTGAAATTTTGGTAGGCTGGCCACTCTTAGGAGTGTGCCACTGTGCCAGGTTTTCTACATTTGTGAACAATGGCTCTTCCTATCTCCCTTTTAAGAGCTTCTAGGCTGCTTCACATTGCCGGATATGTTCTATTTAAGTTATGTTTAGATTCCATAGGTCTGGCAGTAGTCATGCCTGGGTCATCTAGATGTTTTGTGGCCTGGGTGTGGCCAGTGAAATTTAATCCAACAGTCAATAGAATTTGGTTGATTTAGTAGCTAAGGGAGGGGGGTGGGTGTTACTTTTTCACATAGGGCCAAGTAGGGCTGAACAGCATTTTTCCTTCAATAAATGAAATCATCATCATCATCTACTAACTGCATTTTGGGTTATCTTGGTCTATTATTAAAAGTAGTTTGATGGTCTCTTAACATTTCAAGTATGACAAATAAATATAATACACTGAGAAGGGGCAAATCATTTTTCACATCAGTGTAAGTGGACCTTGTCTAAGATATAAAATACAAAAAAAAGTGCTTTTTTTCTGTCCTTACGACAGGTGCTGCAGAACATTTTAGAAACAGAAACAGAGTACTCGAAGGATCTTCAGAATCTTCTGTCAATCTACCTGAGACCACTACAAAACACAGAGAAGTAAGCCATTCTATTATCCCTCATCACCTCCTTTTTGTGTCAGCTGTTTTAATGATCCCTCATATATATTGATAGAAATTGAATGCATACAGGATTTTATAATACCTTTTCTTATTGCCTATACTATGATCTGTATTTACATGTAATTAGATTGTGGAGGAGGCATTTGAATATTGTCTGAATTCACATGGCATGGTTTACATGACATTTTCTTCTCACAGTTGATTGTATGATGGCAGATGGCTGTTAATTAGAGCTTAGCTAGAGCAAACGCAAATAATAGATCTGCCATGTATATTACCGATCTTGTGTAATCCTGGATTATCTTGTTATAATTGGTTTACCCACAATTATTTCTCTCTCTCTCTCTCTCTCTCTCTCTTTCTCTTTCTCTTTCTTTCTCTTTCTCTTTTTCTCTTTCTCTTTTTCTTTCTCTCTCTTTTTTTTTTTTTTTTTTTCTTTTTTCATTCCTGCTGGGATTCCCTCATTCGACCTTAGACTTAGCCCTGCAGATATCAGTGTCATTCTGGGTAACCTGGAGGAAATCAGCACCTTCCAGCAAACCCTTGTCCAGTCACTGGAGGACTGCACCAAGTACGTGTTAATAATCAGCTTTTTAACATCCATTGATAATTTATGATTGAAGTGCTGAAACACTTGACTCAAATAAAGCTCAAATACAGTCATAAGTATAAGTTTGGGCACATCTAGTCAAATTACATGTTTTGTTAATTTTTGTAAGGGAAAAGAAGTTGGTACATCCTCTACAGGGAACACATTTCTGTATGTTTTAATGCACAATTACTGTTTATTTGCTGAATGTAATATAATGGAAAATAATAAAACACTATGTGGCAGGTTTCATATTTTGTTTTTCCCATTGTGTTAGACTCAGCAAATACATGGAAATTGTGCACTAAATTTTTCAGAAAAGCCCACATTTAAGTTTACTGTCTGTGGAGGATGTGTTAACTTATTCTTGCTTAGAAAATCATTAAAGGGTGTCATTTGACCAGGGATGTTCAAACTTTTCCATGCAACTGTATATGTTGTGCTAACGATTTGAGCTAAATGCATGTGATTCTGTATTGTGTTAAAAAGGCTAGCATTCTGAGAGCTTTGTTGTGCTTATACTGACCTCTACAGGAAAACGGTTCCAGTGGGTTTTGAATTCTGCTCTATCTGTATTGTATTTGACAACTGCATGTGGGTATGTAGGTCTAAATAGTCAGGACCACTGCAGTGAAGTTTGGGAAGAACAAGCATGTTCTTCTTGCAAATTAAATTATGTCAGAAATGAAGAATAAGGGCCTTGACTATCTTGTTACTTTGCTGAAGATGGTGGCAAGTTCCTTTACTGTTTAGCAGTGTTATTGTGTTGTCATTGTGTATGCACCGACATCTTGAACTCTTATGAAGACTATACTGACTTATATGTTCCTCTTCTCTCCATGTCTGACACAAGTGCCTAGCAATGTTTTAGTGAAACTTTGAGTGACAGAAGGAAATTGTGAGAATCGAGACCTAACCAGATGCTTTCTCTCTGTGTTCAGACTACCAGAGCTTCAGCAGAAAGTAGGAGGCTTCTTCCTGAATCTCATGCCCAAAATGAGAGCTCTGTATTTGGGTTATTGTTCCAACCATCCATCAGCTGTCAACATTCTGACTGATCACAGGTACAGTACTGCTGTCTGTGCTGCTTGTACAGTTCAGAACAGTATTAATTCTGTTAAATTAAACAGCATTTATTCTGTGTATCTGTTTCATAGTGAGGAACTAGGAGAGTTTATGGAGGGGAGAGGGGCAAGTTCTCCAGGCATCCTCACTCTGACTACAGGCCTTAGCAAACCTTTCATGAGACTAGATAAATACCCTACACTGCTGAAAGAGCTAGAGAGACACATGGAGGTAAGAAATAAACTTGGTACTCTATTACATCTTTATGATCATGATTGATCATCTTCATGATTGTGTATTCATTATTTATGTTGTAAGCATTAAAGTGGGTGCTATGGTATTCTTCGTTTGGTTCTCCACAGGAAGGTCACCCAGATCGGACAGAAATTCAGAAGTGTATGACAGCATTCAAGAATCTTTCTGTGAGTTAGAAATCGAAGTGGCTTCAATGCTACAGCTTTTACTGTGAACTCCTTGTTAGTATGCTAAGTAGTGCTCCCTGTATCTCTGCTCACACACTGCTGCCTTGGTGCTCTGCCTTGCCAGTCAGGTGTGGACCATTCCCATGGTAACCAGCCTGTTTTTCACACTGTGTTTCCATGGTTACAGGCCCAGTGTCAGGAGGTGCGGAAGCGTAAGGAGCTGGAGCTTCAGATTCTCACTGAGTCCATTAGGCTGTGGGAGGGGGAGGACATCAAGACTCTGGGCTCTGTGCTCTACATGAGTCAGGCCATGGTACAGAACCATGGCTGTGAGGTAAGACTGCACTATCACTGCCATACAGTTTTGCGAAATAGTCTCCAAAGCTACCCTTTGTATTGGTTATGTTGGCAGTAATTTGTGTTCATGAATTATGCATTCTCTTAAGTAGGGCTGGGATGATGAACAGTTTTGAAAAATCAATAAAGTGGGACAAAATTATCAATAAATGCTGATGTCTTTTTTAAAAAACCAAACCATAGATGTATTTCAATTGTGTTCATTATATCTATGACGATTTCCAGGTGACAAAGCCTTAAGGCTTCTGTTGTACGAGTGCAGCCATGAGTGCAGAATGTGCCATAATATGACTGCAACATGCCCCCACAATGCACCTGCGATATACACAGCTTTGTGATATACACACAAAGTGTGTGCAGCCCCTTCCATTAACAATGCTCTTTTGAAGTGCTGGGAAAAGATGCTGTGAAATAATGGAGTAGTCAACAAAAAGAGTTCATTCATGAAGAGATAGCGATCTTAATAAATAAAGATCTTTTCCATCCAAACATTCTAGAGAACTGGTCTAGTGACAGATGGTCTTTGCACTTTGTAGTCCTACAATTATAGACTGCAGTCCAGCTGTTTCTCTGCATATTTTATTAACCCCCTTTAATGCTGTTCTTCAGTGCTTAGGACCCCCAGAAGACCACCACTGAGCAGGTATTATTTGGAGGTGGAGTTATTCTTATCGCTGCAGTGACACTGACATGGTGGTGGCATGTTAGTGTGTGCTGTGCTGGTATGAGTGGATTGCTATCTACTCTGTGGTGGTCCTGAAGGGGTCCTGGCCATTGAAAACAGGGTGCACCTATATAGTAAGTGAAGCTGATAAAATGGACAATGAGTGTAGATACGACTGGTGTACGTAATGTCACTATTGAGTGTGTGTGTGTGTGTGTGTGTGTGTGTGTGTGTGTGTGTGTGTGTGTGTGTGTGTGTTCGTTCGTGCGCATGTCATTTCAGGTTAGTAATGTATGGAAAAAGTCTAATGGCAGTGATGAATGTTTTTTCAGGAGAGGAACGAACGTTATCTTATGCTCTTCCCACATGTTCTACTTATTCTCTCGGCTAGTCCAAGAATGAGTGGCTTTATCTACCAGGTCAGTAAATGAGCACCTTCAAAACATACTACATCAAGTTCAAATAAACCCCCCCCCATCCACTCATAGCCTTGCTATTCATCGTAGACATTAAAGGTCCTTGCTTGCTTTGTGTAAAGACAGAATGTCCTTTTTTTTCCCTTTTTTCTTTCCCTTTTTTTTCCTCAGGGCAAGCTACCTTTGAGTGGCATGACAGTAACTCCATTAGAGGACTGTGAAAGCCACAAAAATGCTTTTGAGCTCTCGGGTGAGAACACTGTTCTCTGCACTGTTTCTTTTATTTTAAATTAAGATAGCAGGGAGGTTTTTAATGTGTTTATGTGACTGAAATGAATGCAGGAACTGGGCTGGTTTGTTTAGTGTGTTTTATTCATCCTTGCAGGAAGCATGTTTGAAAGACTGCAGGTTGTCTGCTTTAACAAGCAGGATCAGCAGGATTGGCTGGAGCACCTGAACCGTCAGACCAAACACACCACCATGACCGCGCCCAGCATGAAGCCTCTCACAGTGCCCTGCCACACGGTGAGTGTTTGATTAGAGAACAAACTATTAAGGGGTCAGATGGTCTTTTTTTTTTTTTTTGGACTGCCCCGATTACCAAAAAACTTCCTCTAAGTCACTTGAAGCCAGCCACTGCACCTTTTGAACTGCCGCCATCATTAGCTTAACTTGCTTTGGGGAGAATGCTACCTGCCAGTTCTGTTACGTCAGCTAAGAGACTCCTGCTAGCATTGTGATGGGAGATGGCGGGTGTTATCCTGCCTACACAGAGAGCGAGGCCAGTTGTGCCTTCTTGGACTCCTGGCAACACATGGCTGTAGCATCACCAGGGATCGAACTTGCAATCTTTTGATGATCGGCCCAACGCTTAGACAGTTAGGCCACTCAGGATCCCTCCAGTTCAGTGGGTTATTTACTGAAACGTTTATGCACATGAACACTGGTGCATTATTGTTGTTTATATAAATTCCATGGAAACCAGGTAGGAGGAAAGAATTGATTTTGTATTTTTTTCCATCTCTGTTTCTAGCAGTATGTTAATATTTTCACTTATGTTGACTTTAAATGTAAGAATAAGTCTTTCTCCAAATCTGCTTAATCTCTTTCTTTGGGTTTTGATTTGGTATAACGAAATAATTTGCTATTAAGAATTATTATTCAAGAAGGTAGAATTTATTTTAACGAGTTTATATTTTTACAAAGTTATTTTATTTTGAAATACTAAGTTGAAGTATAATGAAATAAGTAATTATTTTGCTTTAATAATTAAAAAATTCAAGAAATTATGTGCTGCTGCCACAATCAGAGCAAAAAGAAAACTAACTAAGGCAGCCAAAAAGAGGAGAAGATTTTTACAGGTGTTAAATAGGACACATAAACACACAGTGCTAGGTTTCAGGTGAAACACATTTTGTCCAAAATAACCTATGTTTTGTATTGAATTTATCAAACAGTTGCTCCTGTGCTTAAGATAACAACATTTATTTCTCATTACTGTAATCCTCCAGCTCCCATCTCACCCTCTTACACCATCCAGACACGCAGAGAGCCGGGGACTGACTGTGGCTCCTGCCTACCACACCCTCCCCCACCCCTCCTCTCATGGAGCCCCACATAGCACCATGATGTGGGGTCCTCTGGAGCCGCCCAAAACCCAGAAGCCTTGGAGCCTTAGCTGCCTGCGACCTGCGCCTCCACTCAGACCATCAGCTGCACTTTGCTATAAAGAGGTCAGTGTATGTTCTGGAGTTGGAGTTGGACTCATGGAGTTATCTCAAACCACTGCACCTTTAAAAATTTCTTCAGATGAAGTAGGTGTGTTAGAGCAGGGTAAATACTCACATTTACAGGAAGAGTTCCTTCAGAAATTGGTTTGAAATCCACTGCCTTAAATAATCTTTTTTTATTCGTAGTCTCTCCCTCTCCCTCACACTCACCCACTTTCTCTATTTCTCTTACTGTTCTTGCAGGACCTCAGTAAAAGTCCTAAAAGTATGAAGAAGCTGCTACCGAAGCGGAAGCCTGAAAGGAAGCCGTCTGATGAGGAGTTTGCACTGAGGAAGAGTAAGTTTGCCTGTTTGCTGATGATAATGATAGTAAGAATTACTGTGGAGATGCTCCTCTAATGCTTTCTAACTGGAACAGGTACTGTAGCTTTGGAGGAAGATGCTCAGATCCTGAAAGTGATCGAAGCCTACTGTACGAGTGCCAAAACCAGACAGACTCTAAACTCAAGTAAGATTACTCACATGCTCTCTTATTAGATTTTCTTTCTATATGTCCCTAATGCTGCATAAACCTGGGTCTACTTGATCTTAACAGTGTCATTCTTTGGGCTGTGGTAACAATATCCTCTCTTTCTCTTTCCTCTTTACTCATTTTTGTTTTTTGCCATCATTCGTTTATGCACCATTAATCCCCTGCTCATTTATCTAATCCTCTTTTGGGTATTGTCATCACCGTGCATTCATGTGTACCTTTTCCATTTCCATAATACATTTCCATGATTTCTCCCACTTGGTTCTTGTTTTTTTTTTTTTTTCCCTGCCCTTTTTACTTATGGTTTATCACCCTGCAAACACACGCCCATGTCTTGTGGGGAAATCACCCACTGTTCATTCATGATTGGACTATCATCTCCTGCTGTGACCGGCCTGCTCTTCCCCTGAATCAGCATGGCAGGGTACTGACCTGATGCATAACCACGTGTTGGATCAGTCCAGTGTGGACTCTCTAGGTCGCCGCAGCAGCATTTCGCGGCCTGAGGCCACATCGGATCTATCAGAAGACTCGGACTATGACAGTATATGGACAGCCCATTCTTACAGGATGGGCTCCGTTACCCGTAAGAGCTGCAGCTCGTACATCTCCCACCAGAACTAAACCCCCCCACTCCCCCCCACTGCTATTTAACTTCTTAGTCATTCAGTTTATTTATTATTTTTTATTTATGTATTTATTTATATTTTCTATTTATTCTATTTATTTATATGTTTGTTCACATGCCTGTATTGAACCTCACTCCTTGCTCAGTTTTTTTCGTCCTTTTTGTGCACTTATCCAAAGCAGTTCCTTGTTGCCTTGACAACTTCAAGCCCTTTTTTGCCTGTGTTTTTAATGTCCCCTCATGTAATATTTGGGGAACATGCCTTTCTCTCCCTCTATGCTAACTAGTATTTCATCATTAAGAGTAATAAGAAGTCATTTGTGGATCTTTTGAAGCAATCTCAATTTCGTCCTGCTAGAAACTGTAAAATCTCAAACTTTGTAAATAATGTAGCATTGTCATTTATTTTAGATGTGAAGTATTATTGAAAATGGCTTTTACTTAGGACAAGCATCGGGCACAAAAAATCCATTTTCAGTGTTTAAAGGATGCAAGACAATAGAAGAGTTAAATGTCATGAAAAAAAGCTTTGGTGAAAAACTAGATCATGAGTTGTTACTTTGGACAGTATTAGTGAATTATTCTGTATCTCTGTCTTATATTTATGTATTTATTCTTAGGTTGTACAGAACATGCATTTTGAATTTATTTTGACATTAAAAGCTTATATATAACATGTATGTTTATATAAAGTGTCTACATATTGTATGAATGTCTGTCAAAAGTTGTTGAATTTAATGACAGTTCATGAATTCCTTTGAATGAGTTTAAATCAGGAATGTTGTTGGAACTGAAGGCTTCTTTGCAACTTATATGAGGCACCGTGAAAACCAGTAGTGTTTAAGTAAAGATGAACTTTTCCTCTTTTATGTATGAGGTGTTTATCAGGCAAAAGAGAAATCTGTCTTGCCAATTACAATGCTAGTACCTGAACAAGAAACAAGACTATAACTCTTCATGTTGTGTAGTATTCCTTGTGACCAAGTTCTATTCTGTGGTTAAACAAAAAATAGACAAGAAAACATGAACCAAATGGATGAACTTACTGCCCTTTTATCTGTTGTACTGTGCAGGTATTCCAGCTCTCTGTATAAATCAGAAGTCAGTGATGTTTACGTGGTTTGAAATAAAGATATTACTGCTGTGTTATATATAAATATAAATATAAATGCAGATCACACTCATTGTAATATACATTTTCAATAAATCTTGGCTTTGTTAGACTTTTTTTGTACAATATTTTGTCCTTTCTGGGGCAGTGCGTATGTAATAATTTAATGTGAATATGTAATGTTGATTTCTTTAAATATAATTTCTATCACCTGCCTTTTTGTTGCATCTGTAATTAGACTGTGCCGTTTTTCACGTAGGATCAAATAATGTAATGAACTTTTTTTGATCCTCTCTTTTATCGTGGATGTTCCCTCTCTGCATGACTAACGTGTCTCACTCCTGTCTCATGCACAGTTCTTTGGATGTCTGATCCACTCAAATCACTGTTTCTTAGCATCTTTGTCTCTAACTGATCTCACCAGTTAGTCCAACACATGGCGATGTGCAGAAACCAAACTGCAGGGCTTTGGCTTTTCTTTCGGAACAGGACCGCGGCGAGACACTGCTCCAGCGCTGATAGTGCCGGCCGAGGAGAAAATGATTGTGGAAGAGATGAAGAGCAATGGGCAGACAGTTATGGAGGAGAAGTAAGAATAAATAATTTATTTCTCACTTCTTCTTAAAACATATTCGACTGGTCAAGGTATACTATATCTTGTTGTAGGGTTTTTTTTAACATTCATGTATTGTGCAGTATATTTTTATGGTATGTTCTATTTAACTCATTGTAACTCATACAACAGGACTTTGGTAGATGTTGTTTATGCTCTGAGAGATGAAGTCCAAGAGCTTAAACAGGTAAGTGCTGTAAATATTTTCCTCAGTGGACTTTTCTGCCTCTCCCATACATTTTTAAATGTACATTAATCTCTCTGCATATATGTATCCATGTAGTCATATGATTTAATTTACAAACAGGACAATAAGAAAATGAAACGATCTCTTGAAGAGGAGCAGAGAGCTCGCAAAGACTTGGAGAGAATTGTACGGAAAGTTTTAAAGAATATGAATGACCCCTCCTGGGATGAGACCAATTTATGAGATCAGTATGACTTGTTTTTATGTCTGTACATGTTTCATTGTGTAACTGATTTTGAAAACGGATATGATGATTATTATTTTTTTTTTTAATGGCTTTGATTTCAAATATATGATTTATGGGGCTTGGTCAAGTTTCACATTCCTATAATATGACTCCCTGTTGTCTCTTCATTAAACCTCAGTGCGTTGCATGCTGCACCTTTCAGGTGCTGAGGTATGTGTGCCCCCTCATGCCTCATGCTTAATTATTTTTTTATATATTTATTTTTTTGATTACAGAAAGAAATCAATCTTATAATAGCATGAAGTCTCATCAGATTTATCATATACTTCAGCATTATTTATTTCTGAGAAAACTACCTATTAAAGCATTCCAATGTTGTGCTTTATTTTCATAACTGATCAATCAGTGATGTTGAACTGGATGTGTTAATGCATTTTTTGTGATTTCTCTTTAGTTTCTAATAGAAATTCAAGTTATTTCTAAATGGCAGAATTTACCAGTGATCCTTCTTAACATGATTTCAATATGATTTGATTGAATTAGCTGAAACACTTGTACTGTTGAATGAATACATAATAATTGATTGTTGAACTGTTGAATCATAGAATCATACAAATTTTAAGCTGAAATATTTTGAGTATTCTTTTTTTAACTACTGTAATTAATCTATAATTACCTTTTAAGAGACCACACAACCTCATGACTAACATGACCAAGCAATTTTACACTAGGAGAGAACTTATTAGGATAAAACTAAATAATAGGAGGTGAATTGTCCTCTCAGTCTTTAGATCTCCCTGGTGATGGTATAGTATGAAGCCTAATGGAATCATCCCTACTTCACTTTAGCTTCTGCAATGAAACAGAAGTCTTTGTATTTTACACTTCTGCATTGTTTTGATTGTGAATGTTTAATCAGAAATACTACATAAGGTACCACTGTTGTGCAGAAACATGTACATTGTGAATAGAAGAGAGATATGGACCTCGGCAATTGTTCTTTTCCTTTTTTTATCTACAAAATAAGCTGCAGTTTTACTCATAATGACTTATTCAGTTATATTTCAAAGCAAGTCTCATGTTGACAAGTATAGATATGAATCAAATGTCATTGAATAACAAACAAATCTTTGGTGACAGTTCTGTGAATATTTATGTTGACCTTACTTCAACTTGCCATATTTTAACATGTGGAAAACTCAATTTTGCCATGCTCTGTATATTGTCGTGTAGTTGCACTAGAGCGTTTAACAACAAGACAAATGCAAAATCCTTATTTATGGACTGATCGTTCTGTAAGTGCTCACTGAGGACTATGATATGCATCTGACTTGACTTACTTTCCTACAAGAATAACCTTTCAAAACTCAGAAGGTATTCATTAAGGACTCTTCTTGACCTCCAGATGGGTGCCCTTGTACGATGTTGCCAAAGTTACCATGAATTATGTAAATAAAGATATCTGCTTAGTCTCTTCTTTTGTGTGTTTTTTAGGGTTTTTAGAAGAATGTATTGCAGTCTAGAATCTTAGCAGCAAACTCCAGATGATCTACTTTGTCACTGCGTGAGCTGCAGGATGTCAAAATAAGGCCAAATTTTAAGCTGGGAAATATTCCAACTTTAGTTCCTGAAAGAGAGGCTGATGATGAGGATGACTTTGTGCCCTTGTCTTTCTTCCCCTTGCAGCAGTGCTGCATGAAGGTTGCGCATGCACCAGGACCTATTACAGTGACAAGGCAATCTAGGCCCTTTGTGGGCGATGATTCTACTTCATTGATTTACAATGGAAAGGATATAATTTTGCTGGTGTTGGCAAAAAGCTCAAATGTCAGCCTTTTCAGAATGCCAGCATTGCCTTGTTCGCGGATGAATAAGGAGAAAGTCACCTTTTGTCTCCCGTTAAATATTCCTGCATAAATACAAAGGGGCATAATGACCTCCAGATAAAAGGAAGCCCTGATTTATCCCAATTTATCCTTTAGCGTATAGATAAAACCCACAGATAAATGCCAGGCTGGCCTTTTCATTTTTGTGCACTTCTATTCTTTTCTCTGTTTTTTCTCTCCCCCCCCCCCAACCTTATTGAGTCTAGAAGACAGCAGCACTGCTTTCATTGGTGATGCTGACATTATGTAGAAGACAACTGTCTGCATCACCCATCGCTAAGAACCACTGAATATCATTGTGGAAAAAAACTGCAAACAATATGCGGACCCTTTGAACAACTGAACAATACAAATGATCTGCTCACATCCTTTTTTCTCAACATTGGATCATTTCCTATTCTACCGTAAATGGCACTGGTTTTTGGGGAGTTAGGGTCGAGTCGTCAGGGAAGTAGACAGTTTGGGACAAAGCTAATCACACCTGTAGAGTGTAATGGTCCTCTATTTGACTCCAAGTGTCAGGCCAGGTATTAATACCTCCTCCACTGTTACTGACAGTGAAGTATAATAGCTGTCTTTGAAGGCCGGAGTGAAAGGGACAGCAGGACTCTGTGGACATTGAATCAATTAGCTTTTGACCAACCTATACACACACTCATGCACACGCGCACACACTCCTCTAAGACCCTGTCTTTTCCTTTCTTCCCCTGGGTCTATTCAGTAGCCTGTGATCATTTAGATTTGACATGCATTGTGGCTGAGCTTGTCTCTCTCTTTCTCTTTTGCTCTCTCTCCCTCTTTTGCTACTGTCTGTCATTAATTTCCAGGCTTTACAATTTGCCAAAAAGAAAGAGAAAGGAGAGTGAGGGATGGATGGATGGATAAGAGCTCAGTGTCCTTTTGAAGGGGTTTGTTATTGCACAAAAAAACAGCCGCCCAATAATTTTTCGTCAATGTTTAACTCTAAAAGCTTTTCCCCGTCAGCTTTTGAAAAGAAGAGCAATAAAGCCCTATTGAAAAGGATTGAATAAAAACAGTCCTCTGGGGCTTTGACCGAAGGGCTTCTTTTCTTCTGCCTCTAATCAAATAGGAACTGAAATGAATTAGAGTTTTCTTATGAAAATAGCCTTTGTTGGCAGGGAGGCCAGTAATTCATAAACAATAAGCAGCGTCATTGTGTGCATAGTAATATATTCATGCTGTGGAGAGGCTAGAAGGCAGTGCTATGGCTGTGTGGATGAAGAGAGGGATGGATTGCCTCTGGACTCTTTAGAAACAGCCTCAGCTCAGTGAGCGCTTCTCTTCCTAGGAGCTTAGCCTTTCTTTCTCATCTTCTCTCTGTTGTATTTGTACCTTTTTGCTTTTCATTTTCTGCTTTCTCTTTTCTCTCTTTCAGTTTCCCTCTTCTGCTTTTTTCTTTCTTTTCCACCATTTTCTCACTTTTATCTCCTCCAGGTGTGTCTTTCGGATGTTACAGTGATTTTCTTGGGATGGTGAACCTTACTCTTTATCCTCCGCCCTCCTTTCCTCTCCCAGAGTCAGTGGATCTGTTCTTCACTCCAGTGGAAGTTAGACACAGTGCTGGATTTGGCTCTGCACTTGCTTTTCAATTTCTGTCTATCCTCCCTTGGGGAAACTAATGGACTAATAGGATCGTGCGGTTGGGGGCGAGTGACTGGTGAGCTGAGGGGCTATTTGATGTCTGTCATCACGGTGCAGGTGGAACATGAGGAAGGAGAGCATATGGGAGAAATCAAAGAAGGAAAGGTTTTTTTTTTTTTTTTTTTACCTCTGTGCCTCAATACCTGCAGGAAAAGGAGTCAAAGTTGGGGAGATGAAATTATGTTGCTGTACAAGAACTCGTGGAGGAACTACTAGACCATGAGCAACCAGCAGTCTTCTTCTTCAGCATCTCCAAAAAAAAAAAAAAAAAAAAGTGACCAAAATCTTTTGGCAAGTGTGCTGTTGCTCACAACTCAGCGCATTTTCTTACCCACAGCTTTTAATTAATCTGTTCTTTAGAGTGCAAATCTTTCTGATCACAGTGGATTTATCCTGCTACCTTGATGTCTCACTTTTTCCTGGAAACTTTTAAACTTCATTTATAAGGATCATCATCATCATCATCTACTCCTCAGTTATATCCAATGAGTTTTGGTGGTATTGTCTAAGCAGCTGACAGTAAGTACTATATAAGCTACAAGTTTAGGCTTCACAAGCAGTCCACTCTATAAGGAAGGAAAGAGCTCCTGAGAAAGATTTCCATGCTGGGAATAAGCTACTGTTTTAATAAAAAAAAACTGTTGGAGCAGTGATGTGTCACCAATAAATAAACAAGTAAGTCTGTTTCTTGTTGAATAGAGTCTGATTGGGAAATGCCCCGTTTTACAGCTGTTTATTGTAAAAGATCCATGTGCAAACACCTAATCACATACAAATACTCTTCTGCATGGTTTGTTTTTTGTTGGAATTGTTTATTTCTGTAAGAAATGTTCAATTAGAAATGCTTCAAAAGCACTTCAGAATGCCTGTGTTAATCAGATTAAGTCATTACTTCATTACAAGTGTGTAGCTCTCAAGTTATTAGAAGCCTGCTTTTCATTTTGAAAGGGGTCTATAGCTGTTTCCTATAAGGTATATCATTTCATAGAAATATGTGTACTTTATGTATCGCAATGTGTGCTTTAAACTGCAGCTTGTGAAAAGTGAGACCATGATATTAGTGGAAAAAATAGGACTGAGTCTTTAAGCTTTAATGATCTGTAGCCTTCATATGTTGTTTGTTATGGTAGATGAGTGTATCTGTGCTTCATTAGCATTTAAAGTTGCATAAAAACTCAACTGCAGCAGTATCAACACTGTCATAATGTGACACTTATAGTGCTGGAATGTTTCGTTGAAAGCTGGTGATAAACAGTGAGGTGGATTAGGACAGCACTGTGTAGTGCATCATCCCAGCTTTTGCTACAAATAATAATGCTGCTGTAGTGATTATTGTAATTCTTATTCAAATGCTAATTCTGTGTTCAATGATATTAATAGGGAGTTTACTGCAATAACAGCCTCTACTATTCTGGAAAGGTTTTACACTAAATGTTGCAACATCGTTGTGAGCATTTGGTTGCATTAAGCCACAAGAGCATTAGTGAGGTCAGGTACTGATGTTGGAAGATGAGTTTTGGATCACAAACGCCAACTAATTGAAAGTGCTCCATCACTCCAGAGAACACATTGTTCCACAGCCAGTTCTGGGGGCTTTATACCCTTCAAGCTGACGTGGTATTAGTGACCCATTAGTGATCAAGTGAGTGAGCAAGATAGGTATGCGCAGTAGACGCTTCGCCAAACCCTGCCCCTAAATACCGACTGTCCAATCACAGCTCAGCAACTGTAACACCGCCCGGACTTCTTGGTTAAGGTTTCACAGCTGCACAGTACAGCGTTGTGTGGGCGGTAACTTATAAACGGACGCCCCGTATCAAGAATCTGGAGGGGAGTGACATTTTAATAATTTTCATAAACCAAAAACTCAAAAAAGAGGCATAGGATCTGGATTAAATGGTGTGAAGACTGCATTACCAATTCAAATGATCAAAAATCACCAAGAACGCACCTACAACAAGGTAAGTAGCGATACATCGTTGCTAGCTAGTTAGCTAAGTTAGCTCGCGTTAGCTAACGTTAACGTTTACTTGCAAGTCTGACTCTTTTTTGTTATTCTCTTTTTTTATCCATTTAGAATAATGTTAAAAAAAACAGTTTTAATAGAACACATTATTGCAGCACTTTGTGAATTTGCACTAGTATACAAAACCATGGTTTCATTAGTGTATAATCACCTGTCACTACGAATCATTGTGTTTACCTTAGCTAAGAATGAGCCCTTCATATCCACGTAGGGAGCAAATCCGCTTCGAGCAGAACCCACTGTTTCTAAAATAGTCCAGACAAACCAAACACTGGCTCTAGAGAGATCCTTACACGCTTTTCTTTAAAGCGTGTAAGGTGGCTTGAATTTGGTGGCTCTCTAGCACCGTTTAGAAGATGTAGAAAGAAGAAGAATGGTTCTGTCTTTCTGCTGAATATTTCTGCTGGTGCTGGTTAAGCATTTTGTGTAATGAGAGGTTTGAGAACAAGTGACGAATAGAGGATCATGCCTATTATTTAGCACTATTTAGCATTATTTACTAAAAGCATGGGAGGATGAATGCTTGTCTTCAAAGAAGTAAAAACATGATGGCCACCAGAGGTTTTACTACAGGCTTGGAAAGGAAAGGGTGATGGAGGGGTATTCAATTGGTTGCAATCTGTAACCTCTCCACCAGATGCCACTAAATCTTACACACTGCATCTTTAACAAGACAGTGGGATTAAATGATTATAAGTGACCCTTTTTAGTCCCACAAACAGGGAAATTTCAGCTCCGCTTTTAACCCGTCTGTGAAGTGAAACACCACACACACACACACACACACACACACACACACACACACACACTAGGGGGCAGCCCTATCCACGGCACCTGGGGAGCAATTGGGGGTTAGGTGTCAGACTGTTATGGACTGTCGGCACTGGGGATTGAACCAGCAACCTTCCGGTCACAGGGCCAGTTCCTTAACCTCCAGCCCATGACTGCCCCGATGGGATGCATGCTTAAATCCGTAATCTGTATGTACCTACCTCACAGTACAGAAACAATGCTACTCTTTTATTTTCGACTCTTATAACATGACATGGCTCACTAGCTGATGAGTATTCTCTCTTTTTGACCTTTCTAATCTGTAGCTTTTAGCTTATCTTTATTGCTTTAGTGCTGGTGCCAAGAGGTCACTGTGTTATGTAAGTCCTTCAGATACAGAAAGGAGCCTCTTTGTCTTCTGATTTCTGACATTTTTAATCTTTTACAGGGTGACGGGTCTTAGTGAAGGGTTTTCTTGTTCGAGCACTTTAACAGGCCTATATTGTACATTTATATACCATAAACAGTCACAGTGTTTTTACATGACAACTTTCCAATCTCTCATTATCCTATAAAATGCCAGGCTTATTACATACTAAGGCTTGTTATTCAGTAACTACAGGGACCTCAGTGCAAACTGACTAAGCTATCCTTAGGTTATGGAAGTGTGTAATAAAACTTTGTACCCGTTTAGGGGCCCTGGCCACTTAAGGGGTCAAACAGACTATTTTTTTTTTTAGACTTATTTTATGCAAACAATTTCTGTTCTGAATGGCTGTCCTGTGTTGTGCAGTCCCGGTTATATAACTTTCAGCATGAGTGGGCAGGGCTGTCATAAAAATATGTAGATAAATGTAAATACATTGTTTTTTCTGATATCACAGAAACTGTGAAAAAAATGTTTTTGTGGGTTAGTTTCCACATATGTATTTGGTCACACTTTATTTTTATATATTATATTATATTTAAATCATTAACAAACTTTCTGGTGATGTTCAGTTGATTATCAACAACATTATTGTTAGGGTTAAGGTTAGGAGTCGATGTAGGTTTAGCCTTGAGTTTAGGGTTAGGGTTAGGTGTGATAGGGATATATTAAATAAACTCTTTCACACTGAACTTGTAGTTCAGTTGCATTTAATAGATATTTAGTTGAATGTTACTTATAAACAGGTTGAGCACTTACTAAGCATCTACAGCGGACCAACCAAATAAAGTGTTACCATGTATTTTATATATCGGGGAATTGAATGGTACATTTTGAAACTTTAAGGATGTTTAAATACTGCATGAAGCTCTTTTAAAGTAAGAGAAATTCAGGTTTTCATAATATGGGCCCTTTTCAGTAGCTTAGTAGTTCACTAATTATTCATAATTAGTCTGGATTCTTTTGTACAAAAAGTGAGTTCTGTGAGCACTGAGCACTACGGCTGCATGTAAGGATACATAAACCTGAGCTTTGGCTACTATAACAAGCTTATTTCAGGGCTTCAGGTAGTAGGTTGTTTTGTATCCCTCTTTTGAGTAATGCCATAGACTAACATAGGGTCTCCCAATTCCAGACCCCACACTATGCAGGTTTTGTGCTTTCCCACATCTAACACGCCTGAGTCATTTAATCAGTTAATTTACAAAGTTCATAAGAATAGGAAAAACATAGAAATGTGCAGAGTATCGGCTCGCCAGGACTGACTTAGAGAACCAGGGAAACACTGGAGCGGCATTTCTAAAGAAATGGACGGGAAAGTGGAAAATTGGCAACAGCATGTGAACAGCAGAGGGCAGTGTTGTTCTGAAGAAAAAGTGGAGAGGACGAAAAGGGGGAAAATAGAAAACCGAGCGCACCCTAAGAACAATTCCAGAAAAAACATGCATTTCTGAATATAAACACATATCGTAATTTTTCGTAAAAAAACACATAATTTTATTATCTGCTCTAGTTTGACCGACCTATCATTTCTACAATAAATGGTGCACAGTAATCAAAAATTACAAATGGGCTATCATGCCGTGGACGCTGTGTTAAAAGCGCAGTCTCAGATGGCCTCGAATCCCTGTTTGGTGTATTTAGTGTCGCTACGTAAGGCTTAAACAACCAAATAGTGCAGTAAATATTAAATAGGGAGTCGTGTACCCTTTAGCTGAATCTCAAATGGCTTTCCATTTGACACATAATGCACTGTTTGTGTGTGGAAGTTCTTATTTCAGGCCCTACACTGTGCACTACGTTAGGGATCAGGCAGCTATTTAAGGTACAGCCAAAGATTTCTCTTCGAAGTACTTCTTACTTAAATAACTAAATCTAAAAACGGCTTAGAATCAAAAATAGAACAATATTGGCTTGATCTATGATAGCCGGAATTCATTAACTGCAGTCAGCCTCTAGATGGCGCTTTTGTTGCACTTTCCGTCTTGCGGTCTGCACACAGTACGTACCATAACCTGTGCGTGTAGAGAAGTGTGGATAACATGAAGGCAGAGGCCTGTATACTGCACATATCAGTTATGAAAGTAATTTTGTATTGGAAACTCTCCAAGAGTTTATGAACAGGTTTGGCCTGGTGCAGCCTGCATAGTAACTCATTTATTATAAAGTAAATGTAACTTTGCAGAATTTACACCTACATCTGTGTGCTTAATTTCTCTGCTGCTTCCTTTTTCATGCAGTGTGTTGTGTGCAGGTACATGCAGCTGATCAAGGCAGCAACAGGCTAGTCAATGTGTGTATCTGGCGCATAAGAACTACTTAGCTGGGCACTTAGCTAATGTGTCATGGTGGCACAAGTCTGAGAGCAACACGATCCCAGCTTATCCGTGAACTGACACAAATAGGAGAGAGGAGCCAAACTTTTAAGCCGTGGCTGCTAGGCACACTCTAAATGAAGCTTAAAACGGTGTACTTCATGTCACGCTTTATGATCTTGAAGTTTCTGTTTGCTTAGAATCTCTGCCTGTGGAGTCTAAAGGCATTGGGTTCAGAGGTGAAACAAAGACTGTACTCGTGATCAGGAAATAACTTGGCTATTGTTTTCAGTAATGCACATCTGGTGGCCTTTAGAACTATTGGTACCTTCGATTAGCATGAGCAAAAGTTCCTAGATTAAATTTCTCACAAAAGATGCCAATAATTTGACAGTATACAGTCACTGGTACACATACAGACGTGCATTTGACAAACAGATCAATATAGCTCAAAAAAACCATATTGCACGCATGTTTCAAGAGGAAGGAGCAGTCGGTCAGCAAGTAAAGATTTTGAGCAGCTGCCCTTTTCTCCTTACCTGGCTTTGCACTTCACCGGCAGAGCAGTGCTGGCTGGGCATCACACCTCGCACAGCGGTCTGAATAGGAAAGCAGGGCCTTTTCCTTTCATTTTAAGCAGCAAGCCAGCAAGCTGTGCTTTTACTCCAGCTGTATCCATGACGACAACATCCCCTTGCCCTCTCTCAGGCTCAGTTATTGAGTATTTGATTGACAGGTGTCCAGATGTCACCCCCAGGTAAGCAGTCCTGCAGATAACACATTTGTGAATATTTTTTATTTTCTCTTTCTCCCACTTTCTTTCTTTTTCCGTGCGTACTGGAGGGCCAGTATGCAGTTTTAGGATGTGTGTGCTTGTGTAAGCTTTCACCCTTCCACTTCATCTCAGTCCTGATTGCTTTCTTATGCATTTACTTATCTAATGATCTTTTATAACTGATACACATTACCAGCGACAGGCTTTCTGTGCGGTGGCCAGTGGCAGAGATGGCAGACCATCAGTTTCATCTTAAAGAGTCTATTAATCCATTTCTCTGCGCAGCCCAAGTGGAGAGCTGTACCTGAGTTTCTGCCATATGAGGGCATCACAGCAGAGATTCAATCATAGTAATGGTCAGAGTCTCACAGTGCATTTGTATCGATCCTTGGAATATTGTATTGGCTGCTTTAGTGAAAAGGAAATTGAGTGCTATTTTCTAGTCGTCACAGTCTATTTGTCATTTAGAATTTGGACATCTATGTCTGTATTTTAAATATGAATTGTAAGGTCAGCCATATCCCTATCCTTGCTTGCACACTAGCCCCATTTGTATGCCTATATTGGCCGTGCACTGTGATATATAGTTTGGACTTGAGGTTTGTAAAGACATTTAAAATTCTGTCATGAAATATTCAGGAGAGACAGAAAGAATGTATTCCTGCAGGTCTCTTGATCTTCAAAATAAATTAAATTATGGGAAGTTATGAGGTATAGATGGTTGCTAATATATGTGTAGAATCTTGATCTCAGTCTGCATGAGATACTAGCATGTTCCTGTTTGTTTAAGGCAGCACATCTTAAATGAAAGATTACGTACTGTTTTATAGTGTGTGTTAATTTGGAAATATATAATACTGTGTAAAAGTCAGATACCACCCTACAATGATTTAATTTTCAGTCTAAACTGCCATTAAGTGCAAGCTATTCATTTTTCAGCATCAGAAAAAAGGGCAAAAATATATAAAGGGTTTCATTCTGAAACACGTGATCGACAGCTTTTAAGAATTCCCCCATGATCTACATACAAGAAATATCAATGCTGTATTATTATTATTAATACAACTGTTATTGCAAAAATAAAAATATGGTTTCTGTTATATATGTTCTTCTTTTCAAAAATCTGTTCTATCCAAAAAATGTTAGAAATGGAAAGGTAGCATTTGGGAATGCCACCCTTCATGTATTTAACAGAAAATTACAAAGTAGCCTTGATAGCTAAGCATAATTTTTTTTTCAGTATTTATTGTGTCCATGTATTACCTTTATGACAGGTTCCATTCTTTTCAGGAGACTTGAGGTTTTTCAAAGAAATCTGCAAGAATATTTTTCCACAGTTTAGTCCTAGAAGTTGGTTGCATTTTCTGCTTCCGATGGTCTAAATAATCTCAAATTATTCCCATGTTCAGGTGTGGACTCTGGAGTGGTCAGTCCATTGTTCTGAGAACAACAGCAGTTTCATTGTTTGCAAATTTTCTTTTTTGTCTATTTTCTTTTCTCAGTACTGGCTTTTCCTTAGCTACACATCCTTTCAGACCCTTAGCGTTGAATAATCGTCTTACATTGGAAGGATGGACAGAAACATGGATTTTTTTCAGATCTAAAAATATCTCCTGAAAAAGAAGAGCGTGTACTTAATGACTATATTGGGAATTATATAAACAGTGTTCTTTGACTTTTGCATAGTACTGTACTGTACATTGCTTGTTCAATGTATTTTTCATTTTAAAGCAATATTAGAGAAAATATGAAGAGACAACATATACTAATCCTTTTATTGTGAACTGTTATTAGGGTTATAAATTCTTTTTATCTTCATCTCTGATAATCCATTCATGATCTAGCCATAAAGAATTTGATAGGCTAATTGAATAGGGCTTGGCCTCACACTTTTGTAATAGGCCATTATGCATCAGCAGAGAAGGTGACAGGGAGACAAAAGCTTGTGTTTTAGGGCGAGACCTCCCCCCCTTTCTGCTTTCGACTTTACAATAAGTTTTGCAGCTTTTGACTGTGAGGGAGTGTTGCCCTCATGCATTGATTGTGCTCTTGCTATTCCTTTCTGTTCTCTTTCACATAAGGAGAGAGTAATGGCTCTATTGAGGGCCATGATACAGAGCCCTAGCTCTTATCTAGATCCTTCATGTGCTACAGGGACATGTGGGCCATTAACCTCCGTTTGTTTTATCTAACACTGGTGATTAGTGCCGAGACCTACAGTCCTATTTGTGTGTATGTGTGTGCATGTCATTGTGTGTGTTGTAATCTGGTTTGTATGTGCGTTCATGTGAGAGATTGCTCTTTGCTGATCTCTGTAAATTTCTGTACTAGTTTGGATTTCAGATGACATGATGATGCTGGAGTGCCGATGTATAGTGAGCTTACTAGAATATAAATTCTGTTAAGCTTCTTTAGTGCATAATTTTATTACAAATTCATTTGTTCTCTGTGGCATCATCAAACCTCACTAGACAAAGCATTTTATATGACCTGTTTATTTGTGATTTGTAAATATATTTAGCAGCCTCTAAGCGGTCTACTAAAGAAATGGACCCAAACTAGCACACTTGCCCTGGAGTTTTGAATGATACTCACCATTTGTATTGTCATCACCTTTTCAAGGACAGTGAGATTGTAAGAGCTCAGAAGAAAAAAATGAAAATTGTTTTCCTGTTCATTCATGCTATTCTTCACTGTCATAATGTGTTCTTCTTCAGGGAAATGCCTATAACACAAAAAAAATGATGAGGCTGAGGGAGTAGAGGTAAAGAATGTGTTGATGGGATGACATTTTGGGTATTACCATAAAAAATGCAACAAACTTTTATAGTTGACTTTTAACTTGTTCTTTCAATCTATCTCTATCATTCGAATGGAATGACAAATTTATGCTGTAGTGATCTTCCAAAACTGTGGAATTTGCTATTGACTGACGCTCCAAAGGACCACCATGTTTAAATTACAGCCAATTAATTATTCCTGATGATGCTAATGACTGTTGAAACAAATCAATAAATCTGATAAAAATGGTCTATTTATAGTAATTCTGACCTGCCAAGCCTGAAATGAAAGTGTATTAGTGTAACCTAGCTTTTTACATTTTAAAACAACTAAAAACTTCTTCGTCTTCTAACGATTAGGCATAAAACAACACAAACATCTCTGCTTGTTCTTATTCCAAGCCCTTCTTTCTTACTGCCTTTAAAGCCACACTTAAGCTTCAGAATATGCTAACTCAGCTTGCTTTATTTTTTCCAGTCCTTTGATTTGTCCAGTGGTGAGTAGAATAGCTTAAATCTAAGTGTAGGTACAAGTGGAATAATCACATGGATAAAAGTAGAATTACTTTTCCAGTAAACTGAGAAAAGCAGGTCAAAAACAACTTAAGTACTGATGAACTCAGATAGCTATAGCGGACCTTCGTGCTACATACAGCATCTATTTGCGCAGTGAAGTTTGACCTGTTCTTCTCTTTTTGATGTACCTTTTGGTGTAAAATAAAATGATGAACCTCAAAAATCTTGAAAGAGTATCACCAATGTAACATATTGACATTAAACAGAACAAAAGGATTAGTAACTAAAAACAAAGGACTAAAAGTTTTTCTCTTCATAAGTATATTAGAGTAGAAGTTAAAGTTTTAGCAATAAAAAATACTTTTGTACAATTGTGCCTGAGCACATGTACCTGAGTAAACATTTACATGTACTAGTCCTGCCTCTGGTTTCCTTTACAAACCCATTAAGTGTCCTCGAACCTAATTTGTTTAAGATACCTAAGTCTCCTGCTCGTATATTTTTCTAACTAAAGCCGTCAAACTTAGTATTTGAATGATGTACAACTTGGCTATGTATGCATTTTAAAGTTTTTTCCTATTAATATCCATACTGCCAGCTCTTATGTTTGGCTTTGTTCATGTGTTCTTATATCTTTGTCCTTTCGTCCTTTTCCTTCCAATAGTACATTTTAAATCATTCTTCTTTTAACTCCATTTACTGCTTCCATTTCCAAAACTCAGATATGATGTTTAGTATTAGGCCGTGCAAATGGTGTATGGGTGACCTACATTTCTGTGATTATACGCTTCTCTTCTTTGTATTCAAATTTTATATTAATCTAGTTTTCACCTTTCCATTCTCCACATGCAACATCCTTTTCCTTTTTTCCTCTTTTTATTTCCCATATGCATGCACTCATTTCCCTGAGTCTGTATAAAGAAAACTGCAGACTGTTAACAAGGTTTGAGTAAGCATACTTTTTTTTTTTTTATTCCAGTGGCAAAAATATGTATGTTTTGTTAAAATATTTATGAGCACATTGCACCCTAAATGATTTTGTCTTATTTATAAACACATGCAGAGGTAATTACAGCTCTTTAATTTTTTTTTTTTGGTATTAAAATTGGTATTGAATAAATTTTCTAATAGCCCCTAAAATTTGAGATGAGAATTTGCCAGGTATTTTGGTTCTGCTGAAAGTATCCAATTCTTGACCCTTAACCCCAGGGCTGGCTTTGTATTTTGGGAGGCCCCCATCTTCCTAACTGATACACTGTACAATTAGTCCTAACTAATAACAATGACCACCACAAGCTGTCTAAATGATTTACTTTTATAACTGGCTACTTTGTGTACAGCTGATGATTGGATGCTCATTTGGAGTTCTAATAAATTACATTTTACATTGCAGATAACCTTCTCAGCATTCTGGATCCAGGGGTCTGTCTCAGCATGCAGTATTTCTTGTTTACTCAGCCAAATTTAAGATTAGTTGACTCTGACTCTGGTGGCGGTCATGACCGTGTTGCTTTTTTATTGTTATTAATGCACTTCTTTCTATATATTTAGGTAGTCCGATTATTTTTTCTTCTTTGGTGATGACTTCTTATTTTTTCATGCAAGCTGCTGTTCAAATAAGCTATTTTAAAATTAGATTTAAAAGAGAAAGTGCATTGCGGTTACACAAGTAACACGGTTCAAGCCATTCACAAATGTGATTACATTAAGGTGTTACGCTTCTTCACGTTATCAGTATCACATTACTGTACTGCGTTACTTTGTACCGTGTTACACCCAAACTTTAACCCCACTTCAACCCCATTTATGTGTGAAAATGACATCACATACTGCTCTGTATCGTAATTAGCTGTTTCTCCTGGATTTTACTGATGTGTTTTGTTTCGACTCAGCGTGGTCCATCCAGCTCACTCTTTTACACACATTTATGCACCCACACATATACACACACACACACACACACACACACACACACACACACACACATGCACACACAGACACTACACTGCACTAATATTTATGTACTTTATCTGCAGTGGTGTTTTAGTGTGCTCTTGAGCGCTGAGTGTTGTTGACAGAGGGAGTGGAGGTGTGTGCTGCTATCACTCTACCTGTCAGAGAGAATACACACACACACACAAACCTGTCGGAGAGGACGCTCCAAGTCAATAGTGCTGCATGGAGAGGCTGGTAATGGCGTCTATTTCGGCAGAAGTGCGGCTCTCTTCAATTGAGTGACACTTACTAATGTGTCATCACCGTCACCGGAACATGGTCAGCATCATTTATGTGATTTGGTTGTTTTAAGGATTTTTTGTTTGTTTGTTTTGTAATGTGAAGTCTATAAATATTGAGGTTTATTGCACGTCTTCTTACAGCCAACGGACTTTAAGTGCTGAAATGAAAGAAATAGAGTCCCGACACTGTCCCTCACCTTGGAGCTGTTTTGCTCTGAACACTTTTTCATTTTACTTTAGCTTCACCTACATCATATCATGGAGTAAACCACTAGCATAGGTCACTGCTGTATGCAGAGCTTGGCTTTGGGCTCTGAATTCATCATTATATTTCTTGTTGGCATGGGTAGTACAGAGAACATGACCATGACAATAAGGGCTTGAGGCAGTTCTCAGTTTTGTGTATAGGTGGCGCTTTGACTATTCACTAGAGCTTGAAAAGCATTTACAATTCATTCCATTATAGAACATAATCTAACCCTCAACCAACTGAAATCTAATTTTGAGGAGGCCTTAATTTCAGTCAGGTTTTTTGTCCTTACCCCGGATCATATTTTCTCCCTATTGTTTGTGCAGATGTAGTTATTTCCACTGGTCCTCAATTTTTTTTAAGTGAATCAAATTCAATTTGGACGTCAAAGAAGCGATGCACTTTTTTATGTAGCCTTTTTTTCATTTTCTTTTTCTTTCAGTCTCATTTTCTTTTGCTCTTTCTCTCCCTGGTTCCTTTCGGTTGCGTAGGTGTGTATGTGTGTGTGTGTTTGTATGTGTGTGTGTGTGTGTGTGTCCTGTGTGTACGCGAATGTAGGAACACATGCGCATGTATGTTTTTTGTATGTGTGCGCATTATGCATGATTTTGGCAATTGCTGAAGTGGAATGTGGAACTCATCTTACTTAGCAGAGAATGGGCCAATTAAGGCCTAGCAGGGAATGAGTAGTGGTGCAGGAAGCCCACTGAATGTTCCATTGATTAGCAATGTTAGCTTAATCACAGAGTGTCATAAGCTCATATGCTCCAGTCAGCAGGGGCTCACTCGCTGCTCTCCTCTAAGAGGGCAAGGTTTGGGTGGCAAAGTGGAGGTGAAACAGGCCAATGATTGCATTTCCGTCGCCTCAAAGACGTCAGGATGTCATCCAGAAAAATAAGCGGCGATTAGTGCCTGCAACTTTTCCTGCTCCATGAAAAATTTCCCACTTTACAGGAAACGGGAAGATTCAGATGACTGGAAGGTTTGAATGTGAGCTAATGTTGGTGTGCGTGTGTTCTTTATTTATCATGCTTAATGGATGGTGTGAAATATCAGTTCATATTCATTTTCATTCACATAAACTCCCGCTTAGCCTTTTTTATCCCTGCCTAAATTTTTGCAAATTGAAAAGCGATAGAGAAGCAGACTCGTCTAATAAGCATTACTTATCATATTAATTAAAATCGGATGGCACAATATGGCTGACAGCTGTGGGTTTTGATTTGTTGTGTTGCTAATGTGACACTCATTATACAGGTCATGGTAAGACAAAGCCGCAGGGGTAGCCGTGGTAACATGCAGATGCGGAGACTGAGGCCTGCTACACAAACACGGGGGGCTCGCCTAAACGGCCCATAATTACCCCAGCGCACAGCCCCACAGTAACCATGGAGAGGTGAACAGCAGTTATGACCTCAGACATGGGACATGGATTCAGATGTGTAATTGTTTTTAAAATGGAATTAGTTTTAGGTTTTTTTTGGAGATGATCCATATTTCTCGGCAATAGCTTGTATTCAAAGGCAGGGCCATTTAAATGAATAGTGAACTCAAGATGTGTGTTTTTGTCCTGCCTCTCTCTCTCTCGGTCTCTCTGTCTGTCTCTTGGTCGCTGTCTCTCAGCGAGATCTGTTGTGTATATGGAACAGAACAGTGCTTTGACCCCCAAGGTTACTGTATTCCACTCTTCTGCACCTTTCCTTTTATTCTCTTTTTGCTATTCATAATGAATATTTAATAAAGAATATGTAGGACAGAGTTATTGCCCTGAGTATGTGTGTGTGCTTGTGCGTAAATGACTAAGTTGTACTGTTGGGGACTGTGTTGGGGGGTGTCACTCTAAGTTTGAGTGAAAGCTGCATGAGGACTGTGTGATCTGTTCTCTCTCTTCTCATGCTCTGAGCATGGCCGTCTCAGCATGGTCACTGCCATAACTTATAAAATATCCCACAGCATTCTGGGCAAAGCACTGACCTGCTTACACTATGTGTTGTCTCTGCGGCACAACTCTGTATTACTGAAATGGTAACTCAATCATAAGAGAAAGAAAAAATGTAATGTTCTTGAATTTAATGTACATTGATGTAACATGTTTTCATTCTACTTTTGGACCTTTTCATTTGGCCCGTTCATCATGAAATGTTCAACAATAGATATTTCTTTTGCAAAATTCTTTCTTAATGCTTTCTGAATATTAACATTTTAAGACTAATAGTAGTGCTTTATGGATACCCAACACAACAAATATTATTCATCCTTGCATTTCGCAAATCATTTAGTTGACTTGGCTTGGATGCTTCTCCTTTCAGATGTAATATATATGCACACACAGTATTGTAAAGAAGCCACCCTTCACTTATTTAAGTTCCAATCAAAGCAGCCATGAAGTACAAATTATTCATTTTTTGCTGTCTAGAAAAAAACCCCAATAAGAAACATATTTGAAATTAAATTATGCAGAAACCTCAACAAGTAAATACGATTTCTTATTCAGTATTTACTGTGTCTTGCTTTTATTACAGATTCCATTCTTTTCAGTAGGCTTGCTTTTAATTTTTTGTAGAAATCTGCAAGGACATTTTTCTATACCTTTTAAAGGTGGTTTCACTTTCTGCTTCTCACTATTCAACTATTCTCAACTACATTTAATGATGTTGAGAACTGGATTCAGTCTCATCCTTCTGAGAACACTAGCAGCTTCTTTGTTTGATTTGTAAATTGTCTTCTTATTTTCTGTTCTCAGCTTTTCAACAGCTACACATCCTTTCAGCGGAAGGGTGCACAGAAACACGTGTAGATTTTTTCAGATCTAAAGTAATAGTGGTGATTGATTTTCTCCTCTCTCTCAAAGATGAAAGTTTTAAGTACTGTTTATGTGATTGTAACAGGTTTAGTGATCTACCATGTTTTGCACGATTCCCTGTTTTTTCCCCTTGCTGTCCTTTGACTTTTCCCTTCCTCATGTGTCTCATTTCCCTATTATATCTAATCAGTTCAGAGATATCTCATGAAAATGAATGAAATTTGTGCTTAATGGCAGTTTTGACTGGAAATGAAGTAAATGAAGAATGGTCTCTGACTTTTGCACAGGACTGTACATATTAATGTACAGCCACACAAATTAATACAATGTGTGTTTCAGAATGATATTTTCTTCTTAGCAGAGTGACAGAAACATCTTTGTGTGTGAGAGAGAGACTGACTGTGGCTGGGGGTTATGGAGATTTGGCGGGCAACGGTGAGGAGCAGGGTGAAATGCGGGGTCAGGATTGGACGTCCCGAACGTTCACCCCAACACCAGAGGGCACAGAGAGTGGGGCGTCACCGTGGTAGGGTCAGCGCGGGGTGATCCAATTCCCCCTGGCTGCAGCATGGCTAGATTGGGCTAGATTGTGTGCAGGTCCTTTTGAACCCACTCCATGCAAAGGTCAACAAAATAAGATGAAGAATCATAACACGGAGAACAACGCTTGTGTACACCAGCACACTGTGTCTGTGTTCGGAATTGCGTGTGTGCGCATACACATTGGTGTATGCGCGGCTGTTCTTTTGATGCCAAGTTAGTGTTTGTGGCAGCAAATCTGAATGACATTGACAGGGCCAGACTGTAATTAGTGGTCTGATCGGAGGCTCTGAGGAAGCAATGCATTGTGGGATGTTTCCTCTGACACTGAGCATTTACCAACAGCTGCCTGTCAATGTGATCTCCCTCTCTCTGAGAGAGGACGCTTTAATTAGTTAGAATCCCAAGAGGAGCCTCTCATTTACAGTGGTGGCCATCTTCATTTAAATCAGCCCCTATCTCTCAATCCCACATCGCTTTTTCTTTTTATCCATCTTTTTTTCCCCTCGTCGCTCCAATGGCGATTCACCTTCATATTGAGTTCTGTTTTCCCCAACACACCTGTCTATTCTTCTCTGAAGTTCATTCATTGTGTCTGCCTTCTTGTTCTCTGTACCTCCACCCACTCTCCTCAGTCATCCATGATGTTCTGTTTTTCTTCTTTCTGATAGCTGCTCTTTCTAATGTCATCTCACCCACCACATTCAGTCTTCATTTTCTTTTCTTTCGTGCTAGTGTGCTAATTCTGTTTTCCTACACCCCCTCACTCCCTTCTTGGCTGTTTCATTCGTGCAGTGTGTCGGTCAGGCTGATGCTTTTTGCTGACCCTTGCGAGTGTTCTTGTGTGGTGATGACATTGTCCTCTGACACTCAGGAGACTCGTCCATTTTGATCTCTTTCTTCCTGTCTATAGCTCTTTCGCTCTCTCTCTTTGTTTTACATTAGGACACTATATCTCTCTTCCCATCGCAGCATGTCCCGGCTCATGAGAAGGTTTTTTCACCTTGAGTTACTGCTCATGAGAGCCATGTTTGCGTTCACCACATCCATGCTCAGTGTCGAGAAATACAGGTCAGCTAGGGGTCAGCGGGCCTGTAATGGCCGTCCTTAAAGGCTCCTTATGCAGTACTGTGAATCTTTAACTGAAAAGTGTCCTGCCTGCGGACAGATAATCAACACTTACAGCCGTCTTGTTGAAATGTACTGTTGCCTTCGCTCATTTGCTACCTTGGTTACTACCCTGAGATGTTTTCCTGTTTTTTTTCCCTTTTTTGTGCTCTGTCAATTTTATTCCATTGTTCATGTTCCTTTGTGAGCTCTGTGAATGGAACAACACACTGTTACTTGTTGCCTGTCAGTCATGTTGGTTTGAAAGGATTGGGGGGACTCGGTGTCTGTTGAATGTTGTAGTGCTGTCAGAGCTGGCTGTCTATCTATGTCAACCAGTGAAGTTGTCATTTCAGATGTCATTGTGACATGAGGATAATCAGACGAGGCAAACTGGCTGTGGAGTTCTGTTCTTGCTCTTTTACTGTTCCACTACATGGAGCACTTTGCAGCTTTTAGCTCATTGCCTATTTTCCTGCTTCAGTGGTAAGCTGTCTTGGTAGTGAACAGATACCAGACTAAGAGGCAAACTTCAGCAATATATCAGATCTAACTTCCTATCTAAGAGTGATTTTGGGCTGGCGGTTACAACACAGTTACTAGATCTGTAAATTATTTCATTTATCCCAAATCTGGACAGTGTGCTTTTGAAAATAAAGGTTCCAAAAGAGTTAACTGAAGAACCACTTTTGATTCCTTAAAGAAGCTTTTGGTGGATTTTTTATTGATGCTGTTGGAAGACAACCTCTCAATTTTTGTTGTTTTTCAGTTTTTGACATCATTTAAAAAAGCCTGTTGCCCTTTAAATTGTATGTAAATTTCATGATGAATGGACCAAAAGAAATGGCCCAAAATTACATTCAAAAAAAGGACACGTAACATTGTGTGTTTTTTCCTTCTCCTGTAAAATGATCATTTTAGAGATACAAGGTTTTGTTCTAACAACACTGATAGTTGTGAGTGAGTTTGAAGTTTGGAAAGCCCCCATTTAATGTAACCCTTACAAAGAGAAATGGAAATGCTGGTTTTTGGACACTTGTTACTTTAATGTTATTTGACACATAAATCTAAAAAACAAATGATTGTGTGAAACATAAAAAATGTGTCATGACGTGCAGTCAGTGCATGACATATGTGATCACGTATTACTCACGTGTTTACTTGTGATCACATGTGGTATTTAGACACTTCATGTAGGAAATATATGACTCTTCTGTTAAGGAAATCTTCTGTACTAGCTTTTGAAGTTAAGAAACCTTTAGCATCCTTTATTTTTAAGAATATACATCTTTGTGTACTTGTCCCACCACAAACATTAGCTGTGTCTACCATGCTTCTCCTCCCTGTCTTTTTAAAAATTCATCTCATGCTGCAGAGTTAGATGCTCTGTAATGATATATAATTATCCCATTTAGTGTGTCTGGCCCTGTTGCCAGAGCGAGTCATTCTCACTGTCTGTCTTTCTGCTCTTCCATTTCTCTCATTACCTGCACTAGGGTAGTGCCAAGACAAATGCCAGCAGCTATGCCAAGCAAGTGAACACTTTGGATGCTCGTGTTATGTGTCCACTCTCCTCTCCAGCCCATAGAATTGGCCAAATTAGAAGGATCGCCACCTCTTCACAAGTGGCATTTTTTAAGTGGAGTCCATTTTGGTTCCTCTTGGTAGTGTAATAAGCTTGAAATCAGTGCATCATTGACAGGATGACATGGAGGCTGACTCCAGATCATCTCTAATGGGCTTTGATAACATGGAGGAGAGGCTGTCTGACTCATACAAAAGATAGCCTTCTCAGTTACATTATGGTACTGCCATACCATGCAATTACTGGACTAGGGTCAGCTTTACTCAAAGAGTTTTAAGAGACATCCCTCTAGGCTGTGGGGACAGAGGTGGAAGGTGACATACAGAGAGTGTTTTTTTAATCCTTCTGAGCTACAGTAGACTCTTCATCTTCAGCTTAGAGCTTGTCCAGTTCGGCTGCCTGAGGGATTATTGTCTGGGTTTAGTTTTGTTATGCCTCCTTGATCCCTGTTTTTGTTCTGAAGTGTCCCCCTGAGCCTTGTGTCAGATGTCTGAGACTAATGGAAAACGGACCACATTTTTATTGATATTAACGCTCAAAATTTGGCACCAGAATCCACTGACTTAATCACGTCGGACTGGGTGAGTCAAGCAAAGACCCTCGAACCAATCATTCATTGTCACATTATCGATAGTGACTCTCTTCTCAAGAGCTGTTTACAAAAGGCCTCTACATAAGGTTTACAAGAGACCTCCTAATCTGCAAGTTACACAAGTGAAAGCAGATTTTCCTTCTCCTGCAACTCAGAGTTTATTTAGTGAAGTTCCTTTTGGGAACTATCCTGTTACTTACTTTCAACAATGTCATTTTACATATGAAACCAAAACCCTTAATCACCCACACACTGGGAGGATTTAGAAGATTAAAAGACTCAACTCTGACAATGTGATTCACACTCTTCATTTTGAATAAAGATGCATTTCATCTGGTAACCTAAAGAACCTTGTTGTAGATGGTTCTTTAACGAGTCGTTTTTGTAATTTAAATGAAGAATATAAGGTAAAGGTTCTCTAGCAAAAGGTTTTATCTTTTAGGAACCTTTATTTTTAAGAGTGAACATATTCTTTTGACTATGTATAAGTTAGGCAACATTGCAACTTTTAAGAAGCATTTCAGAGTGGAGAAGTGCAGACATCCTTATTAGAAGGAAGAAGTAACAAGTAACATCATTGAAGTCCAACGTCCAGGCTCCTGTCTGATTTACACTGTCTGTCCAAAAGTTGGTAGACACCTGCTCATTCAGTGTTTCTTCTGAAACCTGAGAAAGTTATTAATATGAGTTTCCCACATTTGCTGCACTGACAGTCACTACTCTTTTGGGAAGGCTTTACACTAGATATTGGAACATTGCTATGAGGATTTGATTGCATTCAGCCACATAAACATTATTGAAGTATTGATATTTGATGGTTAGTTCTGTTTCACAAATGGCACTCGATTCAGTTTTGAGCACTGGGCTTGGTGACAGGCTTGTGTGCAGCTGCTCCAGAGTGTGTCATTCTGTTGGCAGTGTTTTTCTGTGAAGATTATACAAGCTGTGTATATAACTGAATGTCTGTGTCAGTAAACACTTATAGGAAGTGTTGCACCTTAAAGTGGCTGAATTCTCTAATTTTAAGAGGTATCTACAAATGTTTGGCCACACTGTGTGTGTAGGTATTAAATCCATAAAATATCCACAGAGATAATAACCTGTTCTTTAGTAGAGATGAATCAGAATGTTAGAATATTCAAAGAGTCTTGAAAGAATCAAATAGCAAATTAGGATTTTCAACATGCAAGCTTGTCTCATAGTAATACATTCTCTTAATAACCATAAGATTTCTGAATCCTGTATTAGAGTTGAAGAGCCTGTGTCTCACATTTTGGTCAGAGTTTCTTATCTGATTACTCCAAACATGCTCTCTCTGGCACTGGGCAGCAGACAGCATAGTAAAAGGTGTAGAAAAGACTAAACACAATAGAATAGTTAAACACAATAAAAAAAACTTTGACTTACTTACCTGCAAAGAAGAAAATTAAGGTTTGCATCCAGTTTTGTAAATCATTTCCATCAAAATATATTCCATCAGTCTTACTGAAGAAACAAATGCATAGTGATGAACTTCTACAATAGGTTAAAATTGCATTTCATTGCTACTGTGCATAAAGCATAGCAAGACGTCCTCTAGTAATTACATTTAGGAGTTTCATTTTTCTCTACTATGGTATTCTATAGATCTTTTGTATTGTCGTAAAACACTGTGTCTCCAAAACAGAAAATTCAAAAGAGATGGAAAAAGTATGTTAATGTACCAAGACCATATTCAAGAAATAATTTTCTATCAGTCCATTCATCATAAAATGTCCATACAGTGCAAATGGCAGGTACCATTTTGAAATAGTGGATATTGTCAGTTTTTATAGGGGAGTGTGAATATATGTATATATATTTTCCTTATTTTCCATTCTGGGTTTATTTCAGTGGTGTGTTTAGGACCATTGGGTCTGTGGGGAATCAGGGGTATTTAAGGACATTTTTTCCCTTTTTGCAGGATAACATGTTTGCAGTTTTTGAAGTAACAGACAGTGGACAGATCTTATTTTGTGCTCTTGCACAAGCCAGGCCTTTAGTGCTTCTTTTTTGGCATGTAATGGGTGAGTATAAAGAGGAGAGAGGACTGTTAAAGAGATGTCTAAGGTCAGCTGAAACAATATTTTTCTTGGAAAGTTTGTAACAGAAATTGTGTGTGTGTGTGTGTGTCTGTGTTTGTGATTCTTTGCTGTGAGTTGGGTGTTGTTGGATGTTGTCCAGTGTTGCCAGCTGGAGGTGACGGGCTGAAGGCCTTAGAGTGACATCATGTCCCCCTCTGTCATCCCCAGCTGCATGGCTGTTCCCCCACCTGTCTCAGCCATCACAGGCTGATGGCTGCTTGTTATTAAGCCACAGAATTCTCCTTATCAGTGTCTTATGAGGTCAACTCCATTTCACTTCATTTAAATTAGTTTCATTTGAGCCATTTCAGATGACTGTCCGAAGTTCAAGTCATACTTAACTCTGATAGAGTTTTAGGCAGAACAATCAATCTGTCTTTGACAGCTGTATTTATTAAACATTTATTGAACCTAAAAAATACAGTGGAGCAAGTCTAAAAGTTGCCTTAATAACCTATGTAATGTATGTAATATATAGTGTATTGTATACAGAATTTCCTTTTTTTGAATAAATGGAATGTCCACTTGGTCCCAGTATACCAGTATACATGCTTATTCAGTAGTATCCAAAAATGCTTCACTGATAGCTTTAAATCCCACCACATGATTTGTAGATACAAACTCTCCATCTTACTCAGTTGCCTTAACATAACAGTTCTGGCTACCAGTTTACTGAATGTGTTCATAAGGCTACACAATAACTACATAAGCCTTTCATGACAACTCATGATCATTCCATCCAAACTGGTTCGAAGTCAGAGTTGAACTTGGACTTTAGACTAAAATCTGTTTCCTTTGAATGACCATACACGTTAATTATTTATATTTTAGTGAAACAAATGATTAAAAACTCCATTTTGTCACTGTCACGTCTGCAGAAGAAACTAACTCGATCTCCCAGAATCACCAGGGAGATGACCATGACACGTCCTACTCCGTCCCAAAACACACACATGGGCTCGATCTCCCAGAATACATTGGGAGATCAGCTGACTCCAGATTCTCCCACACGATCCTATCCGTGTTCTCAGTCACCTGATTATTGAATTGTTAAACCTGTCTGTTTTGATCATGTGATGTTTTAGTTAGCATATAAGCCTGGGCTTTAGATGTTGTCCTTGCAAGGTATTGTTTTGCATGGCAACTACTGAGCGTTCTTCTGACTGTCTTTTCATTTCAACTCTGGTTTTGGATTTTGTGTGAACCCTTGTTTGACTTGACTGCTCTGGATATTCTGCCTTTGTGTTCTCACCTTCTCGTTTGTGTTATGATGATGACATTGGACTGCCCCTTTGGTTTGTTTGCTTTCTATACACACAGAAGCTTTTCTATACACACAAAGCTATTTGCTTTCTGTGTATTGACCTGTTTACCTGTTTTTGGATCACGATTTTGGATGTGGATTTCTACATTAAAACCGGATCTTCTTTCAATGTCCGCGTGTCTGAATTCTGTAACATCATTACAGTCACCAGCAATACAGTTATAATGCCTCAGAGATTTTATCGAATGTTTTAGTAGTGATTGTTTTGGTAGTGATAGTTTTAGCTAATTTTGAATTTCTTTTATGACTTAAATACTGTATCTGTCCCTTTACACACATCACAGATCAAACAGGTATTCAAGTCAAGCAATGCTGCCTCCTCTCTCTTAGATAAACTGCAGGTCCTAAATATTCAAATATATAGATTATAGATTAGTACAGTCTCACAGTTTGTGCAATGTGATAGAATGTGATTTTGTTCTGTAATTCTGCTTACATATTTAATATTCTAGTTGACATGGTCATAGTGACTTTTGACTGCTCTAAAATGATATTTTCTCATTTTGTTTTTATTTAGTCTCACAAATGATGAGATGATATATTAAGGGAAAAGACATTCAGTATTCAGTACAAATTCAGTATTCATTTTAACTGAAAGCTTTAGCGACACTCACTTGCTTTTTACTTGATAACTGATCTTTATTATACCTGCTCCTTCAGCTCTGTTGGTCTCCTTTAGCTTCTTTCTTGTGCTCTCCTTCCTGTGTTTAGTAATACATCATTTTGTTAAACTCAGATTTACAAGAACTCAAGGATCAGTGAGTTCATTTTTTGCTTCTTCTTCTTCTTTCGGCTGCTCCCTTTAGGGGTCGCCACAGCGGATCATCTGCCTCCATCTTGCCCTAACTACTGCCTCCTCTACTTTTACACCAACCATCTCCATGTCCACCTTCACTACATCCATAAACCTCTGAGGTCTACCTCTTCTCCTTCTACCCGGCAGCTCCAACTCCAACATTCTTTGACCAGTATATCCACTATTCCTCCTCAACACATATCCAAACCATCTCAACCTGGCCTCTCTGGCTTTATCTCCAAACTGCTCCACCTTCACTGTCCCTCTGATCTGCTCATTTCTAATCTTGTCCAGCCTTGTCACTCCCAACGAAAATCTCAGCATCTTCATCTCCGCCACCTCCAGCTCAGCCTCCTGTCTTTTAGACAGAGCCACAGTCTCCAAACCATACATCATAGCAGGATGCACTACTGTCTTGTAAACCTTCCCTTTCACTCTTGCTGCTATCCTTTTGTCACACATCAGCCCTGACACCCGTCTCCACCCACTCCATCCTGCCTGCACCCTCTTCTTCACCTCTTTTCTACACTGTCCATTGCTCTGGATGGTTGACCCAAGATATTTGAAGTCATCCACCTTTACGACCTCTACTCCTTGCATCTTCACCTTTCCACCTGCCTCCCTTTCATTCACACACATGTATTCCGTCTTGTCTCTACTGACCTTCATTCCTCTCCTCTCCAGTGCAAACCTCCACCTCTCCAGATTCTCTTCCACCTGCTCTCTACTCTCACCACAAATTACAGTGTCATCTGCAAACATCATGGTCCATGGAGCCTCCTGCCTGACCTCATCTGTCAACCTTTCCTTCACCATTGCAAACAAGAAGGGGCTCAAAGCTGATCCCTGATGTAACCCTACCTTCACATTGAAACCATTTAAACTGGCAAAAATCTTCTCACCTGACTGCCACCTCTTAATTACTTCTTACAGATTGAGGAGGGATATAAAACTCTGTCAGGATCAATGCAACACCACCATTAGTTATGTGTATAGTACTAATATATAACTTTTACTGATGTTATTGTTTCAAAATACGTATTTGTAATAACAAATAATCTGTGAAGAATCTGTGAAGATCTTTAACTAGGTGGTGTTCATGCTTTATGGGTAATCCCCTGTTTTTACCTTTATTTTTGTATGGCCCTCACCCAGGTCTGATATGATTGGCTTAGACTTTTTCCCAAGTCTTGCAGTTTCCTGTTGTTTTGTTATAAAATCTCTGGTGGTGGATTAGAGCAGCAGCTTCTATTTCTATCATACTGTTGAAGATTTGAACTAATAATGTACATTTAAATTGTACTTAGAAATAAAACTGGTATAGTGACACCCTAGAAACATAGCTTTAAACAATTGTACATACATAATGTCTTAATGTTGTAATGTTGTTTTATTAAAACACCAAAAGACTTTACCTAATTTACCTAGCCACCTCCCAGTAGAAAACAATTAAAGTTGAACATTTATTACTACCTCTCTGCCTTGAGTTTAAATAGACCATAACATAATCCTTGTAAATTTCTAAGATCTTAATACTTTAATATTTTTTATATTTGCAGTTAGAACTATTTTGGTTGAATGTTCCACACAGACATTTATAAGGGCTAATTAGAAAAGGCAGTACTTGCTGAGGTGATTTGACATAAACATTGACAAAAGCAGCCTTTATGACAACTGATGCTTGTGAAAATAGGCATTAATAAACGTTTTTGTAGGTTTATGTCAGATGTCATGAAAGAATTATGTAGATGTCATGTAGCCTTAGGAATGCTGCTCTTCAGTGTTACCAGTTCTGCTTATATAAATAATTTATATTTATATTACATTTTCTTATATATAGTTTGCAGTGATGCAGTGGACCCAGGCAAATATGGCCAGTGCAGTCCACTTGCTCTGCATATACATCCTGTTGAAAAGTCAATCTAGGAGTAAATAATAGTGTTTTTTAGGAGTCTGCAGAGTGTTTGTTCAGTCTGGGCATTGTTTAGATGGATTAATCTGTTATCTGGCTTAAGATGATCCAAGGAGAAATAAAAGCCCTTGCAGCCTTTTTGACCTCGCTGTTGAGACCTTGAATTGTGATATACTCCCTCCCTATCTATTGGCTCTTACACATGCTTTGCTGTCTTTGTCCAGTTTAGTCTGTGGAAGAGCTGCAGAAATCTGTTGCTGAAACACTGCACTGTTCCAGAGAATGGCATATCTGCATAATCTGTTAAATTGTTAGGTTGTTTAGTGCTGATGTCCTCTGGGCTTCTGCACCAAGCCGTTGAGCAGATGAGATGGCTTTATTTCTTTGCCCTGCTAAGTCATTTTTAATCAACCCTCTGTTTGCATGGGGATGGCCCAGGGGAATAGGATGAGGGGTTATGTTTGAGATGCTGGGCCCTTTCTGGGGATGGGAAGGAGGTGGGGTTAACCCATGTCTGAGCTGGAGGAAGAGTTATATTTGTTGAAAATGTTTAAACATTTATTGATTGAACAGTTGAACTTGTCGGAAATCAGGTTTCCTGTTGGAAACTCAAAGGAATGATCAGTGAAAATCTAAATTATACAATTACCCCAGATTTAGTGGATCAGTCAAGGCATGTTTGGTGTCCAAATTTGGCTTCTTTATCTCAACTTACTTAAACTATATCCAGGTCTCTATTAAGGTTGCACCAGTTTTGCTTAGGGCACAGTTTGACTTACAGAGAACTATAAAAGTGAACAAAAAACACTGTAGCTGAATGCTGCAGTCATACATTTTAGATAACAAACATTGTGCTGAATTCTGATCCTATTCGTGTGAATACACTTCACATAGATAAACAGATGCTACACATTGTTTTAAATTTGTGTTGTTTCTGTCAGTAAATAACTGTCAGTTGACTTCTATTGACTTATAGTGTTTATCAGCAATGTTATGGCACCCTCATAAGACCAGCGCTAAACTTAGAAAGCTAAATATGGACAACAAACATATTTATGCTGATTGACTTTTTTTTTTGCTAAACCATTTATTTAATAGTAGGATTATTGGGTTTACTACTTTGATGAAGAATGCCATGTGAAAAAGGTATTTTATTATGCTGACGTATCATTGCTGTCAGAACAAAACTTTGTGCAAAGTGAGTTTATTTCAATTATCATGAATTGTTCAGACAATGTAAAGAATCACTGTTGATCTAGCAGTTTTAGGATACATCTATGTATGTGATTTCCTGTTGAAAACTCAATAGTAGAAAACTGTTTTTACCACTTTAATCTCTTCAAAATCCCAGGCCTGTTACATACTAAGGCTTATTATAGTAACTACAGGGACTTTAATGCAGATTGGCTGAGCTATTTCTAGGTTATATGAATTTGTTATAAAACTTCCTGATGGGTCCTGGACATTTTAGGGGGTTAATGAACACTGTCATGTATAAAGCAAATTTTCTAATGCCAACATGCCATTGGTTTTGGAACAAAACCCTGTATATCTTCGCTGCATAACTGTTCTTGAGAAGGAAAAAATTTTCTAATTTTTAAGTTTCAGGCTGTACTATATGTAGTGTTTGGGGATTGTGAGACCTCTTTGATGGAAAAGTTTTGTAACATTGGTTATGCTTCAGACATCTTCACCAAGTGGATAAATCTGATGATTGTAAGTTTGATTAGAGAGCATTCAGTGAGAACTCAGTCAAAACTTGAAGTACCTACTATTTTCATCATCTTCATCTGTTTAATGCAGAGCTGGACCTTTTTTTTGAGCCTATGCGTGTGTTGTTTATATGCGAAGATGACAAAGTACATAATACAAGTTAGATTAAATCTATATGTATGTCTATTTATTCCACATATTGCATTACATGAAGGCTGATTTTTATAGACAGACCTTTTAAAAGCTTACTTTTAGTTTCTGTTTAAATCACAATTAATCACAATGGCTGTATTAATCAAAAATGTCATCCGGCATGGTGTGGTCCAAAAAACTCCCATAAAATCCATCTGATTATTGTTATTGTTTTAGGCTTTAGGCTTTACAAGGTGAGTTAGGAACGCACAGAGCACTGGTCTGAAGTCTGTCAACACTCTTGAAGGCCTTGCGCACAGATGCTACTCTCTTACTCACTAAATGACAAACCTAAACTCTTTGGCAAAGAGGAGGTTACTGTATTTCATTTTTTCCTTCAATTCAACTGTAAACACCCTGGTAGACATTATCAAGGGCCTGTTTATGAGTGTGTGAAGGTGTGTGTGTGTGTGTGTGTGTGTGTAGGGATGTGTGGGTGAGAGAGAGGAGATGAGGGCCAGTGCTCTTTCGTCTCACTCCATTGTGCCGCACACGCTCAATACACTCAACTGACCAAACCCACATGTTCCCCTCTCACAGACGAGCAAATATAAGCCGCAAAGGCTCCTGTGTGAGGTTGAATGCAGAAGTGGTGGTGGTTGCTGTTCTCTGAAGGACCTTGAGTTCATTGTGTAAGGGGACACTTATGCATTTGCGTCTGGCTCCATTATGATGTGCCGGCCTCAAGATATAGTGCCGGATAGAGTGACATTTTAGAGAAGTTCTCAAGTTACATGCAAACAGTTATATATGTTGTACACCTACTCTTTTGTCCAGGTTCAACATGCCCGATTTGTCCACATTCTAGAGGCAGTACAGTGAATTGCATGCACACCTAGTGCTCGTACTGTCACTCCTGCCTATGTGGAAACTCTCTTGCACGCATGGGCTCACGAATGCACACTGCACACGCTCAAAGACAGCAGCAGTGAGATAACTTCTAACTTTGTTTTGACACTTTTGATTAAGGACCATTGAAGGGACACCTGTACTGTGGCGGTGAACAATAGCTGGGCCCCAGGAGAGATTGATTTTCTGCATGAGAAAAGGAGTCTTTGTCTAAAGCCACACGCTCCTTTCTTATGCTAACGAGTCGTGGAAGATTTCCAATTCAATTTCACCTGAGCGCTGGTCAGCTCTCCGCTCTTTTGTGTGCTGTCCCTCGAGCCCCTCTAACACACGCACTCAGACACACACACACACACACACACACACACACACACACACACACACACACACACACACTCACTCCCACTCCCCCATCTTTTAAACTCCAATTTAGCAGTGATGGGTGGGTAGTCCAGGGGGAGGTAGATGGAAGATTGACAGGTGGCGGGGAGCTTCCTCTGTGATATCTCTGAGGCTCGCCGCCACACAGGAGAAGAGTGGGGTATGTATGTCTACTTCATAGAAAAGGCCAGTAGGGCCGTGCCTTAAAAAGAGGATCAAACTGAGCTAGAGGATGATCTTAAATGTTCTTATCCTTATAGAATAATGCATAGAATTGTGCGTCTGTGTCTCTCAGTTTTATTTAACAGAGGTATTAATGTCGACTCATATTTAGCACTTTCCACTCTGATCTGCGCCTCCTTTTTAAGACAGATGATCCTGGAATTTAAACAGCTGTTCAAAAGAAAATAAAAAATGCTATTTGCATATTTTTGCCTTCTCTGTACATTTGGAACATTTGGAATGCAATATTTGCAAGCTTTTGCATGGATAGGTACAGTGATTTTTTTGCTGTGACAGTGTAAATTAGTGCTGAGATTCTTTTGGTTGCTTTCTTTATGCATGTTTACAAACCAAATGCCACCCCCTTATTTAAGACTTTCAAATCAGATGAATGATATCTGTATAAAAGTAAAGGTCTGTAAATGTATCTTGGCTTGGCTGTAAAGTTCTAATGAAAATGCTTATTGGTGTAGAACCATTTCAAAAAACCTTTAAAAAGGTTTAGGGCTGTCAGTATCAAGAATAATAGTGATTGAATATTCTGCTGATTATTTTAACAATCAACCAGTCTTTGTGTTTTTTAAGCCAAACAAAGTATAGGCTTAACTGAGCATATCATATAGAGCTTTTCAAAGATTCCAAAATACTTTACTGAGAAAGATATAGGAAGGAAGGAAGCCTTTGTCCATACAGCTCTGTTTCTTACTGTAAGTAAAGCTAGATGCAAATGCTGTTTTAAAAAGGTGAATAATAATGATACAGATTGTTTTAGATGGCAGCAATGATTCAAAATGGCACAAGTGAGGTTTTATCTGTATGTATGTGTATTTGTGCTCTGTACAACATTACATTACGACTACAGCCCAATCACATAGACAGGCCATATGAAAGCACATATTGACTAAACCACAAAAGTCAGTGCAAACAAATGCCTTTTGTAATTTAATTCAAGTACAGCTACTGTCTGAATCTACTTGGAGCTGCTGCAGGGTCAGAGCACCAGTCTGATGTCTGATATGTGACCACTTTTGAAGGCCTTGTGGACTGATGCTACTCTCTTAATTTATTAAATGATCTTAGACAGAAATGAGCTTTGTGGCAAAGAGGAGGTTACTGTGTTCCATTTTTGTTTTCAGTTCGACTGGTTAAACACACAGGCAGACATTGGGAAGAGCCTCTGTGTGTGTGTGAGCGAGAGAGAGGAGATGAGGGCCAGTGCTCTTCATCTCATTCTGTTGTTAGGCCTTATTCATTTTAATACTTTGAGTAATTTTAATGCCAAACTCTGGGAGATTTAAAGAAATCTTCAGTACTGCTTTAGTCCACCTGTGTGATAAACCTCATCTATGGGAATGTCCATGTTATGTTGGTTCACTACTTTCACTACTTCACTACTTCAGCAAGTTTTAAGCATGCACATTTGAATCATTTAAAACTTGTAGCAGACATTCAGGTGGCATTCTTTACTTTGTATGTTGCAGTTTTCCTTTGGTAAAACCTAACTCTAAAGGCTGTTAGCCTGTTAGCTGTCTGTTAAGCTGTTTCAATTTATATCTAATTCAACAATGCCTCTCAATTCATGTACACACGATTTTTGACAGTAAACGTGTAATTTTATTCATATATATGCAGTTTGTAACTATAAATGTGTTCGTGAAACCCTGCTGTTGTGTGTTTCATCTTTTTCAGTGATGCACAAAAAGGACTTGATCACTAATAGCTTCCGCTTGTGGAGAACAGCGGTGGACAGTAATTAAGTAAATGTAATTAATTACTGTACTTAAGTAGTTTTTTCGTGTATATGTACTTTACTTAAATATTTCCACTTTCGTGTGTCTGTACTTTGCTGAAGTATTTCCATTTTGGGTGACTTTTTACTTTCACTCCACTACATTTCAAAGTCAAATATCTTACTTTTTACTCCACTACATTTTGAGAAATCTGACGTTCCTTTTGGTTTTTGTTTGTATAAAAATGTAACATGTCAAAACAAAAGAAGCACAAAGCAAGAACACCAATCAGCACAGCGGTCACTTTGTTCTGAGCTTGTTTTGACCTGTTGGTCATACCAACCCAGTGCAGCACACGGTTCAACATCAGTGCAGCAGCATAAACATTTGGGAGCACATACATTTACCTAAATGATGAACTAACCTAACTTTGTGTAAATAGACCATAATATAGAATTATGTACACATGCAGTCGTGACTGGCATGTTTCTTTTTTTCTGAATTCATACAAACACTTTCATTTGATAGTAAATTAGTTTCACTTAGTTTATGTTTATGAACAGAGACCTAAAGATCAATATACACTGCTCAAAAAATAAAGGGAACACGTAAACAACACAATATAACTCCAAGTAAATCAAACTTCTGTGAAATCAAACTGTCCACTTAGGAAGCAACACTGATTGACAATCAATTTCACAGCTGTTGTGCAAATGGAATAGACAACAGATGGAAATTATTGCCAATTAGCAAGACACACTCAATAAAGGAGTGGTTCTGCAGGTGGGGACCACAGACCACTTCTCAGTACCTTTCTGCTTTCTGGCTGATGTTTTGATCACTTTTGAATGTTGGTGGTGCTTTCACACTCGTGGTAGCATGAGACGGACTCTACAACCCACACAAGTGGCTCAGGTAGTGCAGCTCATCCAGGATGGCACATCAATGCGAGCTGTGGCAAGAAGGTTTGCTGTGTCTGTCAGCGTAGTGTCCAGAGGCTGGAGGCGCTACCAGGAGACAGGCCAGTACACCAGGAGACGTGAAGGAGGCCGTAGGAGGGCAACAACCCAGCAGCAGGACCGCTACCTCCGCCTTTGTGCAAGGAAGAACAGGAGGAGCACTGCCAGAGCCCTGCAAAATGACCTCCAGCAGGCCACAAATGTGCATGTGTCTGCACCAATGGTTAGAAACCAACTCCGTGAGGATGGTATGAGGGCCCGACGTCCACAGATGGGGGTTGTGCTCACAGCCCAACACCGTGCAGGACGCTTGCCATTTCCCAGAGAACACCAGGATTGGCGCCCTGTGCTCTTCACAGATGAAAGCAGGTTCACACTGAGCACATGTGACAGACGTGACAGAGTCTGGAGATGCCGTGGAGAGCAATCTGCTGCCTTTAACATCCTTCAGCATGACAGGTTTGGCAGTGGGTCCTGCCATTAGGTACCGAGATGAGATCCTCAGACCCCTTGTGAGACCATATGCTGGTGCGGTTGGCCCTGGGTTCCTCCTAATGCAGGACAATGCTAGACCTCATGTGGCTGGAGTGTGTCAGCAGTTCCTGCAAGATGAAGGCATTGAAGCTATGGACTGGCCCGCCCGTTCCCCAGACCTGAATCTGATTGAGCACATCTGGGACATCATGTCTCGCTCCATCCACCAACGCTATGTTGCACCACAGACTGTCCAGGAGTTAGCGGATGCTTTAGTCCAGGTCTGGGAGGAGATCCCTCAGGAGACCATCTGCCACCTCATCTTAGCATGCCCAGGTGTTGTAGGGAGGTCATACAGGCACCTGGAGGCCACACACAATACTGAGCCTCATTTTGACTTGTTTTAAGGACATTACATCAAAGTTGGATCAGCCTGTAGTGTGTTTTTCCACTTTAGTTTTGTGTGTGACTCCAAATCCAGGCCTCTACTGGTTAATAAATTTGATTTCCACTGATGATTTTTGTGTGATTTTGTTGTCGGCACATTCAACTTTGTACAGAACAAAGTATTCAATGAGAATATTTCATTCATTCAGCTTATTCAACTTATTTGTGATCCTGAGTTTAAAGCAAGTTTTTATTCAACTTGTAACTAAGTTACAAAGTAATCTTAAACTGAAACTTTGCTTGTTTGTAAAAGTGATTTCAGAGCCACTCGGTTCTACCTGAGGGAAACTGTTTACCTTCTGTGTTTTGTGCTTATGATCATTTTAATAGATGTCAGTGTCATTAATTAATGAGATTCTATTAAAAGACTGGTTTACCAAGAGAGACGCTGGAGGATTTTCACCTAAAATGAGTTCAGGAAGCGAGTCTTGTTATAAAAATGATAACAGGACATCAGAGCCATAATTAATCTTTTAGTACTTTTACTTTTGATACTTAAGTACATTTGAAGGCATATACTTTAGTACTTGTAATACTTTAGTAACTCAAGTTGAGGTCTAGAGTAAGGACTTCTACTTTTACTGGAGTAATATTTTATCTTGGGTGTCTCTACATTAACTCAAGTACATGATTTGTGCACTTCGTCCACCTCTGGTGGAGAATGGTCAGATTGCTAAACACAGCTTTATAATGACCTGCAGATATTCTAAACCAATTACTAAACCAATTAATTGAGGATATACATTTTCATAGATTTTTTAAAAATAGAATAATTAATTTTAATTGAGGAATCATAACAAGGGTCATAAAGAGTTTCATAACAAGGTCCTAAAAAGATTTGCCACACCTGCACATCTCATTTACAAACATGATTCTTTAAAAAGTCAATCACTGAGAGGTTCTTCTTGGAACCAAAAAACGTTTGTGGCATCAAACTAAACAACTGTTTTGGAACCTAAAAAGTCTAAAAAGATACACATGCTAAACAACACCATGTTTCAGTATGGTGCAGCTTTCACCAGACTTGGTATTGTGGTGTCTGAAATATGTATTAGTGTCCGGTGAAAGCTATAAGGTGTTAAAGTGTATCGAGGAATTAGCTGAAAAGAACAGATGTTCTAATTCTCCTTGCATGTTATATGTATTGTCTAGTCCACCCACTGGCTAGAACTTCACATTATAGCTCACGTTTTGTTCTGCAACTTCTTTACATGTTTATCAACAAAGCCTGGGCAGGCATGGGCCCTTCACTAGCCTGATTTAGCTTGTTTGACTTACCTACTAAAGCTAGATTGGTAAACTGTATATTAATTAGAACAGTTGCATGGCTGGGTTGTTTCACTTTCAAACAACTGTTGTGGTTGATTTAATGCTTGATTTTTTGAAAAGAGCAGAAGTGTATTTCATCACATAAGATGTTCAGCATTCTAAAGACACACAATGACAGAACATTAACTGTAGCATCCTACTTCCATAACTAAATTTCTCAGTGGGCTGATAAGAATGATATTCTTAAATGAATAGGTCTCCTCATGAAGCTGACCATAATTGAAATAACATAATTGAAATGGCAGTGAAGACGTTATGCAAGCAAATGCTGTAATATTTTATTAAGATTATTCTAATGATTGGAGTATAGGGATAATATGGAGAGAAAGTGCTGATACTAACACAATGCAAGAACTAAATCCAAAAATGAATGTGAGATGAAGTGAGATGAAATACTTGAATAAGCTTTTATTAGGCCCACTTTATAGCTGTATTATTTCTATGGAAATTCGCCAGAGATTCGTGCCGTGTAGTTCAATAAAGCAAGTAGCACTTAATTAATTTCTCTCATTAATGAAGTTGATAGAAAACCATACAAAAGTAAATGAGCAAAACTGCTTAAACAAATAAGCTGTAGTCTTCTGCAGTTCTTCATTCTGGGTTTACAGAGACAAAGAGTTGTCTGCTGGACTGATGCTCAACAGCACCAAAGAAGCAGAAAATTGGTTACTCCGATAAACCAAATGGCATCATGCTGCAGAAATAGTCACTGTATGATGGAAAGTCGGCTCTATTTTTCTTCAAGCTCAGCTAATATGTAGTTGTGATCAAATTTGAATAATTTCTTCTGAGGTGGTCTAGAGCTGATGGTCCCAACTCAGCTTACATGACCCTTTTGACTGTGTTGTGTGTAATTGTGTCATCAGGGAATCAGGTCAGGTGATTTTGATGTGTGTGGTTTCAAAACAAGTTCTGAAATATTATGCTTCATTCATTCAGTGTTTTTTTTTAAAAAACAGTTAGCCTTAAATCACTTGGCAAACCATTTGACCTTAAAGGGCTTACATGGTTGATGATGCTGGCAAAACAGGAGATTTGATGCAATAATTTGCAATTATGTTGCTACAGCACGCAAGAGTGACTCAGCCATTGACAAATTTGACTCTGACGCATTGCTAATTTTTAATTAATTTGTCATTTATCTAAGCTTATGAGGAGCCGTTTTTGTTTTATACCACACGTCTTTATTAGGTAATGTGGTGCTTCTGTGCAGGCATCACGTAATCTTGGCCTGAGGAACTGATATATTTAGTGGCGAGGGTATTGTAAAGGATGTTATAGTGAATATGAAAAATAATTAAGGTTGTTTGATCCTGAATCAGTGCATGACTGTTCTTTGAGCTGTGCTTTCTTTGGACTCAGACTGTAAAATCGTTTGAGTGCTGTCTCCTGTGGCTCTCTGTTCCTTCCTCTGAACTGAATCTGTGACATGCTCACCTCTAGCAGATACATAGCCCCGCAGGCTCCTCTCAGTGCAAAAGCACAGGGAAATTATTTGAAACAATAAAAAAAAAACAAAAAAACAAATACTCTTCCTCCTGGGTTTACTGTTTTGGTAAGGACCCAAATCCCTTAAGATTTTTTTTTTATCCAATGCCGATTCTACGCTTGCCAATCTCTAGAACAGGATTTCCTTGGTCAGCTTCCCATATCTCTCCTTCTCTTCCTCTCCCTCTGTTACTCCACACTGCTGGAGGCATGATTAGGGGTGTCCAAATTCTGCCCCCACATGTTGGTTACAAGGCGCACCCCCTCCCTAAAGCCTTTCGACGCAACACCCTCTAACACACATCAACAACCTACATTTATCACTTTTGAAACCAGCAGACCTTGTTTTTCTTTTTGCAATGCAGGGATTCCAGTACAGCATGTCATTTTCAGCCAAATGATATCCTCTGTCCTTCTCCATCAGCTACCAGATCAGCCAGAAGGTTTCTATTCTCAGAACTATGAGATGAATCTGAGTTTGGAGCTGCACTCAGTGATCAGCTGCTTAGATCAGCTGATCAACTTTTGTATCACCTTTACAAATTTGATCCTTCCAGCTGTGTAGGGATGTGAACAAAAAATAGAGGAGGTAATTTTATCATTTGAGATATTCTGTGTGCAGCAACCTGAGAAAAATGTAACAACTGACACCATTTCTCAGAGGCAAAATTTAAAAAACAAAATGAAAAACAAAATGCATATCGTTTTCCTTGTTTCCATATGCTATCCATGAACATTCATCACTATCTTTGGTCCTCACTTGTGGTTTGCTCTCTTGGCCTGCTTTATAGATTTCCTGTGGTTCTGTGATTTGGGGGGATAACCATTATAAAAGCTTAATTAGCTTGATTTTATTGGGGGGGTGGGGGGTTACTGGGCCCTTTTTGGTGGAAGATCCAACAATGATGTGGATTTATATTCTGGTAGACAGGTAGAATTGAACTGTGCTGTATAACTATCCTGAGGAACCCAGGGCCTTTAGAAGTTGAGTGGCTCTGCAACATCACATCCACTACCATACAACTAATTAATGTGTGTGTTTTGTTCTTTCTTAACCATAGAACCTGGTTACACTGAGCTCTTCCAAAAAGCTTTTTGGCATAGATCTGCCATTTAACATTACTTTGGAGAACCCAAAAGTGCATCCAACATCTCCAGTTATTGTGATTCTTGCAGAACATTAAGGAAAACCAATATTTGTCCATAAACAGACACATTTTGTTTTAAAATTCTTGATTATTAACCTAAAAGTACCTGAATACATGAGTAGACATAGATGTAGATGTATTAGGACATTTTATAGCCATGATTATGAAGCTTAGACAGTTTAGGAGGTTTTATTTTACTGAGTTCATCATGTTAGACAGATGACCTATCCAAGGTTCTTCTTGCCATGTTTAAGGCTTTAATATTTGCTGAAGCTCTCTTAGACTGCTACTGATGTTCTCCAAAGTCAGATACCTTAATCATTCATTTCCTTTGATCTCTGGCAGATGGATGTACAGCTGCTATGTGATCCTCCTCAAGTTCATGTCTAAGGTCAGCAGTTACCTGAAGGTCTCCCTGAGAGTGAGCATTATGAAGACAGGTCAGGTAGAGTTACATCTGCTCCTGTTCAAGGTTTCACCCCCACCTCAGGCATGACTGTGTATCTAGACCTCTATAAACCTGCTGGCATTTATGCTTTAGATGATATAATCCAAGAGGTTTTGACTTTGCTGTGTCTTCATGGCACTTGTAAAGCACTGTATGAGAATGTTGCCAAAAATGTCTTTCTCTCTTTACCTTTGCAATATCACAAAAAAGGCAGTTCTATGCATGGTCAGTCATATTCTGTGTTATTCAAACAATTAAGTGTTTTGTGCCGTGGAAAAGTATTTACCCCTTCCTGATATTCTCTGCTATTGCTCATTTGTCACAGTCAGTGCTTTTATACCTTTAACACACTGTAATATTAGACAAAGAGAACATGTTCAAACATAAAACAGTGTAACTTTTGGACAGTCCCTATCAGCTGTAAAACTTCTGCATTTCGTAAAAAGGACATCATACCAACATTCAAACGTGGTGGTGGTGGTAAAGTGTGAGGATGTTTGGCTGCTTCGTGATCTGGATGGTTATTAAAATCTTGCTGTTATTGAAGGAACTATGAATTTGGTTCTCCATCAAAGTTCTTGAGGACAGTGTCTGCTCTTCTGTCCATGAGCTGAAGCTGAAACATAATTGGGTTATGTAGAAAGACAGTGATCCAAAACAGAAAAGCAAATCCACATCTGAATGGCTTAAAACCTTAAATCCTGACTTAAACCCAGTAAGGATGCTGTGACAGGGCCAGTCAGTAGAGCAGTTCACACTTGAAAACCTAATAAAATGTCTCAATTAAAGCAGTTCTGCAAAGGAGAGCGGGTTCACATTCCTCCACAGAAATGTTGATTTCAATTATTCCTGCTACTGTCCATGAAACATGCAATTGCTATTAAGGGGTCTGTTTCTTTTTCACATTGGGATGTCCTTGTTGTTTGTTAACTGCTGATAAGTTAATATAACTAGAGATGATACCAGTAAGATGATAATGTAATTATCAAAGTAATGTAATTCTTCCACTAGTTGTACACTAGAAAAGTCTTAATGATGGAGTGTCCTGACACAGTATTGTAAAATGTCAAACAATCAGTTTCCATTTTGGGTGACTTTTTACTTTCATTCCCCTACATTTCAAAGTCAAATATCTTACTTTTTACTCTACTACATTATGCAAAAAAAATAATAATAAAAATGTAACACGTTAAAACGAAAGAAGCACAAAGCAAGAACACCAATCAAGGCACAGTGCGCACTTTGTTTTGAGCTTCTTTTGACATGTTGGACATATCAACCTAGTGCAAGCGTATGGTTCAACGTCAGTGTAGCAGCATAAGAGTTTGAGAGTGCCTGTTCCTATATAATTGATGGAAGAAACTCCTGACTCTAACCATACTTTGTGTAATAGACCACAATATAGAAATATGTACACATATGCAGTGGCATGTGTACACATGTGTGTGACTGCCATGTGTCTTTTTTCTGAATTTATACACTTTTTCATTTTATAGTAAATTCATTTGGCTAGTTTATATTTATGAACAGACACCTAGAGATGCAGTATAGTAAAGTAAAGCACATTTGTGTTCAAGGCAAGTTTTTATTTAATTTTTAAACTTGTTACTAAGCTGCAAATAAATCTTAAACTGAAACTTTGCTTGTGTGCAAAAGGTTATTTCAGAGCCACTTGGTTCTACCTAATTGAAATTGTTTGCCTTCAGTGATTTTTGCTTATGATAATTTTAATAGACGTCAGCGCCACTAATTAATGACATTCTATTAAAAGACTGGTGTCACAAGAGTGACACTAGAGTATTTTCATCTAAAATTAGTTGATAAAGCAAGAGTCTTGTTATAATAGGACATTAGAGCCACAATTAATCTTTTAGTACTTTCACTTTCGATACTTAAGTACATTTGAAGGCAAATACTCTTGTAAGTGGAGGTCTAAAGGGAAGACTTCTACATTTACTGGAGTATTACTTTACCTTGGTTATCTCTACTTTAACTCAAGTACATGGTTTGTGTACTTCATCCACCACTGCAGACAATTAACATTACTGAGACTTACTATTATAATAGGATTCATTGTTCTAAAAATGTAAACTCTGGAGTGAGGAGTAGTCTGAGTGTGGCATGTTAACATTCATGTTTTATTTGTTTAGTTTTATATTTGTATTGTTTTATTGAATTATTAACATAATTGCCTTTTTAGTTTTATGTACTTCTTTGCTCATTCAAAGACTAGTGAAACAATGGCATATCGCGCTTTATGGTGTAGAGTTCAGTGGAATTATGTAACGTTATGTGTGTGGTTGTTCCTCTACAGTGAAGTGTGCTTGCTTTGTGCATTGAACATGTCGTAGAAGTTTTGGTTAGTTATGTGCAATGAATATGAATGGGCTTGTAGTGTGTAAATGGTATGCTAGTATTATTTGCTGTTGGGGGGGGTTTGAAGTTCTGTTGTGGAGTGTAGTGTGTTATATCGGGTCTGTGGGAGTTGTGTATTGCTACATTGCGTTGTAATGGTACACTGCAGCGTTTGTGTGTATTGGCGTTTGGGTGTTTATTGGCGTGTAATGAGATCATCCCTCTGTGCTGTTGGATATCAGAGAACACCATCAGTGGAGAGAGTGGATGATCCATGGGGAGATGAGAGGCCTAATCCTCCCTCTCTCTCTCTCTCTCTCTCTCTCTCTCTCTCGCTTGCGCTCTCTCTCGCTCTCTCTCCCTCTTGCTCTCTTTTTGTGCTTCAGGGGAACTAACTAACTCTTTCTCACTCTCTCTCCATGCCTCCCTCTCTCTCTCTCTCTCTCTCTCTCTCTCTCTCTCTCCCTCTTCATTATTATCTGCTGCTTGGCGTCCTTCCTCTGCTTCTGCCAGTGCCAACTAGTGGGAAGAGGAGGCATCAGGGGAATTTAGAGTCTAAATATACTCACCGTGGGTAAACATGTCCGCTCACACTGAGAGAGAGCAAAATAATCCTAGAGGCCTGAGAGAGATTAGAGATTTTCATTTATAATCCACTCTCCCCCTCCTTCAGGTTGGCTCGAACAGAAGGGACTGTGCTGCTTGTCCTGTTCTTTTTTCCTCACAGGAAAAAGCTCTTTTTTATACGTTGATATTTTACAGTTAACAGCAATGACTTAAGATAGATTGTCTCCACCAGTGATAGTTTGCATTGATGTTGAACTGGCGCTCTATGATATCATGAGTGCATTTCTCTGAAAGATTTCTCAACAGATAGTGGCCATTAATAGAAAAGATTCCTCTGACAAATAGATGTACAATGCATTCCATAAGTATTGAGACAATGTCAAATATTAGCTAAACTTTCAGATGCTCACCAATAGAAGCAGTAAACCTACAGCAAAACTAATTTTAGAGTTAATCGACCAGTCTAAAGTGCCTCACCATATTCTATCGTTAACAAACTAGTTAGAAACTTTTTGGTGGCAGCATCACCAGGATGTGAGCTTGCGATCTCCTGACGACATTGTGAAACCATACATACTTGTGTCACTGGGCTGAACAGCTAAATTTTAATATGCAATTAAATTAATAACAAAATGTACAATATATCCAAACCTTTAGCATGAGAATAACATAACACAAAAAAACTTTGAGAAGAAATAAAAACTAAGAAAAAATAAGGGGTCATTTATTACAGAAACCAAAAGAAATGTGGCTACTCAGAACTGGCAGTCATATACACTTATATTTAGAATGCAAATATTTTTCATTGTGCAATATGTTCGTAAATGCAATATAGATCTTATGCAACTCTTATTTTTATTCTTATTCTTATTTTGTTGTAAATAGTCTAGAGATTTAACTTTAACTTTTATTATTTATAATGTTTATACTGTTTCTACTGCTTCCTGTGCCTTACTTCTATTACTCTATTACTCTGTCTATTATTACTATTACTCTGCTGCTGCTGTAATGCTGTGAATTTCCCCACGGTGGGACTAATAAAGCATTATCTTATCTTATCTTATCTTATCTTATCTTATCTTATCTTATCTTATCTTATCTTATCTTATCTGGTCTTGTCTGGTCTTGTCTGGTCTTGTCTGGTCTTGTCTTGTCTTATTTGGTGATTCACAGAAGTCCATCATATCTGTCAATAAAGCACTGTTATTTTGTTAGAGCAACTAACAATAAACTATTAGAGCATAAATGTAACATTTGAAATATAAATATAAAATGATTAAATAATAATTTCATTATCAACTATCAGATTTTCTAATCTCTTAAAGGGGAATTATGTTTATTTTTCAAAATTTCTTCATAATTAAAGGGCAAATGTCCTACTTTCCTTTCTTTCTTTCATTCTTTCTTTAGATAGGTATTGCCCACTTACAACATTTGTGTGGTTTATGTACAAAAAAACAGTTTTTTTTCTTATGACCAATTTTGAACCTTTCTTTATCCTTTAGAATTAAACAGGTTGACTTTCGTTAATGTGCATTTAGCACTGATATGTAAATGACCTTTGCTCTTTAATATGGTTTACGTGCAATATCAAACTTTATATATATATATATATATATATATATATATATATATATATATATATATATATATATATATATATATATATATAGGAATGTACTATCTGATGTCTGAGACACTTTTTAGAGAGGTTTTATTTACAAAAATGGTTCCTCAATGAAGCAAAAAACGTTCTTTAGGGAACCAAAAGTGGAGGTTCTAGTGGTGGCACTACTACAAAGTATTCTTTTGGCACCTTTATTTTTTAAGAGTGAAGTTGTTCATACACAGGATCTGACCACTGGAAATGAAAGCCTGGGGTGCAGTACTGTTGTTTACGGGATGGACTTTCAGCTATAAATGCTTTTCTGAATTTATCTCATGTGGCAGCTTTTGATGCAGTGCCATTTAATCTAGATCAAGAGCCACTGTACAAAGTGGAGGAGACAGAAGGGAGACCCTCTGCAATATCGCACAATCTGTACTATACACACAATGTGTGCTTATGTTTGCTTTTATTTTATTTAAGCAGATAATAAACGTGATAAAAGATCATCTAAGGACAGGTCTTACAAACAAACAAACAAACAAAACACTTTGGAATAATTATAATAATTTACAATATAGTGCAATTTTAATAAAGCCTACCACTGCTATTTTAGCGCTTAGTTTTCTTTGTGCCACAGAATTTTTTTTTATTCCCCCTCTTTTTTTAGCTATACAATTTGAATTGAAGATTTGTGATCAGAGAACAAATGAACCAAAATAAATATGAAATTTCACATGTGGACATTTATGAATTAATAACTACTAACAATTGTGCTGTGTAAGATGAGCACATTGTGTTATTATAGAATGCTTTGTAGCAGACCCTTTCTGCACAGTGTAGTAGATTGTAATCCTCTACAAGGTAATAACTCAGACTTATAGTACCAATCCTGAGATATGAAATTATGCAGTTTACACTTAAGTCTCAATGAGAGAATATAGTTGTTTGTATCTCTGTGTCGTTGAAACGGTGGTGTCTCCACAGCTGAGCTCCACCGTCCCTGTTTTCACGCAGCCACTGATTAGTTTGCTGTCGCCTGATTAGAAATTAATTAAAATGATGAAACAGACTCCAGAGGGGGGGCAGAGGGACGCTTTTTAGGAGGATGTGGCTGATGACTTTCATGCAACCATTATGCCTCAGTCCAAAGGGATGTGTGTGGACGCGTGTGTGTTTGTGTGTATGGTAATCATACTACCATTTGTGCATTTTGGAGTGGGGATAAAGACTGGGGGTGCCTCATAGAGTCCCCTCCCCCATCACTCGTTGTCATTGCTGTCTCTTTCCCACTGTCTTCAACAACAGTTCCTTAGCCACCCTCTTCATTACGCCATCTCTTCTGCATGCTGTCCTTCAAACCTCCTTTAGCTCTTTCCCTCTTTTTTTGCCTTCGTAGATCGATGCTCTACATTATTCTCCCACATCTCTTTGTGTGCTCTTCACTTGTGCTTGGCGGGCACACTTAACCATTAAAACTTCAGTTTAAAATCTTTGAAGATTGCTGAAACCCCTCCTTCTTTCAATTTAGCGCCCTATAAATTCACATCTTCACCTTCTGTTCCCATGATGAAGTGTTCGCAATCCCCACCCACACCCCATCGCCTTCCTCAGTCCTGCATCAGTCCTACTACAGCTATGAGGGGGGATCTGACCTTCTAGCTACAGGCAGAAACTGCCCACAACTCCGGTCCAAGTTCTCAGAGTTCTCCCCCTCCCTCAGTCAATCTTCCCTTATACTAAATGATGAAGGCATGGTCTGAACTAAGACACCTGCCTTAGGACTGTCACAATTACTCTATAAAAAGAAGAGTCTATTAAAATTGATCATAGTTGGCAGTTTGCATTGTTATATGTAGTACATTCTTTTACTGGTCTCTCTAATACTGAGAACCGGGAATGATAATCACATTCATTTACATGCATATTTGCCCCTTTTATTCACATTTTACCACATATTTTGTGGCATATGTCTACCTTATGCCACCCAGTGATGCCTTGAGTGTCTATTTTTTATGAAAATTTAATGTAAAGGGCAACAGGCATTTTCAAATTATGTCAATAACTGAAAAAGACAAAAATGGAGACAGCCATTTTCAGACAGCAGTGATATTTGTTGTGGTGGGTAACACATCTGCCCCCCCTGCGGCAGGCTGGGATTCGTTCTCCCGCCCAGGCAAGCACTATACTTTATACCAATAAGAGTCGTTGGGCAAGACTCCTAACCGTAACTTAGCCTACCTCTATAAAATGATCAAATTGTAAGTCTCTATGAATAAGACCATGTGCTAAATATTAAATGATAATAACATCCTGACAAAATAGAAATATGGGAATAACTAATGTTTATTATTGAGATGCTTGAATGCCTTCAATGTGACACTATCCTGAATCTATGTGAGAGAAATGCTTTAGTCAAAGGATTCTACAAATGACCCAAATTAATAGGGAAATCCGTTTCATTTTTAAAATTTTGTTCACATAGTCATGTACAGGTATAAAGCTGTACAGCAATGCAACTGCACTGCAGTCCTTAATATAAATGTTTAAATTTGCTTAAGTATTTTAATATCAGCGATAAGATGTTGCAATTCGCCCCTCCCGTCTTCCATGTGCTTTTTGTTTTAGTCTTGTCCATGTGCTTTTTGTTTTGATTTCTTCACTGTTCTGCCCACCTTGTTTCGTGACTCCGCCCTTGATCGTTTTCACCTGTGATGTCCGCCTGTGTATGATTAACCCTTGTTGTGTCCCTGTATTTAAGCCCTGTGTTTTCCTGAGTTTCTCGCTGGTCTTTGTTTGCTGTTTGATTTGTTTGAAATGTTTGAAATGTTTGAAGTGTTTGAAGTGTTTGACGTGTTGTATGATGTTGGATTTTCCGGCCCCCGTTGTTTGTTTAACCTGTTCATTTTCATTATGTCTGTACCTCCTTCTCTCCGTGTTGGCTCTCTGACCCTGGACCATTTTGAACCTGATTATGGATTTGCCCCAAATAAATCTCGCTTTTCTCAGCACGTGCTTCCGCATCACCGTTCCCCGTGACAAAAAGACCAGCCAACCAACCGGACAGCAAATCCCCTGGTCCTGAGGGGACATGAGCGTCTCATCGTTCCCAAAAGAAGGCTAAGGACAATCCCATCTTATATTATGACAACGAGACCTCAGGTAAGCGCCTTGGGTCCAACCGTCTTGAGCAACGCTGCAGGGAGGCGCTACCTATAGTGCAAGACGAGGTGAGATGGACAGAACATGCAGAAAACCCTTTTTACGGCACTCGGCTCATTCTCAAGCGCCACTGCCAGCTTCCCATAGCTCGAGTGAGCCTTGGGAGCAGCCGAGTGGGTTTTGTTTCTGCTTGTTCCTCCAAGTTGTTGCCACAGTCTGTTCCTGGTGTTGTGGACGCCGCTTGAGTTCCTGATCCTGTGGCCGCACACCGTGGCACGCCTGCACCCGTGAACGTCGCTGCAGGCCCGCCTGCCTCCGTGGACGTCGTTGCAGGCCCGCCTGCCACTATCGACATTACAGCCCCTTTGTTCCCGCCCATCCTGCCCTCGCCTGTGTCTGCTGCTCCCCGTGGGCCTCCAGTTCTTCCTGTGTCTGTTGCTCCCCATTGGCCTCCTGTTCCGTCTGTGTCTGTTGCTCACCATGGGCCTCCAGTTTCGCCTGTGTCTGCTTCTGTGTCCCCTGTATTGCCTTGTCCTTTGTTTTTGCCCTCCTCTGTTCCTGGTGTTGTGTTGTTCCCTGCTGTTGTGTCTGTGTCTGTGCCCGTGCCTGTTCCTGTTGTGGTTCCCGTTCCTGTCTCACCTTCTGTTTCTGTCCCAATGTCTGTTTGTGTGTTGGTTCCTGTACCTCTGTCTGTTCTTGTTCCTGTTCCCTTGTCTTTTGCGTGGTCTGTCTTATGGTCTTGTGTTCCTTGTCCTGCTGTGCCTTCTGTCGTCCCTCGTTCTGTGTCGTTTTCTGTTGTGCCTCCACGTCCTCCCTTTTAGCCTTTGTTTTGTCCTCCATCTGTTTCTGTTTCTGTGCCTTCGGTTCCTGTTCTGTGTTCTCCTGTGTCTACTCCTGTTTCTTTTTCTGTGTCTGTGCCCTTGGCTTCTATTCCCGTTCCTGTTCCCATTCCTGCTTCTGTTCCTGTTTCTGTGCCTGTTCCGTCTTCTGTTTCTCATGTCCCATGTCTTGTCCCTGCTCTTTTCGCCTCGGCTCCTGTCCCCGTTTAGTTTGGTTGTGTCCCTGTTTTTGGTCCCTTGTGTCTGTGTTTGCTTTTGTTTTGTTTAGTTTGGCGTGCTTCGGAGCCATGCTTTTTGCTTAGGTCTTGTCCATGTGCTTTTTGTTTTGATTCTTCACTGTTTGATTCTTCAGTGCTGATATGTTATTGCCAAGCTTATGACGGTTAGCTCAGCATTATGTCGGATTTGAGCTCTGTTCTAGATTAAATACAGACATTTTAAGCCCGTATTAGGCATGTACCATCGTTACTTTATTTGTCACAACTTTAGTAAGTAACTTCTTCTGTGAAGGCTTAAACTCAGTCTTTTAGAATTACAGTGCTGTTAGCTCACTGCCTTTCTGTAAGCTTTCTGCTAACCTACTGAGCCAATATAATAGTGAAAGCAGAAGATATCCACTTACAGAGAACATCATCCAGTTAAGGAGAACTTATGATATTTATCTGCCAGTTCTTCATTTGGTTAGATTTTATAGTCAACGATAACAACTGGCATTTTTCAAGCAGTGCCACATTTTGTACTTGTAACACTTCTGCTCTTGCTATACTTTCACTCTGCTGTAGTGATATATGGTGCAGCTGCAAAATGCACATTCAGCTCAGTCAGCTCAGAGACATTTACGGGGACATAAAGTGGTGATTTAACAAATAAGCACACATTGCTTTACTTAGTATAAACAGTAATGAATGATACATCTGTTCTAAACCAATTTTTTTCCATAATTTTTGACCATAAGCGGTCACAAGAAAAATAAAATGCATATGTCTTTATTTTACAATCAATTACATCCTTTATAGGACTTATAGTTTTCCTTTTTCAGTAATATATTTTTTAAAGGGCTGGCATTTTTTAAAAATTGAATTCCTGATTATCATCAAAGTAGTCTGTGGATTGTTTGTTTGCTAACTGACATTGGCTCCAATAGGTTTTGGGATATTTTAACCATTAAGAGATTGGTACACTTTTTTGGTAAAATCCTTTAGGTTACTACATAAAATGGTGAACAGTTATTTGTTTTAAACAAAAACACTTTTACTGCAACATCAAACCAGTAGCAGTGCCAGAACACAAACCTGGAGCTCATAATAGTACAAAAATATTTGCTTTTTTTTGCACACAAGCAAAATTGCAATATGGCAGAGATGATGAACTGTTTGATGATTGTGTCATGGTCAGAGATCTGTAGTTATTCTGTCTATCTAATGCTATAAAGTTTGCTCAAATATTTTGTAGTTTAAACAAGTCGTGTCCGTTCACTCTACATCACTCTACATATCTATATTATGTTCCTCCCCAGATTTATCTCAGAAATGTTGACAGCATCACTATCAATGCAAGACAGTATAAACTCTTTCAAATTTTCATACCAGCATGTGAAGCTCCTTGATTAATTGCTGAAAACTGTAGCTGTTAGATTGAGATGGTGTTTGTGACTGTTTAACAATCCCTCCCAGTTATTGTTATTGATTAAACTGGGATTTTGTTTGGTTTATGTCAAAAGTGAAGTGAAGTGAAAATGAAAACAAATGTCTTATAAAGAAATGTACTTCTTAAGATTTAAATATTGCAAATAAGTATGAGCTGTTATTCTGGGTGTACCAGTGATGAAAGTGGATGCGACAGCATCAAACTTTAAAGTAAACATCACTTGGTTTGCCATTTTACTTTCTAACACTGCACACTTAATACATTTTTAAATGTAGCACAGTTGTCCAAATACTTTTCAGGGCCAGTGTAATTGATAGTGACAACCCTTAAGAGCATATGTAAGAAGAGAATATGTGCATTGTTGAATGTCTAAATCCACATTGCTCACAGGAGTAGGGGAATTGGCATCCCTGCAGCAGTGCTTAAAAAATGAACTGAAATTAATTACCTGAATTGTTGTAGACAGCACAGTTAGCATTGTGTAATGATAAATGCTATGTCGTATTAGGGCCTGATAACATCAGCCTTATGGATAGCGGGTAAATTGCTACTCCATAAGCGGTTTATACAGCTGTTGCATTTCTGCGTTTCACAGCTGAATGAACCTGTAATTGGAGCCTAATGAAGCCCAGAGGGGCTGGGTGGCGGCGAGCGAACACGCCGGTATTTATTTAACTGTGGACTCTTCAGATTAAAAGGTTTCAGTGTTTACCCCATGGCTCAGTGGATCATCTTTTCAATTTAGCCTGACAAGCGCTGAACAGCAATCCCTCAGAGGCACACTCAATTTCGAATAGGTGAAGAGAGAGAGCATGCGAGTGTGTGTGCAGAGAGTGTGCCTTAGAGAGGCAGAGGGGAATAGAGGCAGGGATAGAGGGATGAGGAATACAAAGTTTTGAACTGTAGTATTTGATAAGGTTATTGTTGATTTGAAGTACATTAATCATTGTTCTAGTGTAAGTGTTGTATAACAAAGTTTTTTCAGACAGTAAATAATGGGGACTTGTTTTTCTATTTTTACTTGATGTAGGATTTCAGCTGCTCAACAGTTTGGGATCTGTTTTGTCGTATTTTGTGTTTCATATTTTGTGTTTTGTGTTTTCACAAACTACCGTATGTTTTCTGTGGGGACTGCAGGCAGGTCTGTTTAGCACCCTGACTCTTTTAATAAGGAGCCATGCTGTTGTAATATGTGCTGAAATAAGCAAGACATTCGCTGAAAAAGACATCATCTGAATGGCAAAACATATTTTTCCAAAACATGTATATATCATTCAGCATGAATGGTGCCTTCACAGATAAGCAGTTTACCCATACCATGTGCACTAATGCACTCCTATTCCATCAAGGATGCTGATGAACTGTGTGCTGATAACTAGCCTGGAGGATGCAGTGTCAATGATTTCTCCCCTCTCTCTCTCTCTCTCTCTCTTTCTATTTGTGTGTGTGTTTGTGTATATATATATATATATATATATATATATATATATATATATATATATATATATATATATATATATATATATATACACTGCTCAAAAAAATAAAGGGAACACGTAAACAACACAGTATAACTCCAAGTAAATCAAACTTCTGTGAAATCAAACTGTCCACTTAGGAAGCAACACTGATTTACAATCAATTTCACAGCTGTTGTGCAAATGGAATAGACAACAGATGGAAATTATTGCCAATTAGCAAGACACACTCAATAAAGGAGTGGTTCTGCAGGTGGGGACCACAGACCACTTCTCAGTACCTTTCTGCTTTCTGGCTGATGTTTTGATCACTTTTGAATGTTGGTGGTGCTTTCACACTCGTGGTAGCATGAGACGGACTCTACAACCCACACAAGTGGCTCAGGTAGTGCAGCTCATCCAGGATGGCACATCAGTGCGAGCTGTGGCAAGAAGGTTTGCTGTGTTTGTCAGCGTAGTGTCCAGAGGCTGGAGGCACTACCAGGAGACAGGTCAGTACACCAGGAGACGTGGAGGAGGCCGTAGGAGGGCAACAACCCAGCAGCAGGACCGCAACCTCCGCCTTTGTGCAAGGAGGAACAGGGGGAGCACTGCCAGAGCCCTGCAAAATGACCTCCAGCAGGCCACAAATGTGCATGTGTCTGCACCAATGGTTAGAAACCAACTCCATGAGGATGGTATGAGGGCCCGACGTCCACAGATGGGGGTTGTGTTCACAGCCCAACACCGTGCAGGACGCTTGCCATTTGCCAGAGAACACTAGGATTGGCAAATTCGCCACTGGCACCCTGTGCTCTTCACAGATGAAAGCAGGTTCACATTGAGCACATGTGACAGACGTGACCGAGTCTGGAGATGCCGTGGAGAGCGATCTGCTGCCTGCAACATCCTTCAGCATGACCGGTTTGGCAGTGGGTCAGTAATGGTGTGGGGTGGCATTTCTTTGGAGGGCCGCACAGCCCTCCATGTGCTCGCCAGAGGTAGCCTGACTGCCATCCTCAGACCCCTTGTGAGACCATATGCTGGTGCGGTTGGCCCTGGGTTCCTCCTAATGCAGGACAATGCTAGACCTCATGTGGCTGGAGTGTGTCAGCAGTTCCTGCAAGATGAAGGCATTGAAGCTATGGAGTGGCCCGCCCGTTCCCCAGACCTGAATCCGATTGAGCACATCTGGGACATCATGTCTCGCTCCATCCATCGTTGCACCACAGACTGTCCAGGAGTTGGCGGAGGCTTTAGTGCAGGTCTGGGAGGAGATCCCTCAGGAGACCATCTGCCACCTCATCAGGAGCATGCCCAGGCCTTGTAGGGAGGTCATACAGGCACGTGGTGGCCACACACAATACTGAGCCTCATTTTGACTTGTTTTAAGGACATTACATCAAAGTTGGATCAGCCTGTAGTGTGTTTTTCCACTTTAATTTTGTGTGTGACTCCAAATCCAGGCCTCCACTGGTTAAAAAATTTGATTTCCACTGATGATTTTTGTGTGATTTTGTTGTCGGCACATTCGGCTTTGTACAGAACAAAGTATTCAATGAGAATATTTCATTCATTCAGATCTAGGATGTGTTACTTGAGTGTTCCCTTTATTTTTTGAGCAGTGTATATATGTATATACACATGCATATGAACTTGAGTGACATCCCATTCTTAATCCATAGGGTTTAATTTGATGTTGGCCCACCCTTTTCAGCTATAACAGCTTCAACTCTCTTCTGGGAAGCTCTTTCCAAAAGGTTTAGGAGTGTGTTTATGGGAACTTTTGACCATTCTTCCAGAAGTGCATTTGTGAGACACTGATGTTGGACGAGAAGGCCTGGCTCACAGTCTCCGCTTTAATTCATCCCAAAGGTGTTAAATCGGGTTGAGATCAGGACTCTGTGCAGGCCAGTCAAGTTCTTCCACACTAAACTCGCTTATCCATGTCTTTATGGACCTTGCTTTGTGGACTGGTGCGCAGTCATTTTGGAACAGGAAGGGGCCGTCCTCAACCTGTTCCCACAAAGTTGGGAGCATGAAATTGTCCAAAATCTCTTGGTCTGCTGAAGCATTAAGAGTTCCTTTCACTGGAACTAAGGGGCCGAGCACAACTCCTGAAAAACAACCCAACACCATAACTTTACACCATCTACCAAACTTTACACTTGGCATAATGCAGTCAGACAAGTACTGTTCTCCTGGCAACCATCAAACCCAGACTCGTCCATTGGCTTGCCAGATGGCAGTGCTTTACACCAGTGCATTGAATGCATTGCATTGCGCTTGGTGATGTAAGGCTTGAATGCAGCTGCGTGGAAACCCATTCCATGAAGCTCTCTACGTGCTGTTCTTGAGCTAATCTGAAGGCTGTATGAAGTTTGGAGGTCTGTAGCGATTGACTGCAGGAAGTTGGCGACCTCTGCGCACTATGCACCTCAGCATCTGCTGACACCACTCTGTCATTTTGCATGGCCTACCACTTCATGGCCAAGTTGCTGTCATTCCCAATAGCTTCCACTTTGTTATAATACCACTGATAGCTGACTGTGGAATATTTAGTAGCGAGGAAATTTCACAACTGGACTTGTTGCACACGTGGCATCCTATCACAGTAGCATGCTGGAATTCTCTGAGCTCCTGAGAGCGACCCATTCTTTCACAAATGTTTGTAGAAGCAGTCTGCGTGCCTAGGTGCTTGGTTTTATACACCTGTGGCCATGGAAGTGATTGAAACACCTGAATTCAATGATTTGGATGAGTGAGTGAATACTTTTAGCAATATAGTGTGTACATCTATATATGGACATTATGCCCTAAGAGGTTCTAAGGCAAAGTTCAGCTAAAACTGCTCTACACTGGCCAGTAACAAAGCAACTTAATTCTCTTCTAGATGTTTATTTGTTTATCCTTGCTGATATTTTTGTTTGTGGATTTTTTTTCCATTCTGATTAGATGTATCACTAGGGAAGAAGCTGGTGGATTTAAAGGTGCTGGCCAATGCAGGCATGAAAATGGATTTCAATAAAGCACTTGCAACCAACTTGATTATGACCTCCTCTATGACTGTACACACACACTCCCACGGTGCGTTATGCATGGTGGTCTAACCAAACAAGCATGTGCAGGCTAATTGGGAAATGCTTTAAATAATTTCTAATTAGAACAAGTGTGATAGTAATTGGCTTGGTAATCTCAGGATTAATTAGTGTTGCTGTGCACTGTGTGTGTGTGTGTGTGTGTGTGTGTGTGTGTGTGTGTGTGTGTGTGTGTGCTCGAGTGAATGAATGAATGAGTGAATGGCTCCTGCAGGTTTCTTATGGACCTTGAGCCACTCAAGGGGGTCTTTGGGGGTGCAGACAGAAGCATCTTTGTTTGGTTTGTCATTCTGTGGGTGGCCCCTCTGCATGGAGAAAGACACATTTGTTTCCAAGCAGATAATGAAATAAACAGAATCTATTAAACAGGCTGTCCACCCTCATGCCCTCATCGACTACAGCCCCCAGCTCCCCCCTTTTCATACCCTCTGCACTCTCTTCTTTTCTAGTAGACCTAACAGTGTGTCATGTGGGTCCATCTAAAATGCTGTCACTGTACCAGACTGTAACTGAATAGCAGGTGTCCACAAATAATTTCCCTTCAACGTTCTTTCTCTCATCCTGTTTCTCACTAGTCTCCCCAGCTTGTCAGCTGCACTTCACTTACACACTCTTTCCCATCTCTTTGGTCTTTCTTATGCCTGCTTCCTCTCTCTCTCTCTCTCTCTCTCTCTGTATGGTTCCCTCTCTTCCTCTCCCTCCCATGTCCTCCTGCCCATTGCCATGCTAAGTGGCCACTCATACTGGGAAGGGAGGAAGTGAGGTGAGTTCTGACTCTTTACACTGACCTGGCCTCTCATTACTCTATTCTTACTCCAATAAAAAAGAGGGAGTGAGGAAGAGAGACAGAGAATGAGAGGGAGAGAGATGGAGAGAGGGAAAATAAGAGGGAGAGACAGCAGGAGAGAGAGAATGAGAGATATTCAGGATTGATTTAACGTGGCCAAGCTAGAAGGCATGTGGGTCTTTCAAGGACATGGACTGTGAAAAAGTATGATTTTCTATATTTAATGTCATGTTATTTGTGTTCAAGATGCACTCGCTGCTTTTTTGGTTCAAAAGCCACGCTTCATTCATTTTCCCATTTTGTATGCATTGATGGATGTCATGTCCTAAGAGGTTCTGAGGCTAAATTCAGCTAAAACTGCTCCACTCCTGAGAACAGATTTTGTTCATTTCATTGTTCGTGTTTCTACATAGCCGTTTTACATTCTAACGATTTCATCAATTTGGCTTAAGGACTGTGCTCTTATTTGAAAGGATTTGATGGTTACCTCCTTAGACTGCAAATTTATTATTCAGTTATTAACCTTATGACTTATTATTCTGGAACTTGAATAAATTATTTGTTCTCTAGTATGAAGTTACTTTGTAAGTTATGTACTAAAGAGGAAGAGGAATGAAAGTATGGGCTCACATACAGACTATTACAGGGCCCTTAACGGGCTGAGTATCAGTTTTCATGTGAGATTTTAAATTGCATACGCAAAATTTCTATTTAAATATGTAAATTATTTTTATTGTATTGAATTAATGAAAAGCAGCAATGTAATATCTGTATCCTGTATAGTGGGTTCCACTGCCCTAACCTGTATTCTCAGTGATAACTGATGGAGGACGTCTGTGGCCATGTTTCGTCCCTCCGTTGCCCTCGTTGGTCCTGACCTGGGTCCTTTGTTCTAAATTCTAATGTATATAAGGGTATGGCTGGTCCCATGGCCTTTTCGCTGACATTTATTGGGCCTGTGCAAGGACATGCCCTTTTCTCCGTCTCCCCCATTCCTCCCCGTTAATCAGGGGGGTCTGAAAAGCAGGCAGATAAGGCCATTGTTTGGCCTGACAATGTCCTGATGATACGGCCAGAGAGGATCGCTAGCCTGCGCCTTCCCCTTTCAGAGCTAGCCTGCCACCAGAGAGAACTCATTACTACAGAGCAGCCAGGTTAATTAGCTCAGAGAGAGAGAGAGAGAGAGAGAGAGAGAGAGAGAATCTTAGAGAAGAAGAGATCGACATCTGTATTTATTCCAGAGTAAGTTTTTTTAATGGCTTTTCTGATTGTTTGGAAATGAGGAGGAAGCCACCAGCAACAGTGGCTGTCTGTCATCTGTCTGTAATCTCACCTTTTATTTTGTTGTTTATTACAGTAAAGGGTACAACTATTTCAGTACAGTATCAAAATAAATAAATAAATAAAATAAACAGAGCTGTAGCTAGAACTTTTAGAATAAGTAGCCAGGTACGACCCAGAGATTTTATTGGCACACTGCCAACATTTGCTAAATAAAATAGTATTACTGTATTAAAATGACATAAAAACTGTTTTTTTTTTCTCTGAAGATAACTAAAGTAGTCCAGCGTTTCCACATGAGCAAAATATCAATACAACTATTGCCAAAGGTAAACAGAGAGGTAAAACTGATCAAACATATTTTAATCATTCATGAGGAAATTAAGCAAATTAAATGCATCACCTTTTACAGTGCAGAATGAGAAACATTACATATGAGCAGTAGACGTTATTCATTTAGGTAGGTTATACATATAATTATTCTATATAATAGAAAGTTTAGCACTGTAAATGTTAACCTACACATGCATGTATTCAACTGTAAAAAGAAATTAGCCTGACAAATGAATATAGCTGACTTTTGATAGCATAGCCTACTTCATAATATGGCATACAGAGCAGCCCTACTGAAGGGAGCCAGCACACATTCACTTGCCTCTTTGCTGAGCAACAAGATACATTCATTTTAAATGCTGCATCATCAGACATTTATAACTGATTGGTAACTAACATGGATGGCAGAGTTTTTACAATTGATGCTTTATTGATAATGGTTGACTGATGATGGCTGACTGTCTTAATTGACTTGATCTATTTTTAAAAAGTCATTTTTTTGTTTTAAACAGTCAATCAATTAAAATGAAGGATAATGAATAGTGAATAAAAGTGTTACATAGGATTTGCTCCTGGTATCACAAGATGTATTCCCAAATACATTCATCTGTAAATATTTTGAGTTACGGATGATTTCTTCTATTCAAATAATTTATTGGCTCTTGGCTTAGTCTGCATATTCAGCAAATTGCCAGGGTTCATTGTTGTCGGTGTTGCCACAATCTCTATTACTGAGGGTGATCCTAAACTCAATGGACATTACAATGACCACTGTAAACCACCTGTTGTAAAATAAGTTGCACCAGCATAAGTTAAATCAATACCATTAAATCAAGTTCAAGGATCTTTATTGAGTTCAGCTGGAAATGTGAGAGTAGACAATTAAGTAAATTGTATGGAGCAAAAAAGGTTTATGTTGAAAGAAAATCATGTCATTGTGTCCAAATACTTTCCATAATTCAGTTAAGTTCAGGTAAATAATGTTTTTTAAATGCAGCTGGAACAATCTAACCAAACTGATCAACAGGGGGAGCTCTACAACCCTGCAACTCTCAGTTCCCAATGCCATGATTTGATTGAAAAAAGACATTAGATGATTTTTGTAAGCACTGTACTGCAGCAATGTGAGTGTCACTCTGTGCACTTTGGGCTTAGATGTTTGTACCCATGCTAATAGTAGTTTCGGTGGTCCTTTGACTAAAAAGTTTTTTTTTTTATGTGGTGGTTTGTGTCCTCCTACAACAGAACAATGATTCATGTTTTTGTTATAAGGCATAGAAGTCCTGTCATATCTGCTGTGTTGAAGCAGCTGTGTGGAAAGTGCTGCATGTCTTCACTAGCTATTCTGTAAGGCAGTTGAAAGTAAGGCTGGGATGGAGATGTTGACAGTCAAACCTGTTTCTGTAGCTCGTCCCTTTGTGCGGTTTACCACTGAAACTTTACACTCTGGCTGTAGGCGGCTGGACCGATCTATATGTGTATGTGTGAGTGTGCATGGCCACATATTTTCTTTTTCCTATTTAATGTGGGCTTGATATCAGTGCTGCTGAATTTCAGTATTTGCACAGTGCACTGGTTCCTGTGAGCCTTTAGCCTTGTCATTCAGGTAACAGTGGGAAGGGCCCCTTTCAGTCCAGTCACCTTTTAGCCTGCATTAGAGTACATCTCTGAAATACGGCACCATGAGGGGCACCTGTTCAAGTACTCTGTAATCTTCATCAGAACGACTCTAGCCTCCCTCTCTTATACAGCGTGATCAAGATGAGAGAAATCCAGAGTTCTCCTATATCATTACCGGCTCATTTCTGATGGGTCTGTGATCTTCTTAAGCTCAGCTAGAGATCTGACACAGAGTCGGAGCCGCTGCCGATGGAGGGGTGACAGGGCTGCCAAGCTCTTTTATGATTTCTAGCTTTTACAAACCATTAGCTTTTATAACCCACAGTCAAAAAATAATCTTAAAATGCTCCAAGATGCAATGCATGTTACACTACACTCTTAAAAATAAAAGAGCTGAAACTGTTGTAGAAGAACCATGTTTGGTTCCCTGCAGAACCTTTCAGAAGGTGGTGAAAAAGATCAACTCAAAGGTTTTTAGGGAAGCAGTTCTCTTATGGCATTGCTGCCAGTAAGAAAGTGTTATCTGACATTGAACAATGATGATGATGATGATGATCTGTTGGTGTGAATATTAGGACCCCTTGAGTCTGTTTGTTTGAGGCTTTTTAAATGAGCTTCTGAAATCTAAGGCTTATGTGTTTGTGTTTACCATAACTACATCAGTATCATACAGTGGTTAAGTTACAGGTTTGGCTGATCTCAACTCTTCCTCCCTCTCTTCCACCCTTCTGGCCTCCATCGTTTCCACCCTCCCTCCATCACACCATCCCTCCCTCCCTTCCTCCCTCCGCTGTCTCTTCATTTTCCTTTTTCTTTAGAAAGTGCGAGAGGAGATGAGCAGAGCGAGAGAATCCGTGGCTATTGTGTGTCAATCACAGTGTGTGTCATGGTCTCTCCCCCTCCTGGTGATTAGCTCTCTTAGTGCAGCTCTGCAGTATCTCCCCAACAAATAAACCCAGCCTGCAGCCAGCTGCTGAGGCCTTGGGCATGAGTTCACACACACACACACACACACACACACACACACACACACACACACACACACACACACACACACACACACACACGTACACACAATCCAATTACTCACCCCCTTTGTCACACCCAGCTAACACTATACAACACGCTTACTGTGCTATAAACGATATTACTGTGAGCTACTGCTATAGTGATATAACATTTCCACAGTTGATTGCTATAAAGTGAAGGAATAAAATATTATGACTTGAAAATATTGTGGTATTAAATGTTTCACAGACACACACATATGCATCAGGAAATAAGCAGAAAATGTGTATAAAACAGATATTTACGCAGAAGCTTCACCAGCCTAAGAGAGTTTCAGTTTTCAGTATTTAGTATGTCCACATTTCGCCTTTATTACAGCTTCTATTCTTTTCAGGAGATGTGTTTTCAGTGTTTCAGTGAAATCTTCAGGGCTATTTTTCCACACCTCCAAAGTTTAAGTTGGCTGCATCTTCTGCTCCTCACTATCTGAGTAATCCCAAATACATACAGTAATTTTGAGGTGTGGACTATGGGGTGGACAGTCCATTAATATAGGAACATCAGCAGTTTTGTTTGATTCGCAAATGTTCTTCTTTTTTGACAGCTGCACATCCTTTGAGACTCATAGTGAGTGTCATAGTGAGTGTCACTCACAGAGTGTCTGCTCACTGTGGAAGGATGTACAGAAACACCTGTGGATTTTTAGAAGCAAGAGTGGAGCTTGATTTTCTCTTCTCTGTCAAAGTTGAAAGATTTAAGTGCTGTTTATCTGATGGGGACAGTTCTGGTGGTCTTGAATGCTTATTAGAAGTGCTGTTTCCTCTGTAACTTTTAATAATTTTTATACTCCAGTTTTGGAAACTCATTTTCATTCTCATTTTTTTTCAATTATTTTCTTTTGACTTCCCTCTTTAGCAAGTCTCATATCCAATCTTCTCAGAAATATCTCTGCACAAGTAAATACTTGTACTTAATTGCCATTTTGACTGGAAATTATACAGATGGTTTAAGAAGGTTGCTCTCTGACTAAGGCACCTGTGCCTAAAATGTAATTTAAAAATCTTTTTAAAAATAATTTATTTGCAGAGAAAGCACAAATATTAGAACAAATACAAATAATAATGGTAATAATAATAATAAAAAATAGAGATTTTACATATGTAAATGTTTTTAACCAGTTCTAAAGCTTTCTTCTTGGTAGCCCAGTATTAACTGTAATGACTATCTAACATATGGTGACTAGCTCACAATTCTTGCTATTTTAGTGTATTTTTGATTGATTATATATATATATATATATATATATATATATATATATATATATATATATTTTTTTTTTTTTTTTTTTTTTTTTTTTTTTTACATTGTTTTTTTTTACATACAGTTTGGATATATATATATGGTAGACAGGTGTGTAACAGTACAGTAATGTGTATACTTATTAATTGTGCTCCATATTATCTTCTTGTAAGATGAACCATGCTTCATGATAGATATGGATAGTGAATTTATTATTATTATTATTATTATTATTATTGTTATTTCACTGTGTATCATACATCATTAATGCTGCATTTGGAACCATGTGTAAATAATAAGTATCTGCTATCATTAAATGTTGTAATATATTGTTATTTTCCTTTGATATTTCCTTTGATTTTTCATTTTACTTTGATATTTTACTATAACAATAAGTTTGTATATAACATAACTTAGCCCAAGATGTTACTGTAAGAAACCACCCAGTTAAAACACTGTACATTTATGTGCTGAGAGAGACATTGTGAATACAAGACAGCTCAAACCATGTAGTGAAGCACCCATTCTGGGAGCATGCCCAATAGCATGTACCTTAAAGGACAGGAAGCAAAGTGAAAACACAATCCATTGTTTATTTTGCTGATCACATAAAACAGCATCTATAAAGTGTAACATAATGTTTTTGTAGGAAAACAGGCACAAAACACTGATTGAAATTTAAAAAAATATGCTGGTAAAGACATAATGTGGTATTGTAAAAGCGAATTTTAATGTTTTCCATGCTTCTTTTTCATGCTAAAGAACATACTGGATCTACTTATGTTCATATGTTACATTCACTCAATAAGTGACAATTTAACATATCTGGACACACGCCTGGCTGCCACTGCCAACAAGAATACTGCGTTTTACAGGCCAACAACATTTATATGGAAAATTACATTTATGGTACTTTTAATGCAAGCTGTCTTTACTGGCATGTTAGCAACACATGGCAAAGAGCTACATTTCTGTTTTGACCAGTGCATAATAAAAGGCATAATGTAGTGTTCAACCTTCATCCCTCTAATCTGAGCTTAGTCTTCTCTCAGTATGTGCTGGAGCTGTTGGAGTCTACAGTAGCTGTTTTCTGTAAGACAGCTGGATGAGATACTGGGGTGGAGATGGTGTCAGTGGAACCTGTTTCTGTAGCTCGCTCCTTTGTGTGGTTTGTCATTGAAACTTTACTGTACACTCTCGCTGTAGGCGACTGGAACATATCCTGGTCCTGGGCAGGAAGGGGAGAAACAACGGAAACGTTAAATGTGTCCCACTCAATCAGTGCTGAGGGTGGGTGGAAAGAGGCAATTCTTTCTGAGAAGGTGACGGATGTGGAGGATGTGATGGAAGAAGCCAGGCTTGATCTTGTACCTTGTTGTCTTCTTGTTGTTTCATAGTAAAAGAGAAAATGTATGTAGCATTTCTAAGCACGAGCAATTAAAGTCATCAGAGACGATTAACAACATCAAATCAGAGTAAAACGTATCACCTATTTTCAGGTATTACCTAAAACACTGAAATTCCTTTACTGTATGCATCTCTGATTCTGGCCAAAATCAAAGAGCAATAAAAAGGTTTGTTTGAATGTTTTAAAATGAATAGTCTTCACAGCTTCATCGAGAAGGCATCATTCTCAAAATGAAATGAGTTGTTTCAACTCCATCTTGAGTTCAAGTGTAGCTTTTTTCTTTACCTAAAACCTTTTTATTGTTAAATAATAGAAACATATTAACCTTTGCTGTGGTACCTTTTACAAGGGGTTGGGGGGAAATACAATTACACTGAATTTTTGAAGTGATTATCTTACGGCTTTAATGTGGTGCGTTACCCCCCAATGTTTCTGAAAAGTACCACCTTGATCATTTTTTCACTTCATCTTTCTGAAGCCTACATGCTGCGCTTATGTTGCTCTTCATTTTCCAAAGCTCACCTCTGGTCATAAGATGGAGAAAGCAGCCAACCTTACCTGAACGTTTCAGAAAAAAGCAATTAATGTGAGAAATGTGAAGAATTAAGAAAAATATCTGAATAACTTTCTGCTTAAATTTGCAAATGTTTAATCATAGAATTATTTAAAAATTAAATTATGGACATAAAACCATTGTTTGTACTGCAGTGTTTCAGAAGTTTCGTCATAGACTGGATGTGGATGGTGATCTCCCTGGTAGAGAGCACTTCTGTGCTTGGCTGTTGTTTGTTGACTACTGGAGCTGAAATCCATATAGTAATCAGGACCTGGGGCGAGCATTCCCACGCCTGCTTTGGTGCCATCTTACCAAATAACATTTCAGGGAAGAGGATCTTCTTTTGTTCTGGGCTGATCTCTATCTCTGTGGACTCGGAAGGAGGAAGTCTGCATTGGGCAAAACTCACAGAAATGTTTACGAAGAGAACAAGAAGTACACTGACAGCAGAGACGTTTCTAGGCTCATGTGCAACTGTCAGTAAAAATGCGAACTGCTAGACATTCTTCTCAGTTATGAATTATAATATTTATTACAAAATGTTTTGACTCTATAGTACTGAAAATACACACATGCCAACTATGAATTAACTGAATTTACCTAATACTACAAATAAAGCATAGAAAATAATACAATTAAATTAAAAACCAATTCTTTTATAATCCTTTATAATTTTTCCTTATCATGTCTTTATTTTTAATTGACAGCTACAGTTATGTGACCAGCTGCATTTATATAATGTATTTTATGAGTAAATATAGAATTTACTGCTTTGACACTGAAAGTTGCTTATTTATTTTTCTATATTAAAGCAGCTGTTAATTAGCTGTTTTCTTTATTTTGTCCCTTTTCAACTGTTGATTTTATTTCTAAATATCGTGTTTTTTTTCCCTTTTGTATTTTTGATTCAGTTGTATTTTTTCTTCTTTCATTTAAAACAATATGTTCTATTTTTTAAAAAAAATTCTTTCTTTTGTTTTCTTGAATTTCTGTTTAAGCTGTTGTCATTTTCACACACTTCTGGCTAATTTTGAAATTTCCTAAAGCTCACATTTTAGTTTTAAACTGTAGTTGTCTTTAATTACCTGAGAATAAAAGAAGGCGCTCTGTGTTTGTCGAGGTTCCTCCTCAGTGTGCAGTGTGTGAGTGTCAGTGCTGTGGCTGATGAAGGGTCGCAGTGTAAATATCTCAGTGGTAAAGTTGCCTCTGTAATGCTGCCTTACTCTTTTTGAAAGTCTCTGATAGTGAAAGGCTTTTGCGGGTTGTGCGCCTGGTGGTTCGTGGCGGTAGAGGCACTTCAGGGGTCCGCGCGCGCCTAATGTGTGTCATTTTATTGCAGAGTTTGTCTGTCCTGAAATTACTGCTGCAGTGTCTTTGTGCGCACTGTGATTTGCCTCCACGCTTTTCCTCTCGCCCTGATTGAAGTGAAATGGAGGCTAGTGGCGCGCGGGTTTGCTCTTTAGTAGAAAGAACAGACTCCCTCCTCTCTCTCTCTCTCTCTCTCTCTCTCTCTCTCTCTCTCTCTCTCTCTCTCTCTCTTTCTCTCTCTCCCTCCCTGCCCCCTCTCTCTCTCCCTTGTCCTGCTGTCATTCACCTTTGTACAGGTCAAAAAGGGGGGCACCGTATACGTAAAACTGAAAGCAAAACATAAAAATGCTGCTTGCTATAGGCTGACAGGATGCTATGTATATATATATATATATATATATATATATATATATATATATATATATATATATGCTTCTTTGTGATTACTGATGGTGGAAAATAATTATTTGTGGATTCATATTTATTTATATTGTAATAAAACTAAGGTATATAATATTATATATAATATTTTAGGTCCAGGTATTATATACTATAATAAGGTACTAAATGATGAATACTAAGTAAGGTACTCAATACAGGACTCCAAGTAAAATAACAGTAAATACTAAATAAAATGTGGAATGCTTTAGGTTCTTTTAGTTAGTTGTAAATTTGTAGTAATGTCAGATACATTATTCAAACTGTAAAGGTTGTGTGTGTGAAAGAGAGACAATTTGTCTTTTTTTTTTGTCTGTGTGATGAATAGTCTTACATTCTCTGTTTAAAAAAATCTTCACATTGTTTATGAATACTGTATCCTCAGAGATTAGTATAATCACATGCCATTACAACATGCACTCAACTTATGTGTTTTCTGTGAATCGTTGTACGCGTGCTTGAGTGTTTAAGATGATTTATCCTGTAAAAAAATAATGGTATACATTTGTCCTGATTGTAGCCAAACTGTTAAAGCCTGTTCAGGGTCTGAAAAGGGGCTGTGACAAAATGCTCTGCTGTTTACCATGGAGACAAGGGTAGCACACTCTCCGTTTCTCTGGTAACCGAGGCCTTTCTCCGCGGCGACGGCTATTGAGCTCCCACGGAGAGACAAAAGAGCGGCCTGCGCTGGTAATTTCTTATCTGGAAAAAAAAGCCCATTAGTGCCTGGGTTTAACTAGAGCCCACACAAAAGTAAGGAGAAATCATTGCCATGCAGCCCCACTGATGGGGTGGGGGTGGGAGTGAGGGGGCTGTTCATGGGTGTATGTGTGTGTGTATATATATATATATATATATATATATATATATGTGTGTGTGTGTGTGTGTGTGTGTGTGTGTGTGTGTGTGTGTGAGAGAGAGAGAGAGAGAGAGAGAGAGAGAGAGAGAGAGTGTGTGGTGATCTCCAACCCCTTGCTGTCCCTTCTGTGTACTAGAGATGTAAATAAACATGCAGGTTGCTACACTTCAGTAAATGGCCTATGGAAGCGGTATTAGCGCAATTGCTATGCTTCAAACATCTTATTATTGTGCTTGAAGAATTAAGCAGCTGCACAGTTTTTTTTAGCTTGGGTTTGTTATTCTGTATTGTTTGATAGCCATATTCACTGACATTCGACTGTCAGTGTTGATTTATAAAAGCATATAGGCACAAATACTTTACGCAAGCCCTGTACAAGCATTTTCTATAAACCTTCAAGTATTTTACATTGTCCCCAGTCTGCTGGCATTTGTGGCTTGTTTACAAAGGCAAAAGTCTAACTTTTTTCTTTCAGTAAATGAAACTGATCTACAGAAACCTGTGGCTGTATCGGAGAAACAGAGACAGAGATGATCCGGATTGTTTGTATCATGGATTGAACTTCTATTGATCTGTGCCTCCAGGTTCTCTACAGACTTCCGATAAAGACATGAAGAAATAGGAAGAGAGGGAGGCAGCGAAGGAGAGAGGTAAGTCAAGTGACCGTGGAGAAGAGATATCGACCTCTCTCTAAATCCCCCACAGGAACCTAGTGACCCCCTTGCTTAAATGCCACAACCCTCCCTCTCTCTAGCTCTGGATTGATGTGACATTTGACATAATTGTTAGCACAATCTCTCTTTCTCTCCATCCTTTTTCTCTCTCTCTCTCTCGTCCACTTGTGTGTGCTCTGTCTCTGCTTTTGTCCCCTCCCGTATCACATAGCACATAATTTGAGGTTATACCTGTACAAACACAGTATTCAGGCAAGGCAAGACAGTCTTGATCCACAGCAGACCGTCTTGTCGCTTTGGCTCTTAATCAGTGCTCATGTGTAATAGAGCCTGTTTCAGAAAAGAGGTGAGCTGCGGTCCAGTGGCAAAGGATGGAGGACACCATGACTTCTGCATCATGAGTGTGACTCACTTCTTCTTGTTATAACTCGATGTGTAGGGTTTGTATTGGTGCAATAACAACATGCCTACAAAGTACCTACCAGCTCTCCCTACATGCAGTTGTATGTCAAAGTTTGATATTATATGAAAATAAGTGAATGCATACTCTTCAAGAAACAAAGGTAAATATGGCATGTTTCTGAAAATGTTTGTGTCTAATTTTCATTTATTTGCTGAGTTTAACATATTGAAAAAATTAATCATACAATATGAAATGTGCCATAAATTTTGCACATGCCACATTTTATGTTTTTTTCCCCCGATGTGTTAAATTCTGCAAACAAGCAGTAACGGATCATTAAAATGTGCGGAAGTGTGTTCTCTATAGAGGATGTATACTTATTTCCACAAGTTAAAAATACATGTCATTTTAACCAGGAGCACACAAACTTTTGCACACAACAGTATATTATATGTCCAAAGGTTTATAGACACGTGCTCCTCCAGCATTTCTTCTGAAATTGAGGTTATTAATAGGTCATTTGTCCCCCCTTTTCTGGAGTAACAGCCTCTACTCATGTGGAAAGGCTTTACACTAGATGTTGGAATATTGCTATGAGGATTTGATTGCATTCAGCTATCTGGATCATAGTTCTGGATCATAAACACCACTCCAAATCAAATGTATTGGATTGTGCTCCATCACAGGTCCGTGGCTCTATAGCCCAGTGCTTTGGCCCATACTTGGCATTGGACATTACCTTAAGCTCAAGTGTGACTGCTCCAGAGTGTCCCTTTTAATTGGGAGGGCATTACAATGGAGATTATGCAACTGCTTGTGCACAACTGGATACCTGTGTCAGAAATGGTAGAGTGTAAAGTAGCTAAATTCTCTAATTAGACAGAGTGTCTTGATATTTTATGACATATAATGTAACTTGTGTTGGCTAATTCCAGATTCACTGAACCTTGCCACTGTTTTTTTGTACACACATGGTGAAGTATGCTTGCATGTACTAGATGTTTGTCTTGGTGGAACTGGTGCAGACATAAAGGGACACTACAGAATACAAAGGTAAACAAATAGTAATGAATAGATTATTAGTATGTTTAACATGCATTTTTGCATATTTGCAGTTTTTGATTTCTTTATGCTGTGTTATGCGTTATGCTGCGCTCGTCCTTTCATGTTTTCCAGTCTGTAGATGAATGTTTGTTTATGTTTGGCTTGTTCTGACTGTTAGGTGTGTCTAGTAATCTAACACCACCAGCTCCCCCTCCTCAAAATTTTCCCAAAGTGTATCATTGCGCATTCTTATCAAAGTCCCACAACCCCTCTCATTAATATGTAGTCCAGACTGCTGACTCCTATGCATCATTGTCTAGCTGTAGGAGGCAGGCTAATCACTCAGCTCCTATCAGCCGGCCGACAGAAGGCAAGCAATCGCGCCTGTCAGCCAGCCGGGAATCATGGGAGATCAGGAGAGGTTAAACAAGGCTGACAGACGTGATAATGACGACTCGGCTATAAATTAAGATGTGGCTACGATAAAGAAAGAAGAGCGGGCCAAAAAAAATCCCTGCCCCAGAGTGCTGTTTTAGCACATGAGGAGAAAGAGAGAGAGAGAGAGAGAGAGAGAGAGAGAGAGAGAGAGAGAGATAGAAAGAGGGTGTCTGAGTGATTTTGAGTGTTGCACCATCATCATTCTGCTGTCTGCGCATGACCAGTGATGTTTCGTTTTCGTTACTGGGCGACTGAATGAAACTGTCCCGAATCAGCTGCCACATCTGATAACACGTCCAGCGAGTTTCTGCTATCTGACAGGAGTCTCCTCTCTGACAAGGGACGGGAAGGGAATTAGGAAAGAAAGGAGGCAGAGGAAAAGAGAGATTGAGAGGTTAGGGGGAAGAAAGGCCTCAGTAATATGTTGTAATGAGTAGGGCACCATTTCTGATTGCTGCAGGTCCAGACACCACATTATCTTCCTCTTGGATATAGAAACAGGCAGCTGCAACTTCTTCCTGAGCAGGAAGAGATGGACCCTTATCTGATGGGAAGTTTTTTTTTCTTTTTTTTTTCTTTCCAGCGTTTCTGTGTAATTCCAGATAAAGTGGATACACAACTGACATATTCCCTCTGTAGCTAAAGAGATTAGCATTGGAGGACCTTTAGTGAAAGCTGACAGGGAATTAGGAAAAGCCGGGAAAAGTAATCCATCTTTTATTTTTCTTTTGTTGTGTGATGGTGTGTTTGATCATGGCTGTGGGCACATCTGAGCCATGTGGGCTTTTAAGATGCTCTTCTGTAATTGATAAGCTTCCCGAGGCACGGAGAATTTCGCTCCGGGCTTGATTACATCACTCAGACTGTATGAGAGGGTTGTAGCCCTATATTTTTTTCTTTCTCCTTCTAAAATTTCCATTTTTTTTGTCTCAGCCTCTATACTGAGTGTGTGTAGTGCATGCTTGTATGTATCTGAGTATGTATTTGTGTGTGTGTGTGTGTGTGTGTGTGTGTGTGTGTGTGTGTGTGTGTGTGTGTGTGTGTGTATGTGTCAGAGGTTATTCCCATTTCCTGTACTTCAAATCTTGTCTTAGGCTGGATCAAAGGTTAAAGGGACAGCTCTGTGTCCAGCCCCTTCCCATCCTCCATCTGACAGTAAATACTCTTAGTTCACTCTTCCGCACCAACACACTCCACACACACACACACACACACACACACACACACACACACACACACACACACTGCAGCGGACTCAGGGCCTTGGAATGAACGCACACGAAGACGCACACAAATAGGCCGAGTCAAACTATAAAATAATCCAGGACATTTCAGTCTTATTTCTGTTGGCATATTGCCCTGTTTTGGTCTTACTGCAGTGAGCCACTGGGACCGGACTGTAATCACACTTACACATACTGGTGCCAATTTAGGGGGGAGGTGGAGTTGACATGCCCCCACCTCTTTTTTGAAATTATTAGATAAATTTGTTGGTTAAGGTAAGGTAAAAGGTAAATGTCTCAAAAGGTACATAGCCTATAGCCATATTGATGATATCTTTTTGAGAGTGACTTTCCCTAAAATCACATCAATGATCTCGCATTGTCTACAACACAAAGCTAAAACAGAGTGGCATTGTAAATGAAGACTCACCACACATCCACTGAGGTGTAAAACTGAGGTGTATCTGTCTTACCAGCTAGCCTCTGTCATTTACTTCTATCCACATTACGTGTTTAGTATCTATCTATTCTACAAAATGTCCACATTTAGATTGTTGCCTTTTAAGAAAAGGTCTGCCATTCAGTTACCTTTATGAAGACTGGATTTCTGCCTGTTGTTGCCGTTACTCAGTTTATGTTTGTCTACTGACACATTTGCTGGTGTTGGAAACAGCTGTAAGATTTTTAAAATATTGCCCCAAACAGTCACAGATACTGTTTCTTTGTTTAGGTACAGTTAGCAGTGCTATTCTGATGTGTGTTTGGAATCATGTAATTTTTTTTGTTCCAGGAGAGTCAAAGGAAATGAGAACCATAAACTATGTTTTCAAAGAGTTGTGGCTCTGTGGAGTTTGAATAAATCATGAATTTAGTCTTGTACATCATGAACAGCGTGGTGCATCATGATTGGCTAATGATGCACCTTCGTTTGACTCACTGTTATGAAGTTCATCAAATTTGAACTAAACATTTTTGTGTGCATTATATACAACACAATACAAAAATGAAGCACTAATCTGAATACATAACTACATTACATTGCTATTTACTATTTACTATTGCACTGTATACACTAAAAAAGGTCAATTGGTTGCACACAATAAAAAGATTACATAAATGCAATTGTTTTCTTTAAGTAACTTACAATTATTAAGTAACTTACAATTATTATATTCATGTAATACATTTTATTCATGTGCAGCCACTTAATACATTTCAGTCATGTCAATTGAGTGCTATTTTTTCAGTATCATAGTCAATGGCTGATTTTTTGCTGCTAATTTATAGTCCTATTAGTATATTTCCTCATCACATCATTATCAACATATTTTTAAATATTTATTATTAAATGCAGATCAGATGAAAAAAATTTTTGTATTTCAGTGTATATTTTTTAACAAATAAACAGATCAACATCTTCCACTACAAAAAGCACACAAACTAATATACTGGCTGTGTCAGCAAATACAGGATGTATTCCTGTATAATAATAATGCCATTTTTTTTTCAGTATTGATTTAGATGATAACTCTAACTGCAGCTGTACTTTTTCATTTTGTTTTAGGTTTAAATTGCTTTATGCAGAGATCAGCTTCCCAGTGTTGCCCCCTTCCCATGTGTCTAATCAAACTTGCACCCCTGCATGCACAGGTGTTTCCCTTGAGAAGTGACAGAAAGACACACAGAGAGTGAGACCCAAAAAGGAGTGTGTGTTTGTGTGTGTGTGTGTGTGTGTGTGTGTGTGTGTGTGGTGGTTCGGTGGGGGTTGTAATCACACCTACCAAGATGAGAATCGGTTAAATTCAATGCAAACTAATGTGCTTCCAGCAATTATGGGATTAATAATTTTGATTCTATTACGCTGCCACCGAGAACGGCAGTGAAGAAGGAGGTGCTGTGTGTGCGTGCTCGTATGTGTGTGTGTGTGTGTGTGTGTGTGTGTGTGTTTTGTCAGAGACCGCAGATGAGCAAATCTCCAGTTGTAGTGCATTTTTAAATGCCTGTTTAAGGTTGCGAATGGGGTTCAAGAAACTTAATTACAGTGTAACGCAGGAGAAATTGTGAAGTGATAAAACGAAACATTTAGATGGATTCTGTGGGAAATTACTGCTTTAATACCGTTGCCAAAAGCCAGAATCTTACATACAATACCACAGATTCCCATCCAAGAAAGGCCACAGCAAGGGCTCTCAGTAATAACTAATGTATATATTGAGAAATTACCTCCTTTACAAAACCATGGCACTTTGCATTTTGTGAGTCTTATCTGTTCTTGTAAATGGAAATATGTAATGACATTGCCAATGATTTTTTTCTGGTTATCCGACATGCTGGAGATATTTTGTGTATGTAGGCGTGTGTGCTGACACATCAAACTTTCCTATTTTCTGGTCCTTTTTTGTGAGAGTGCAAATCAGTAATGAGGAAATAGGACATCATATTTTGTTGCAGGGCAGTATTTTAGTTATATAGTAGGCAAGCTTTGATAAAATTACATTTTCTGCAGAATCCATTTCAGCCTGTGGACGTTTGCGTTTTGACTGAAAATCACCAGTCTTGTTTTACATTACTGAACTGCATATGTAGTTTGTATTATTTAGAAATGAGTGTGACTTTATCTGAAACATATGATCATTGACCTGAAAGATTAAAGTTGACTCTCTAAAAGCATATAAAAGTAATTTAATTAAATGTCCCCCTTGTTGCACTAGCAACCTTATTGTTCAGACCATGAATTCAATTAAGACTTTTTGAAAGTCCAGATACCCTGCTATGGCTGACACAATACACTCATCAGCTCCTGCAATGCCTTACAGGAGAAATGTCTATGAATTGTAATGTCGCGTAAGCATCTTTATACCACTAATGATATTAGCATATTAGAAGTGATTAATTGAATATAATGTAATCCATATCTTAAAAAGAATTCCTTTGGCACTGTTGCTGGCCTGCATGTGTGCTCTGTGATTCAGTTTGAATTCTGCAGTGTAAGAGACCTCATGCTGAACAAGACTGCTTAGTAAAGCAAGGTATGCCTTCAGTGAGGGCTGGGCCTATGGTATTAATTAGGAAATTGAATGTGAATGGATATTTAAAGGGTTGCATAAAGAAAAAGTAGAAGCAGACTGGTTCACATGTCCTATAGGATCACTTCACTGACTTTCTATTAGCACTTTCCAGTTTTCACTGGTTACAAATAAAAGATATGGCTGTAAATTTGGTATTTGTACTGTTTACATGTTTATTGGCATGCATGTGGAGAGCTCCCTAATTAAATTCCCAGATGAAGAACTTCTTCCTTGAGTTGAACATTCTATCTGCTCTTTTTAAATACTGTGTAATATGCTGTTGTTGTATGTTGGACCAAGGGACCTGAAGAGCAACACTGTGTTCCAGTGTTCCAAAGTTATATTGAGAAATGACAATAAAGACACTTAAGTGACTTGGCCTAAGGTGAATATTTTGAGTTTTGAAACAAGTCCCTTTGCCATCCACCTCTCTGTGTTGTTGCAGTAATGCAATGACCGGTTGAGGAGGCAGAAGTGATATAATGTTAGTAATCATCTCTTTTGTGAGTAGTAATGTGTGCTGTAACTGTGCCAGCCTGTCTCATTCTTACCAATGTTTCCATAATCATCATTCTTAATATACACTGTGAAAAATGAGAGGTCATCTCAACTTAAAATGATTTAGTAACTGATTCCATGGCTTTTCTTGAGTTGAGTCAACTTGAGTTCACACAACTCAAACTTCTTAGTTGAGTCAAAAAATTTCCAAGCTACTGTTTCTAGATCTGCATCTCAGTTAGATAAACTAAACTGAATCTGTTTTTTTTTTTTTTTTTTTTTTTTTTTTTTTTTGTATACTGTTTCCCCACTAGCTGCAATTCCTGCTATCACACAGTCCCATCTGGCATATTCTCCACTTGGGTTTCCAGATAATGGACAGCTGTGGTATTCCTGGGATTCAAACTCACAACCTCCTGATGTTGGGATGAATTATTAGACAGTTGCACCACATGAGATGATGCCATGCTTCAAAGTCAAAACAACAAATATATTCTCCAGTGTATTAAACATTTGTAGACACAAAATCGGAGTTGCTTCATGTGTTCCTGAGTGGTGCAGTGGACTTAGCTGCCAACCCAACAGGGGGTTGTGAGTTTGAGCCCCAGTGATGCCATAGCCATCCATGAGTGTGTACTCAGTGTCTCGCAGGATGGTGTGATGGAGAGAGTCTTGGCTGGTGAGGAAGTTGACCATAAAAAAACAAGTTCATTTTATTTACATAACTGAGTTGCAGAACTAAAAACATTAAGAGAACTTTTGACTCAACTAACAAATTTGAGTTGTGTGTCCTCAAGTTGAGTCAACTCAAGAAAAGCCATGTAATCAGCTACTATATAATTTTGAGCTGACCTCTCATTTTTTTTACAGTGTATGTGGTATTGGACTTTGACTTTGCTTTCATACTTAAAGGTGGTGCACAGGTCAGATATAATCTAAATGCTGCTTTCTGAAAAGCATTGTAGTGCTAAGTCTCTGATTACATGGTAAAACCATTATTTAGTCATTCAGTAGCAGTTAAGGTGATTATAAGACTGTGAAAGTGTAAACAAATACATCAAAGCATTTAATTAAACACTACACTGTTTGGGGGAACTCATAATTTTCAAAATGGCTCATTCATAGAGCCCCCAGCACTTTAAATGTTTTTTTTTTTTTTTTTGCTGATGTAAATGTATACATCATGTATACATCATGTGCACATCTTTACACATCTTTAAGTTTATGTACTTTTGGCAACATGTGTATTGATATGTAAAATATATGATTAGAGTGGAAATGGTGTATTTCAATCACAGTCAATACGATGCATTACTTTTTCAGTATTGTACTGCCAATTTAATCATCACCATTTCACAAATTAATGGTTTACTCTTGAATCTAATCCGTGTTGAGAAGCAAAAGTGCAAACCCTGATAGACCCTTATGTTCCGATAAGAAATCTCCCAGTTTATTTATGGACCCCTGAATTTAGGCACCACAAGACATAAATTCCATCAGTAAGGCTGACCCTCACTAAGCATTGTTTGTAGTGGGTGCCCTATTTTGGCAACGTATTCCCCAAGACTGGAAGAGTAATTGTTTTGGTTCAGTGTATGCACACTTAAAAATATCTACTGAAAGGCACAAGAAATATAATGATTAATTACTGTTTATTGCCATGGGTTGAGCTTTGGAGTAATTAGTATACTGTACTCAAACTCTGTCAATTAGTCTTTTGGAATAGGTTTTACTGGTGCTACATAACATTCTATGTGTTATTAATTGGAAAATATGCCCAAAGAAATTTCAATTGAATAATTTTGTTTCACTTTGTTACTCAGTTAACAATATGTGTGCTGATTCTCTCTCTAACTTAGTTTTTTGTGTTGTAGTGGATAGGCCTATAAATGATTAAAGTAATGAGAGAACAAGTGAATACATTTAATTAAGGCTTGTGCCATATGTTACCATGGTGCAGTTAGCCCCATTGGCAGCATTGATGAACTGAGGTCTATTATTGGTGATTGATTGTAAGTTATTCTAATCAAAGGGTAATTACACTCTTAAATCCAGTGAGGAATCAATGATCAGTGCACATCTAAAGCTCACTCTCTGTTCACTGTACTGGATAGTAGAGGAGTGACAGATGCTCTGTCCTTTTGCTGCTCAGGCTAAACCGTTCTTAATCAATTTGATTGATTCAGTTACATACAGAGGAACAACAGGACAGAGTGAATGTATCTAGACTCAGTCAGCAAACAGAATAAGCTGTCAGTCCTAATCCCACAACACTGGTCTTTGGACAAAGAGTATCAGAGCCAGGAGACCAGCTGAGAAGGCAGCCATAGAGAAGTCGATCAGTACATATGAGCTTAATGACCATATGCTTACATTAACATGATGTGAGAATCCATTGCAGAAATTCAGTGTTTTTCTGTGTTTAGCAAAGGTTATGTATACTATCCTTTCTAGAAATGTATCATAGGGATCCAAGCACCACAAGTGCTGCAAGCTTGTTGTTTTTGGTAATACTTTACTATAAGGCAGTGTTCAAGAGGCTATGCGACCTACATAACGACATACGACACTTATTTCAGTCATTTGTCAGAAAGATTTTCCAACGTTGATGTCAAGTTGACAGACCATCTATACCAGGTAACATGGATTTTTGTGCTACGTATGACACTTTCTGAGGTGAAATGACAGACTTCGTAGCTTGGTGTATGTCAGTGATATAATGCTTATTATATTGTGAGGGGGCATTTTCTGACCAGATCCCTCTCATTTTTGTGTCCCTTAGGTAAAGTGAGTTTAAAGATATTTATACCAAGTGTAAGATTTAAGCATCAGATTAGAGATATGCCGTCCAACTAATTTGATATTCAAATATCTTTAAATTCGTGAACAAATAACAAGTTAACCACAGGGAAGGAAATAGCAAAGTCAACAAATAAATAAATAAATGAAAAATAACAGAAAATAATAGCAGAAAATAATGAAAGGCTTCACTTTTTAGGTGACAGCACTGGTGTTACTGCCTTTTCTAATAAGCTAATGAGCCAAAAGAGCTAAGAAGTGTCACATTGAATGCTGATGAGGACTTAATATCTTGTACAGAACGTATTTTCTCTTCAGTAGGCAATGTGCCTATATATTATTTTGTCAGAGAAATGTATTTTCTTTGTTTCTGGACGTAGCTGATATCAGCTAGAATAGCTAGCAGAGTTAGTGATATAGTTGCATTTTATCTGTGATCATGTTTAGAGTAGCAAAGTATAACATAACATACTTACAAATATGAGCAAAACCATCTTGTTTCACGGAATCAAACACGTGTAGCTACATTAGATATTGACTATGTCTGAAATATGACAATATTTTATTATTATCATGATAAATTATGTCACAATAAGTTTCTGTTTATACAGTGGTTATTGTCAATACGTAAAGATCACTGCATCACTAACTACATGTTTCATTAGTGATCATAATTAGGCCAATTAGATTTTGAGCAGTGCAGTTTGCAAAACATTTAATACAAATTTTTGTTATTTGGTTTGTCATTCTTAAATGTAGCACTACGGGTTCTATTTCTATTTTTTGTCTCTTCCAATTTATTAAATCTTTGCCACGCCACCCAACTCTAATCAGAAATTTAACAAATGCAACAAGCACCAGAGGTGAGTTCAGTGTACGTATAAAGACAGCCATGCAGAAAAGTACCTCATCACTGTAAAATATGGAGGTGGATCTGTGACGCTGTTGGGCTGTTTTTCTTCCAAAGACCCTGGGTAACTCTTCTTCAGATATGTGGTATCATCTCAGATATTGAATATTGAAATTAAAATCAACACAAAAATCATTCAGTGACCACAGAATTGAAGTCGGCAAGTCCATCCCAGTCCCCTGACCTAAACCCTGTAGAAAACCTGTGGTATGAGCTGAAGAGGGTCCACAAGCATGGACCTTGACCTTCATGGAATTTGAAGGATCTGGAGAGATTCTGTAAGGAGGAATGAGCTCAGATACTCTGCCATGTGTTCTCCGGTCTCATTAAGCATTATAGGAGAAGACTCAGGGCTGTTGTGTTTTGCAAAGAGAGGATGTGCAAAGTATTATATGAAGGGGTGTCAACAATTGTGGCACACAGATTTGAGAAAACTTAAATTTATTTCCTAATAAGATTTTTTTTTTAAATAATTGTACTTCAAATAAACCTTAGTGTTTTTGTTAATATTTTGTATGAAGAATCCAAAGGATAAGCAAAGCAGAGTGTTTATTATAGCCTGTTTAGCTCATGTTTGTGACAGGTGCCAATATTTGTGGAAGACAGTCTACTAATCTTAGCGAAACAGCTACAGTGTGCTATGCCATTTAACCCAGAAAAGTGTCAGGACAACTCAATATCAGAAAAAATCGGTCACCCAAAATAGATGTTGCTACAATTTGACGTCAAAGTAAACAAAAGTTGACAACCTTTATGACAGACGGGGAATTAACCTTTATAAATGTTAATATAAGTTTATGTCAGTTGTCATTGCAAACTTATCTAGGTGTCATGTAACCTTTATTACACTGCCCTACAATAAAAATGTTTTCTTTTGATTACTATTACTATAATACTAAGAGCACTATGGTTATTCAGTCAGCTTGTGATTGAGTTTAAGACAAGTTCACTCCTGTACAGTATTATAAATAGTTAACCGTTGTAGACATTTTATTTTTTCCATATTTGGCTCACTGTATTGAATTTCCTTATCAGCTTCTTATCTGCATTATTGTGTCATTTTTACTGAAAGTGTAGGAGAAAAGGTTTGTGGAGAGGAGAGAATATAAGAACAAGGCAGCACAGCCAAGAGAGACAGTGTGAGCTTGGGGAATGAAATGCTAAGAGAAATTCATGAGCAAGAGAATGTTCATGAGTGAGAGAGAGAGGGAGATTGAAAGAGGGGGAGCAGAGGGGGAAATATGAGTGGAATTTGACAGAAGCACACCCTCAGCAGCCCCAGGTGTCACTTGGTGAAAAAGGGAAGATTCAAATTAGAAAAATTAATAACAGTGTGCTGGATGAAGAAAAAAATGCATATTTTGGAATACAGCTGTGACAAGAGCAGAGGAATTAGTCCAATTTATGGTGGTAATTGCTTTGCTAATTCCTCTGTTAATTTCTCTTTCGCTCTAACTAAGGATGATAGCATAATAGCCTGAGACTCACATTTAACCCTTTGAGAGGACCCCTCTGTCTCTTTCTCTCTCTTTCTCTTCTACCTATTAACCCCTCCCAGCCTCTCTGAATTGCTGGCAGTATATTATGTAGAAAATGCCCACTTTTGCTACTTCCTTTTATTGTTAATTTAGGTTATATTCTACATCTCTACAACATGGGCAAATTTGAAAAAGAGACACTACTGAACTGCAATTTCCTACCACTTACAGAAACTACGCATTCAATAACCCAGCATCAAAACTGGCCATTGTAGAACACAGAAAGAGACTGAATGCATAGAAATGTCTTTCTCCAGCAAATACCTATTGAAAAGACAAACACGCATGTGCTCAGTCTTCATGTGGAACAATTTTGGAACAACACACGGCACAGCACAGTTATGTGGCCTTGAACACAATACCTAAGCATGCTCATCTTGAGTGATTTTCAGACAGTGGGATGACAAAAAGTGTGCAGAGACAAAAAACCCTCCCTCAGCATGCTTCCAGTTCGTATTCTGTTCACATACCTTTTCCATGGTTCGGCATTGACTTTGTGTGAAGCATCTGGGGTTTGGAGGACACTGCTTTTCTAATTGTTCCTTCTGAATATGTAATTCCATTATATACCAACACCATGATATTCATCATCAACAAGCAGCAAAATAAAAACAGCTGTTAAATATTTTGAGCTATGATAAATGAACATTTGATTGATATGATAGGATTCCATGTAATATCTTCTCTGAGAGCATCTTTCTTTCTATGAAAACCAAAAGACTTTCATAGAACAAAACTTGAGCCACATGATGCTTGATATGTATCTAATCTTTTCCTTAAAGTCGGAACAGCAGAGAGTTATTACTAGATCAGTTTAATTCAGATTCAGTCCTCATTCACATACTGATGCAGTCATTGTTATTTGAGTAATGAAAAAAAAAAAAGCTAATTGGATTAGACTATTCTACCCTGCTGTCGAAAGCTACAGTGTTTATATTGAGTTCCATTGTTAATCAAGAACAATTATTATTCCAGTTGCAAAGATTTGTGTGGTTGCCCGTTTAAGCTTCTATTTCAGTGCTGTAATGTCTTGTGTTTTATGTTGTTTTGTGTAATGGTTTGCAGCACTTGTGTTCCTGCATTCCTATTCAAGGTCTAAATCATAGATGGATGTTATCTGCTATAAAATAAATTAAATAAAATAAAATAGGTCATCTCAAGATGACCTAAAATATTTTATGAAGTATAGAACATTGCATTGACATAAGGGGCCTTGGACTAAAGTAACAGGCATTAGTTTAATTTATAATACTGTTATGAATTGCCATTTCCATGTATTAGAATCTATAAGGCAGAGACCTAGTTAAGAACACCCCATATCAGTTCAGTTACTTTAATGTACTCATATTTTTCTATATAAATGAAGCTACAAAAAAGGTATTTGCAGGTATTGCAGGTAGCTTAGTGATAAAAGGCAGCTAGGCTCCTAATTGACTAACTAAAACTACCTTTCATGTCATGCTAATATAAACCTATCAGTGAACAGTGTCAATGTTTGTTTTTCAGCCACAGGTAGCAGCCAATCTTTGTTAGCTAACATCTCTGAAGAATGTCAGGCGGTTTTCATATCAAGTTTGTTTTCTGAAGTCTGCAGAGTTTTTGTGAGATTGCTTGTTTTTTATTTCGTTTGGTTGGTTTCACACTGTAATAGTAATAAAGTGGACTAAAGTAAACATGTGGGGTTTTTGTTTATTGGTCAGAAATTTTACAGGGAGCCAAGATATGTTACTCTCACATTCCCCACCATCAAAACAGATAAATAGAAAATAGAAACACTTCACGTCTGTGTGAACAACAGTTAGAGTAATAACAATAATCCTTACTTGATGTCTGCTTCTTTATGATTGCTTTACCAATTTGACAATAACCAATCAGGTTAGCTAACAAAGATTGCCACCTGTGGATGCTTGGCGAATAATAGGTTTCACAGTCCACGCATTAAAATTAAATGCAGATCTTTGCCGTTATTTTATTGCTCGTCTATCATTCTTAACAGCAGCTCATGGTGCAAGAATGATATGATATGTAAAGAGTAAAATGTAAAAACAGATTGTGCAGACAGTACAGCAGTGATATGCAAAGAGAAAAGCGCATACAGTGTTGTGTTGAGCTCTCTTGTCATAAAATGTATTCCCATAAGCAGCAAACTAAAGTAAGGGTCACTAGAAGCAGACTGAGCCCCAGGTTTTTTTCTAAATGTTTGCATTTCAAAAGGCAAAAAATAAAAGGTTGATAGGTCCGCATCAAACAAGGTATGAAAGTAACCTTAGTTCAGTGCAGAAGCAGCAAGAAATATTCAAACAGACATTTAGTAAGTCCACATGGTGCATAAAAATAAACCATGACCCAGTGCATTAGATTCTGTATTACAGTAAAAAAAGAACTGCAGCTCTTCTCACTGGATCTGGACTGACAAAAGCTTTACTGTTTGGAAAATGTCCCATCACCTGAAACAGAGGTTTTGATTAGTTTTGACCATGGGTTTGACTCTTTGTCTGTTCCTGTTTATATTAGTGCTCTGTGGAATTTTTTTACGATGTAAGCATACTGAGCTCACTCAGAATGTGGGGGGTCATAGCCCTAGTATTGTGTCAAAAGCCCGCTCACCCCCATGATTCCGGCAGCTCTGACCCTTGGCAAAATGTTACTCCAATAAAAGCAGAAGTTTCTTCTCTGTATATTTACTTGACCACAAAAGTACATTGAGTGATTCTAGTTATTGTGTAACGGTAATATTTTGATGAACCAGTTCTGTTAAGGAAGCCTGTTTGACTGCAGACATGAAAAGCAGAGTTAGTTGTCTGTGACAATGCGTCTTAATTTTGAACCATTTCTGTTTTATCCCTCATTAAATTTAACATAATTCATCATTTGAAAACTGGAAAAACTGGATTTTTCAAATTATGCAAAAAAGTAAACAATGACAAAAAATAGAGATACAAGGTTTTTGCGTGACAGTGACAATATATAACTGATCAATTATTATTTAACTAGGCCTCTGCATTATAAGCACCATAATTAGAAAATTATGTTTTATAACAGTGTTATAAATAAATGAAATGGCCAAAACAATCATGGAAATTCTTAACGATCTGATGGATCTTGGCTGTTTGATTAAGAGTAAGCATTTAGGGTTAAAAAAGTCATTGAAATTCACTTTGTAGTCGGCTTTTTTTTTTGCCATGATGGATTTCTGAGTATTTGTGACAAGCTGAGGAAATGACTGCTGACATGAGGTCTGTCTGAGTTCAGCTAGTCAATTGAATTCCCATCTGTCATGGTTAGTTTCACAGTTGTCATCTGTTTTGCTGTTACCCAGCAGTCTAGCTGTGACCTTTAACCCAAACACATTCTATCCAAATCACATTAGCGGTCCGTGTGTTCTTTAGCGCGCCTTTGAACCAGCTGAGTAAGACATCTGTCCTGTTGTGTTTCAGCTCAACAACCTCACTTGTTTCCCCTCACACTCTCTGCTTTATCTGATCTTATGCTTATTAGGTGTCTCTTTGAGAGCTGGAGGTGATGGCCAAAGTTCAGCCATGTCCAAAAAAACAAAACAAAACACTGTGAGATTTCTGTAGTTGCATTTCTAATGAGAGCATTTTGCTCATCTGCCTCATTGCGACATGGCCTTTCATAGGCTTTATCAGTTGCAAATGTCATTCAGGAAACCACAGGGCTGAGTCCTACATGGCTAATTGTCGGGCCTTAATTAGCGTAGTAAAACGAGGTATGCAATGCTGAGAAGAGCTTCCATTAAGGGTATATTCAGAGCCCGCAAGATAGCAAGGGTCTAAGAGCTAATGCAAATCTAAAGAACATATTGCTGTTATGAATCAGGTGTGTCTAACAGAAGCTAGAAGGGAGAAGAGACGGGGGGAGGAGGGGGAGTGGAAGTGAGTGCTGAGGGGAATAAAGAATAACAACACATCCTCTAACAGAAATTTTAGTCACATTGTGTTCCCATCTTAAATCAAGGTCGTTGAGGTCCCATTGAAAGCCCTCACACTCATATTTCCATTACTGGCCCTTTTTTGGCTGTGTGTTTGTGAATGTGTAGGTCCCTGAGTGCTATTTGCTACATAAGATCAAGTGCGCAGCTCATACGGTCCCCTCTATTTAAGTGATTTACAAGCTGGAGCTTTAATGCAATAGAATTAGGGTGTCTGTTTTATCTGGCCACTGGTTGGGACAGAATGTCCACTTTTATTTGTTATTATTTAGCCCTTTTTTGCTATGTTCAATATCTTTTCTTTAGTAATAGAATGATCCCCTTTAGTGCACATATGAGTGCACTTTCCATTTTGAAAAAAGTGTTTCGGGGAACTAACTGAAATTAACTGTTTGATGGTCCCATAGTTCTAAGTAATGGTTCCAGAAGGTTTTTTGTTTACAACCATAACTTGTGTGCATTCAACTAATGTATAAAATACAGCTTTGCTTTATTATCATTGTGCAACCCATTAATGTGCATCGTGTGCAAACATGCATACCAAAGCTGGATAGCAGTCTTATTTAGCCAGGCCTCAATTTTCTACTGCATCTATAGCATTTATCACTCTATAATTAAGATGGGTTATAAATCTGTGTCAAGGAGAAAAGATGAAGTTGTTGTGCTGCTTGTGATGCAGATATACAACCTGTTAATTAGCCTTCCATAAAGTGGTGGTGTACTTAAATTCAAAGCGAGCCCAAAAGACCCAAGGAGTCAATGGTGGCTTCACTTTCCTAGGGTTGGCCATGTTAAGGCGGTTTAAGTGAAGTGTACAGGTCCATGCAAGAGAAGGCCAGCACCTTTACTCCACTTTTCAACCTGTCCAAAAAGAAGCTTCATATTTCCATGAAGATTGTGGCGAGAAAAATCATGGGAATCACAGCAGACTCCAGTGTCCAGGGTCTCGAGAAGTGGTAGAGAGAGGTGTTCGGAAGACACAGTAAAGCAGTAGCATTCTTTAGTCATGACCAGCTTAGCTGTGGTGCATATTCCACTCAAGGCCAGGGCTCCAAACTCATTATGGGGTCATGCTGCTGTATAATGGAGATTTAGTCAAGGCTACATGACTACAAGTGTGTGTGGGTTGAAACCGTCAACCTAAGGGGACACACAGGCGCAGCCTTCCATGGCCCTTTGCTTGTTCTTCGCAAGCCTGGACCCAAGGACAAGCGCCATTCAGACATCTCTCTCAGAATTCGCATTCAAACTGCCTGAGCTTTCAATTAGTGTTTAGCTCATGAGAGCCACCTTGAGCCCCTGTGAGAGGAGAGGTGGGTTTCAATGCGAGATGAACACACAATAGACAGGCAAAGAAGATGAAGCTATAGCTGAAACTCAACATTCCCTCAGCCCTGTATCTCTTGCTTTTACTTTAGTCTTCCTTCCTTTCCTTCTTTTCTCTTTCTTTCTTTCTTTCTTTGATTTTTTTTGATTCATCAATATTCAGGGAATCACGGATAAGATGGTTGGTTGCGTTTCAGCACTGCAAAGGGCAAAGTGCACAAATCCAAGTATCTTTATCTTTAAATGTTTCGACTGTGTACACATATACACATATAATCTGGCCAGCCACATCTTGTCGCTGTCAGAACAAAATTGTGAATTTCTTAAGGAGAAAAAAAGTCTTTAACTTTTATTTTGTATAAGTCAGTTGTTGCGGGGGACAGAGTCGTCTGGAATTCTCTGCTCTCTCAGCTGCTACTGTGCCCCTATCTGGCCTAAGCGGTTAATGGTTAACTATTTCATACTTCTATAAGCTAAGGATAACTCAACCAGCTTGCATTAAAGTCCCCATAATAACTGAGCAATAAGCATGAGCAATATCAACGATGTCATCAGTATCATCTACTACTGCAGGGTCGTGATTTGCCTATAGGTGTGGTAATAGCTGGTAATCTTGGAAGAGGAACTGATCCTTTTTTTAATGAAATACACTAATCTCATGATTACAAAGTCTTTAAAGACTAATGCATTTATTTATGCATAGAGAGAGCCATCACCCAGTTCTCTCCATATTTATAAATGTGATTCACCTGCTCCTTATGCCTTTCCTTTTCAACTCAAAATTAAAGGTATGGGGAAAAGCCAAACCTTTCATCTTCAGGGAACAAGTGTCTATGTGTGTGTGTGTGTGTGTGTGTGTGTGTGTGTGTGTGTGTGTGTGTGTGTGTTGTGGGATGCTAATAAATGTGGGCTAATAAGCAAGCCCCTTGGCCTCTTCACCACAAGCACAGAGACCTGAGACAGTTCTCTCTCCCTCTCTCTCTCTCTCTCTCCCACCTCACTCTTTATCAGTCTCCCTTGCTCTCGCACTGTTCCTCTTGCTCTCTCTGACACGTGGCAAATATTATTCATGGGCACAAGGGCAGCATTTTTGAAAGCAGCAGTTCAAAGGCTTTGCCGCAGAGAGCAGAATGAAGGTGTTTTTGAAAGACCAGAGTGCACTTCCACCCCTGCTACAGAGCACAGGGCCATTTGTGTAGATGAGATGAGCAGTGCATGTGTTTGCATGTGTGTGTACATGTCCGTGGGTGTGTGTTCGAGTGCTGGAGGAGGGGCAGAGGGCATACAGTTATTAGGGACATGGACATTTTGAAAGGAGGTGGTGAGACACTTTTAATTAACGTTTTTGGTAGATGAAAAGATGAAAGCGAGTACAGTTTGTTTGTACAGAATGAGTTGTTTATCGGAATCCTTATGCATCTATTTTGTTATTGTCCCAAAACCTGTTGTGAGGATCATGTCCAGGTCAGTTTGGGAGTGAAACCAAGCCCATGTAGGGTTAATGAGACAGCGGCCCATTGCTCATCAGGCCGGCTAATGAGCCCTCTCACACAGCCCTATCACATGACCTCCAGGGTCACATGACTGACTAGACCCTGTCTGCCTTTCCCTGAATCATCTGAATATTTCATTCAGCTGCAGATTAACAGCAATCAATTAGTCATCAGAGCACAGGCCGAATCAGCTGCCCACGGTAGGCGGCTAATAAAGCCATTCAGGGGTGACTGAGATGGAGTCCAGGGAAGGAAGGTGCATGCTGTAGTCTGATGTGGGCCCTCAGGGTTTGTGTTGGTCCTGAACATTACTGAAACTACCGGTGACTTCGTGCAAGAGGTCCAGATGTATGGCTGTTAAGCTCACTCACCTGGAAAAGAGCTTTAACAGAGCACAGAGGAAGCTCAGAACACCCAATAGACAGGGCTTTACACTTATGGGAAACTATATAAAAGTGATTATAAAAGTGGTTAATATTGTGATTGCGACCCAAATCTGCTCATTTTCTATAAGTTCTCTATAGTTTCCTATAAGTACTAGGCCTTTTTGAAGACTAGCACATCCCTTTGTTTGAACTTAGCTTGAATGCTGAAAGTAGTGTACCAGATTGCCAGCTCTGTATTATGGGCTTTAAGTTCTGCACATAAAACACTAGAAAGTGTAGGATACAATTGAAATTGTGTCTCATGCGATTTGAAAATTGTTCTCTTTCAAATTGAGATTCTGATATAAAAATGATCAATCATTCAGCCTTACCACTAGCAGTGATCAGAAGACAAGTACAAACACTCTCCAACTTCAGTCCATTTGCTCTGGAGAGATTCCAGTCGTCCATCCGTGAAGTTTGCCCAGTTATATAAGATGTGTGTATACGAGTGTTCATTAACTATTTAAATTGTATTAGTGAGGTGAGTGCTAAGGGTCAACAGGCTGACATTAGTATTGAGTGTCACCTTTTGCCCATCAGGCTGATCAGGTGTCAGCTGCCATTTTCTCCACTGCCCACACTCCCGCAAATCTGCTGCCTGCTCTGGATGAGCGAAGACGGGGAGAAAAAAAGAACGAATTAGGAGGAAAACGAATGTTTTCTTCACCTCTCAAAGTAGGGTGGGGGTGTGAATACATGATATGATGGGATTTGAAAGGATTTAGGATCCAAGAGGGGGTGGACTACGGCCTCCCCGGGATTCCTCACCCTCTTTCTCTGTTTATTTTAATACATGGGATTAGACAAAGGATATGACATGTCTTAAAACAAAACAGAAGAATTTCAACACTGATAGAAGCCCTCCTGAGATGGATTCTGGAGGCTACTAAGATCCATAGAAAAATTAATCCTGTCTTTCAAAAGACTGTGTATATGTATGTCAGACTTTCATACATTTAAATGTCTAATTGGATGCAACTTTTAGATCCATTCTTTTAATTATTTTAGGAAATAGTAGCTCTAGTAACTTTTATATGCAGTGCTAGGCCTTCTGTGTTAATTTTCTGATCAGGTGTTTCATAAGAACTTGGTTATCTGAAAGGTCTTTATATACATCGCATCTAATATATCTTTCCATCTTTGTGAGTAGGATGGTGAGCACTAGCGTGAATACAGACTTACATAATCATGATTGATGATGATACAGTAATGATAAAGACGATGACCTCCTGTGTCTAGCTTTTCTGTGAATGGCTGTTTGTACCTGATTCAGGGCCTGATAGAAGGAGATTAGGAGTGTTGTCCTGAGTTTCTGAACATTTTCTCATGGATGATCGTGGTGGTATTGAGTGTCCCATTCCCAGGCTGTTCTGGGGTTGTTACTGTCTATCTGAACAATAACGCGGGGCCTGGCTCTGAAATCTATCAGATAATGACCCGTCTCTGTCAGAATAGAAAGCCAAGGAGTTTAAATGCTTTTGTGTGCCCCACCTTCATTTCTCTTCTCTTCTCTTCTCTTCTCTTCTCTTCTCTTCTCTTCTCTTCTCTTCTCTTCTCTTCTCTTCTCTTCTCTCATTCTCTTTGGTCTTTCCCTGCACTCTTTGCTAGCAGCTACAAGAAAAGTACATTGTGTCCAAATATGTCATATTAGCATGTTTGCAGTGTGTGGTGCTGTAGCTGCCTGTCTCACCCTCTTTGCTCTTCATCTCTGCTGAGCCTCCCAGGGGAAGCAATTGGGTTATTAAATATGAATGGGAGAAGGGAAGGGGAGGTACATATTCCCTTTAATTTTTTGTGTATTATTAAGCAGGTGGCTGAATATGATAGTGCTGGCTGTCATGTCTTTAATTAGGGGCTATTTTCCGTCAGCTCAGCTTACAGTGCCACTCTGCTGTTCATCTGGGGTTCACACAGCCACTGGCCGCTGCTCACCCCTGGCATTCTCTCAGCTCCTAGCAGCTAATATTCACGTATTTAAAAAAGAACAATATTGTTGAGCTTTATCTTTCACTTTGAAAATCATCTCACCATTGTTTTAGTTATTGTGTTTCTTGTTTCATGTTTATTTGACAAAATCGCTAGTGATTCCTAAAGGTAAAGTATTAGTTTGGCAAAAAATCTACCATACACAGTTTGTCGTTTACCCCAAATGTATCCAGTCAGGCATAACATGCTTGATGTCCGGAGTCTGCTTTTTTAGTTTATACCAGGGCTCCAAATTGTACTTGGAACAAAAAAATGAAAATCAGAAATAAATAGGATTTTGCTAAGAACAAAAACTAAATAGAATACATAGTCATCCTCAACTGGTCCAGAATACAAATTTTAAATTGAAATCTCCAATTACTGGTTAATAAATAATGTTACTGGTTAATAAAATGATTTTGTAGTTTGCTGTAGCACCTTAACAAGAATTTGATCCAGCTTATTTTTTGTGTCTTAAAACCAAACTCCCAAATGTCTTTGAATCAACAGCATGTTTATGTGCTTTTATTCAGCGTTCCAGAGATTATCAATGACTGAAGGACATAGCAGTAGTGACACCAAAAGTATCCACTCACCCATCCAAATCATTGAATTCAGGTGTTCCAATCACTTTCATGGCCACAGGTGCATAAAACCAAGCACCTAGGCATGCAGACTGCTTCTACAAACATTTGCGAAAGAATGGGTTGCCTTCAGGAGCTCAGTGAATTCCAGCGTGGTACCGTGATAGGATGCCACTTTTGCAAGTGCAGTCATGAAATTTTCTCACTTCTAAATATTCCACAATAAACTGTTAGTGCTATTATAACAAAGTGGAAGCGATTGGGAATGACAGCAACTTGGCCACGAAGTCGTAGGCCACATAAAATGACAGAGCTGGGTCAGTGGATGCTAAGGTGCATAGTGCGCAGAAGTTGGCAACTTTCCACAGAGTTAATCACAACAGGTCTCCAAACTTCATGTGGCCTTTAGATTAGCTCAAGAACAGTGTGTAGAGAGCTTCATGGAATGAGTTTCCATGGCTGAGAAGCTGCATCCAAGCCTTACATCACCAAGCACAATGCAAAGTGTTGAATGCAGTGGTGTAAAGCACCACCCTGGACTCTAGAGCAGTGGGTATGTGTTCTCTGGAGTGACAAATCACGCTTCTCTGTCTGGCAATCCAATGGACAAGTCTGGGTTTGATAGTTGCCAGGAGAACGGTACTTGTCTGACTGCATTGTGCCAAGTGTAAAGTTTGGTGGAGGGGGGATTATGGTGTGAGGTTGTTTTTTCAGGAGCTCGGCTCGGCCCCTTAGTTCCAGTGAAAGGAACTCTTAATGCTTCAGCAGACCAAGAGATTCTGGACAATTTCATGCTCCCAACTTTGTGGGAACAGTTTAGGGATGGCCCTTTCCTGCTCCAAAATGACTGCGCACCAGCAAACAAAGTAAGGACCATAAAGACATTGATGAGCAGGTTTGGTGTGGAAGGACTTGACTGGCTTGACTTGACTGAGTCCTGACCTCAACCCAATAGAACAACTTTGGGATGAATTAGAGTGGAGACTGGCCTTCTCGTCCAACATCAGTGTCTGACCTCACAAATGTGCTTCTGGAAGAATGGTCAAACGTTCCCATAAACACACTCCTAAACCTTTTGGAAAGCCTTCCCAGAAGAGCTGAAGCTGTTATAGCTGCAAAGGGTGGGCCAACATCATATTAAACCTTATGGATTAAGAATGGGATGTCACTCAAGCTCTTATGCATGTGAAGGAAGATGAGCAAATACTTTTGGTAATATAAAATAGTCTGTTCTCTTGGCTGACAAGTGGGGTCACCTATGATGGTGAAGGGGTGTTTCTTGCTTTAGTGCTTGCTTATGATACATTTACTTTTGGCAACATAGTGTATGTTATAGCATCTTTAGTCTTTTTAACTGCCATTATTTCACAGCTCATGGATGAACCAAGAAAAATGTAGTTTACTATGAATGTTTTTTCAACATAAAGCTCATTATGTTAAAATATATGTCATATTGGTAATCAGGTTTATTTGTTGTTTGTTTGGTAAATAATTAAAATAAATAAAATGTGAGTGCTGATAACTACTGATATTTCTATGTATATATTTTATAACTATTATTATTATAACTATTTAATTATATTAGGTATATATACTAGCTATGCAAAAAGATGTTATGTTTGAATGCGAGAAAGAATATTGGCTGTGCTCATATTGAGCCAGTTTGTTTTTTATTCTGTTTCTGGACCCTGATACTCGAGCTATGATGTTAATGGAAACTTATACCCCACGATTATCAGCACACAAACTGCTATATTTTCACACTCTTTCTTCAAACTGCATCAGGATGTTAAGTAATCTCACATACAGCTGCTTATATGGTTTCTGACACGGTATGACTAACTGTGATTTATTAAAATGAGTAAAAGTACTACAAAACTTACTAAGCCATCTTAACGTCTGAATTTTGCTGATACTGTTATATTTAATAGATTGTGACACACTGTCTGAAACACAAAAGCAAATTGCGTATCTCCAAAATGGCAATTTTATGGGAGAAGGAAAAAAAACACTTTACTTTTAATGCCAGTGGAGCCAGACTTTTTGTCTAAGTTTATTTCGGTACCATTCGTCGTGACGTTTTGACACAATATAAAAGGCAACAGGTACTTTCAAATTATGTCAAAAACTACAAAAACGGAGATTCAAGGTTTTGTTCCGACAGCAGCGAAATACTACATGGTAAGCCTTCATTGCTTATTAACAATATCCAGTTCAAAATTAAGGAAACAAACTTCTGACAGTTTTGGCTGATTAGCATTTGGGATGTAGGGAAAAGTTGTGTAAATTACACAGTAGAACATTAGAAATGTCAACAAGGGCTATATTTTGAGCATTCTTATACAATCAAAGAATATCAAATGGGTTGTTAAGAATTAATTATCTGGTTAATGTCCATTTAAACAGTATATTATACTTTTAAAATAATCTGTTTTCTTGGCTGACATGTGGGTCACCTATGATGGTGAAGGATTGTTTCTTGCTTTAGTGCTTGCTTACCACACATTAAACTGAGACTGATCAGGTTATGTTATGGGTCTCCCTGGCTGTTTACAGCTCAGCTTGGGGTGTTTCTAATTATTGTTATATGGGCAAATGAGGCAGAATAATTAGTATGTAGCTGCTAATTCTGTTGTACAGGGTTGTAAAAGAGGTTGATAAATGCTTCACAGATTTAGATTTCACAGGATTTCAGTTAACTTATTACTTAGCTCAGTTTGGCACTGGATTCTCTGCAGTGTAGGCTTTAATAAGTGCTATTGGTTATAAAAAAATCTTGGTACAAAAGTTTTCTGCTAATATAAGCATTGCATCATGTAAAGGATCCTGTAAACCCCTTAAAATGCAAAGACATGTAAGCCCACATTTCAATTCCTAACTCTCAGAACTACAAAGTTAAAAATGATGCTTTGCATGATTAAAGGGTTCTTTGCGTAATTCTTCTTTTGTTACAACCTTGACATCGTAACAATAGAAGAACACTTTTTGGTGCTATATAGAACACTTTTCAAAAAGGTTCTATATAGAACCATCTCCAACACATTCTCCATCAATCTGAAGAACCCTTTAATCATACAAAAGGTTCTTGAGGTGTGCATGGTTCTATATATAACCATTTTCTTTACTAAAGAGCCCTTGATGAACCATCTTGTGTACATAAAAAAACATAATAATATACATAATATAGTTCCACAATAGTTACTAAATAATTAAAAGTACTAAACTTAGACCTACTTAGTAAAAAAAAGTCATAAAAAAACTAACCTCTGTTGAGTTTTATCCAGCAGTTTATTAACAATTTGCACATCAGCTGTAGAGGACTATCAAAATGTGGCCAAGGCTTTTTTATACATTTGTTTTATCAGGGATACCTACTCCTCTCCTGGAGAATTCAGTTACAAAAGATTTGTTTGATGCCAAACTCAGTATCACTTTTACTGTGAAATGCTCTGTTTGATAGGGCGTGTAAGTGCATGTAGTGTTTGATGTGCGTGTAAGGCTGTTATATTTGGGCTGTGAGAGTTGGCTGGCAGTCTCTTTGGTAGTGTTAGGGATTGAGCACATTAGAGTTGCCTTCAGTACAGAGGTTCTGTTCTGACCTAGGCATCACGTTTCTGAAGATACTCAGATTTTCTCTTCTCTTCTCTTCTCTTCTCTTCTCTTCTCTTCTCTTCTCTTCTCTTCTCTTCTCTTCTCTTCTCTTCTCTTCTCTTCGCTTCTCTTCTCTTCTCCTGTGCTCATCTCCCCTTTTTCTCCTCCTCTCTCATTCACTTTCTTTTTGTGTGTATCCTACATTTTTCTTCTCTCATATCTTAATCCTTCCCCTCTTTTCATTTTTTATTCTCTTCCTTTTCCTTTTTTTCTATCATGCTTCTTTGTCTCTTCTTCTCCATCTCTTCCCCTCTCATTTTTCTTATCATCATTGTCCAATTCTCTCTTCCTCTTTTCCTCTTTTCCTCTCCTCTCCTCTATTTGTTCTCTCTCTCCTCTGTTCTCTTCTTTTTTCTTCTAACCTTTGCCTCATTTTTTCTTCTCTCTTTTGCTCTCATCTCCTCTCCCCCCTTTTCTCCTCTCCTGTGCTTGACTCCTGTACTTTTTTTTTTCTTTGGGTTTGGCAGTTTCTTTTTCTCTGCCAATTCTCTTCTATTTTTATTTTCTCTCCCCCTCCTCTTTTCTCATATATATGTACACGTTAGACTCTAAATATATACAGATATATGCAATATACACATTAACACATTAATACATTAATTCATCCTCTTATCCATTCTCCAATTCTTTCACCCCCTTTTCCTCTCATCTCCTATATTTCCTCCTCCTCTCCTCTGTTCTCCTATTTTTCTCCTCTCACCATGACCTCATTTTTTCTCCTTTCCTCTTCTGCATATCATCGTTCTCTAATTCTCTCTTCCTCTTTTCCTCTCCTCTCCTCTCCTCCATTTGTTCCCTCTCTCCTTTGGTCTCTTCTTTTTTCTTCTAACCTTTCCCTCATTTTTTCTTCTCTCTTCTTTTGCTCTCATCTCCTCCTCATCTCTCATCTCCTCTCCTCCTTTTCTCCTCCTCTCCTGTGCTCACCACCCATACTCCCTCTGCTTCTTTTCTTCTGCCAGTTCACTTGTTTATTTATTTTCTCACTTGCTCTCCCACCCCATTTCCACTGTCCTCTCCTCCTTTTTCTTCTCCTTTGCTCTTTTACTTTTTCTCCTCTCCTCTCCTCTCCTCTCCTCTCCTCTCCTCTCCTCTCCTCTCCTGCCCTCCCCTCTTCTCACATTGTGCTGGCCTATCTGATCCTGGACTCTTTTGTTACTCTTTGAAAGGCCCGACCCGACACTCATTATTTTCTCCTTTATCTTCCTCTCTGATTAGGGTGGTCGGGTTTGACAGTCGCCTCCACAGAGATCCTATCCATTACGCTGTCACCAGGGGCAGTGTGTGTGTGTGTGTGTGTGTGTGTGTCTGTGTGTGTGTGTGTGTGTCTGTGTATGCATTTCTGTGTGTCAATGTATATGTGGAAGAGAGAGAGGGAGAGAGAGGATTAAAGCAGAGAGTTCACCAGTGCAAACATATCTGTTTGTTTGGTTCATGCATGCATATGTGTGTGTGTGTGTGTGTGTGTGTGTATGTGTGTGTGTGTGTGTGTGTGTGTGTGTGTGTGTGTGTGTTTTCAGGGGCATGGTGTCAACATAAGGTGCTACGTGAGAATCAGCGGCCCATCTCCAGCTAATTATGCCAGCCTCCTTGTTAATTAAATCCCTGTTAGCGGCAGAGGCAGAGCGGCTAATTAAACTGCTCTCTCCTTTCATAATTACAGGATGATACAGAAGTAGTGCAGGGCTGCGGGGAAATATGGAGATGTTGTATGCAATGGGATCTGCTGGGTGCTGTGGAGTTGTGGAATGAATAAGTGTGTGGACTGCAGGGGAGTAGATTGTATGTTTCTGTACTGGGTGACACCTCTCTCTCTCTCTCTCTCTCTCTCTCTCTCTCTCTCTCTCTCTCTCTGTCTCTCTCGCTGTCTCTCGCTCTCTCTCCAGGCCTGTATGTGTGGATGGTGCATTGTGTCAGTAGGTGCAGGGGGAGTAGTCACTGGATTGCTGATGCAGCCAAAACTATTCTGGATGATCCTCCTGGCTGTCATTTGTTGTCAAATGACCGGGTCCTGGACCTTTTGTGTTATTGTAATGAATGTGTTTGTGTGCATGCATGCTTTTGTGCACCGTATACAGTTTGTGTGTGTGTGCATGTGTGTTTGTAAGAGAGGGAAAATTTGACTGTTTATGAATTAGCCAACTATAACAGGTGCTTTACTTATGCATGATGTAATAAACCAAATTAGAATGTTTGTAAGAATAAAGATTGACTATATGCCTGGGTGGATAACTCACATCTAGTCAGCACTAGAAGCAGCTCTTTTTAAGCAACAATAATGCAAACAGATCAGACTGAACTAATTCATGATAATGATAAAATATTGTCATGTTTGAATGTGTAATGCAAAATGTACCCCAGTATATGATACCAGACAGAGCTGCTATAAGTAGCAGCTGAGGCCAGAGACAGATTTAACAAATTCTTTACTTTTCCAGGTGAAGATAAAACAACCAAGCACCACTACATAATGTAAAAAAATGGTGATATGTCAATAGCATTTTTTTAAACTTTGTCTTTCGCTAAAGTGACAAAAACTAGTTAGCATTCATGCAAATCTCCACAGAACTAGTGTGTCTGCTGATTTTCACATTCATCAGAAAAATATGACCTTTGAGTTTACACATAATTCTTTATTAATGTAAATGATTTGCAAATTTGTGTATGCTAAACAGTGCAATATATGTTTTCATATCAGCCAATATGTTAAGCTAGCAAGAAAAGTACCAAATTAGATGCATTAAACTGGTATAAAATGATCAAAAATGACCAAAAAGTCAATTAAATCATGAATTTAAATGTTTCCAGCTTGTTCATGATATCTACGATATATAACAAAAAATAAATAGATAATTAAAAGAAATGTACACTTCTTCAACAAGTATAATTAACTCAAACAGCCCAATCATTTTAAATAGTTTCAGTTGAGCTGGCAGTACTCCTTTGAGTTCTGCTGACTCTTGGATGAGTTAGGTCTAATGAGTCTAGTTAAATGAACCTCATTTATAATTTCCCCCAAATAATGGTGGCAATAACGTTATTATGTAAAAGACAACAAATGAAAAAATTAATTAACAGAAATCAACAGAACTGTTTTAGAGAAAAGACTCTTGTGTCTGTAGGGCTTATTCAAATGTACTGATATGCTCTAGATTTACCTGAGCAACTAAGGATTATACAAGATAATATAGGGGTTACTATATTTACATAAGTAAGTTTAGCAAATGAGTGAAGTAAACCAACAAAATTAAGTGAGTATAGTGAGTGTAGCTGTTCTATTTGACTGTGTAACATCTTTAGGATACAGGTTATTTAATAACATTAACAAGAACAATTAGGAACAGCTATTCTGTCAAACTGTGAATATTTAGAAGTAGACACAAGTAGAGTATTTTGATATTTCATCATAAATGTTTTTAGTTTTTTTTCAATGTCTTGTTAAATAGCTCTCAAATACCTCTCAGGATAATGACAAAATGCTGTTGAACCAAAGTAATGCTACCAGTGTTTTCTACTTGGAAATAGGTTCTGTGCTTACGCTGATTTGTCCTATAGTGCACACTGTAAACATTTGGGCTGTTTGTTTATATTGGAGATGTGTTGCCTGGGTGACTGACGGGTAACCGCCAAGTGTCTTGTTGCAGTAGCTCTTTGTCAACACTGAGACAACGTCGAAGTCATTGAGCCTGTGGGTATGTGTGAGTGTAGAAAGAGAGAGAGAGAGACAGGCTAGAGAGCTCTACATTGATGATTGCTCGATTGCTGGTTTTGCCTCCAAATAATAGGTCTGCAAGGCTCAGTGATGAGTGCATTTACCATCCTGATGGCCACAGTTCATGTGTGTATGTGTTGCGTGTATACTGTGTGTGTGTGGCTGTGTTTGTGTGGGAATGTGTGTTTCACACTGAGTTACATTTTATTCTTTGCACAGTAGAAAGTGAAGACTGACACACTCCATTTTAGGACTCTCCAAAAGACTTCTAAATCATAATATCACTCACGCTGAATCACCCCCCCCCCCCCCCCTCTCTCTCATACATACTCACTCAAATGCACATGTATTCATTTATTACAATTATTAAAGGAATGTTTTTGGCAATAATCTAATTGAATTTTACACTCAGGTATAGATCAGATGCTATGAGGCTAATGTTGCCAGCAGCAATAGAAGTTTCACCTAAATGTTTTCCAAAAAACCTTTCTTAAACTGCTCAAACCATGTCTAGGTCTTGAATAAGGACATGTAGACTTGTAAGTGTGGTTTAGAGCAGGCCTTAGAAAGTATGAAGGCCCACAGGAAAACAAAACTCAATTGAGTACAGTAATATTTGGGTGTCTACTCTTACAATATGGGATGTGTGTCATGAAAATAAAATGTCAGCACATTAGGCTGACCTAAGCTTGTTATATATCAGAAATCAGGCAGAATGATGTTTCCTAAATGCTTTTTTGTACAGTTGCAGTGGACCAATATTGAAGTGGGCAGTTGTGTCTATTTCTAGATAAGATGAGAAGCAAAAAATAGTTGAAAACGCTTTGCGTGCCATTTTTTTATTGTATTCTTATTATTAAGTCAATTATATGTTTCATTCAGTTTTATCACAGTGTGCCATTGACTGCCCACTATGGACCACTTGCTCCTGCATCAGTACCGGGCCTTGGTCCACCAGAGTGTGCTTCACAGCCCAGTTGTGGCCCAGTGGTTGAGAAGCCACTGAAGCCAAGAAGTGTGAGCTACTTAAAAGTACAAAACTTCATAGTGTAGCTGAACATACACACACTGGCAAATGCTTAGTGCATATGTATGCTAGATAATATTCACAATTTCTGTTGTTTCTATTTGCAATCTTTTATCTTCAGTTTGAAATTTTTAAGATTAACAGCTGTTTATAAACAAAAATAACAGAATTTTTTAATGTAATGTTTTGTGTCCATATGTCTGTGATGTGCATGCTGATGAAAGGAAGTTTGAATTCGGCACCTGTCTTAAATAGCCTCCACTAGTGTTAAGCTACATGGTGAAGTGCTGTTCATTTTTGTGATTCATAGTAAGTCATACTGTGTCCCAAAATCTGCACATCCTTAATGAGGACCTGGATGCTGTTTGTGTGGGTTAAGAGAAGTTTTGTATTTTGCATATTGTATTTTTATTTGACACTGTATTTTCGGAAAAGCTATGGGTGACTGTTGACTTCTATTATTTGTTACCTAGCTCCATCATTAAACAAAAGAAGCAAAATCTGGACACCAAATATGTATTAGTTGATCAACTGTATCTGAGGTGAGTGGAAAATTGTGTGAATTTGATTTCCGTTTCTATTTCAATAACACATTACAGCCGTTTGTCAGTATGAACAGGTTATAAAAGAGCATTGAATTAGGAAATTCTTCCATATTTACCATATTCAGTATGGACACTTGCTTATGATTTGTGTTATGCCCCATTTGTTGTTTTAAGCTAAATAGATTAGCTTGCCTTTGACTTTTGTTATTTTTGTGTTATAGGATGGAAAGCTAAAGGAATTGTGTTTGCCACTAAGCTTCTATAAGCTGTTGAAGTTAAAGATGTGTGCAAGCAGGGCATGAAACAGCTTATGTCTGAGAACTACTTATAAAACTATGCCCAGGTAATTGCATTCACAGTAAGGCAAAACATGACTTTTTGTTAGCCTTTATTTGTAATTTGCGCATTGGTGGTTGTTTAACATTCATTTTCTCCTCATGTAATGGTCAGAACGTCATTTACCTTTAAATTGCATTATCATAAAGAAATAAACCAGAATTTGATGAACGATATTCACCTGAGTTAATGGAATATGCATTTTGGAGGGAAGTAATTATTTGGGTTTTCAGGAAATAGACGTAGTTTTTTTCTGGAAAGGGCTGAAATGAATTTAAACATTAATGGGCCCCTTGATTTGCATCACAATGGTGCGTTATTGTCCTGAATGCAGACTGATATTGGATGTGCATTTCTGTCGCTCTGAGCCCTTGTGATTTTAAAACGCACCGCAAAGTTAAATATGCTGATTAGTGGCCTTATCTGGCAACACTGACCATCTCATCACTTCTGTCAATGGCTGCTTCATTTAAAAAAGATGCATTAAAAAAATCGGGGAGAAGGTAATCGAATATAAGTGAATTAGTGGATTTTTTCCCCCTCACAATTTCAGCTTTAACCAACAGGCAAGAAAATCCTGCAGTAAGCAAAATTCAGAGGGGGCTTTTGAGGACTGGGCATCTTAAGACGTCGGGGGGTGTGGGGGGGGCTTCTTAGAAGCTGCTAGTCAATAGGAAACTTCAGGACATAAATGAGAGAGGAGAGAAGAGAGAGGAAAGAAAAGGGCAGGTGTAGGTAGGGGACTTTGATCCTCTCAGACCTCTTTTAGAAGCATGACCTCATTTAGAATGCTGGGAGCTGGGAGAGGGGGTGCCCAGTGCCCACCGACCAAGCCATTTCTTACACACTCAAGACACACATACATACACATACTAATCAGCAGGGTACCTCATTGACCCTTCATTCCCCCCAAAAGGGGGGAAAGGATAGAAGGACCAAAGAAGCTTTTACTCTAATTTGGCTCTGGGGAGGCTGCTGCCTTGTGGCTGCACTAGCCCCTGTTAGCCTCAGGCTAAAGCTCTGTCCCTTCCCTGGGGACGACCAGAGGCTGGGGCTCAGAGAGGGACTGTGTGTTCTGGGTCAGAGGCTGCTGTTGACTTTTTTACGCCGAGAGGCTTTTTTGGTGTGCGTTGTTACCATGTCAGCTCTAATTAGTGTTGTGTTGTGAGGGTTAAATGAGATTACACAGTCTCCAGACCCTGCTGCTCAGCTCATGGGCATGTTAAACAGCCATTTCACACAAACACACACACACACACAGATGGAACTGTTCCCTAGCTCTCTAGCTGCTCTCAGACTGAGCAACAGTTTGGATTCCGTCAGTCTGCTTGTTCCCTACATTAATACAGTACGCTTCACTCTGAGAGTCATTCACTGGATGTCATTCACTACATATATCAATCGCCAGCGGTGCTCAGAAACAGAATTAAAAAAACAAGTCAGTAAGCCTTTTGCCTCAGCAGTTGTTTGTATTGACGACAAGTTTACAGACACATAGGCTGTGTAATTTTACTGTTTTGCATCAGTAAGTATCTCTAACACAAGGCTATCAGGCAGCTCATAATTATTTACCAAAGGTTATTATAATATTATCTAATGAGTGCAGTGTTGTGTTTGGCTGTCTATAGGAACAATATAACCAACAGTTAAACACCTTTATCCACAGTTTACAGTTTACACTGTTCTATGTTTAATGGTTTTATAGTTTGTGTTTTATATCAAATAGCTTATAGTAAGCTATATGTTTTTTTTATGTGTTTTGGCTAATTTATTGTGTTTATTGTCTTGTTTGTCTGCTGCTGTCTCTTATTAAATGCATCCTGCTGAAACTATATTTCATTCACTCACTCAGTACGTCAGTATGAGATAGTGTAACAGTAATGTTGACTGTGACTTTGGCTTTTGACCTTGATCTATGTTGCGAACATGTTTGTATTAAACTTTGTTTACCTAATCCATAAATTGTGCAGCAACAACAGGCTGGAGTAGCTACAATGTATCTATAGCTACTTCTTCAGTCATTCACAGCCGCACCTCAAGTTGCTGCACAGTGTGCATAAATAAAACATCGAATAAAAGCATGTGAGACATGCTGTTGATCCAGAGACATTTGGGAAGTTGGAGGTAAGAAATAAGCTATGTCAGATTGTTAAGATGTTGGCTACACTGAAAGAAAACAAAAACCATTTTTAACTGGGAACAGAGATTTCTAACAAATGTTTCTGACTGTGTTTTGTTGCAGTTCCTGCACTTTAAGTAAAAAGGTTCTGTATAACACTAAAAAGGGTTGTAACAATAGTGGAACCCTTTTGGTACTGTATAGAACTGCTCATAGAGAAGTGCCATTTGACCATGCAGAAAACCGTGTATGCATTCAAATGGTTCTTTGAGTGTTTAAGGTTCTATGTAAAACCATTGCCTTTAAGATTGTAGCTAAACACTTTGCTTCCATGTCAGGTTTCTAGGTTCCATTTTCAGTTTTCATTTTTGTTCTTTGAGTTGATTCTGGATGGCCAGCATGTCCTATTAGTATTTTTCATTTCAATTAACATAACAACGAATATATAAGCCGTATTAGGTTTATGCTGAAAATACTGTGATGTGAAGGGTTTTCCTTTTTTGTCCGTAATAAGATTAAAGTTATTAGAGGAGGAGTGAGACATGACCCCTTGAGGAGATGAGAGGAGGATTATGCTCTCCTCCCTCCCCCATATTTAATTTCTTATGCTCCTAAAGGAGTGTGTTGAAGAATTGTGTAAATCCAAGGGTTAATCATACTAGAAGATGTAAAGAAGTTTAGATGTTAAGGTTTTTTTTTCTCCTAGGGTCTGCTTGTGTGTAACATTTGTAATAATGCAAAATATGACATCACCCAGCTGTCTGTCTCTCGTTCAGAGCTCTCGAGGCTGGGAGCTGCACTGCGCTCTTTTAGCAGCATGTGTGTGAACCTCACAAATTCATAGCGTCCAGACTCAATAATAGGTGCAGCTGGAAGCTCTGGTGCTAACGAGGCCTAAGTGGGAAAGTGGCTAACAAGGAGGCCATCGCTCTCTCTCTGTGTCTCTCACGCTCCCCCCTTCCTCCATCCTCCCCCTCTTTCAGTGCTCCTTCCCTCCCTCGCTTCTTCTTGTGCATAGCAACCATTGTGTGTATAGCCAAGTGAAGAAACTGCTTAGTCTTCCATACTGAGGTGCTGGGCCTACATTAAAAAACTAAATGTTATAATTTTAAGACACTGAAACTCTTCTATTTATTTTCCACTCCTGCTAATTATTCTTCCCCAAAATGTCTTGCTCTCCTTTCTGTTCTGTACTTTTTCTCTTTTTCTGCACTAACACTCCCCTTATCTTTTCTCCACTCCCTCCTCTCTTCCTTTTTCTTTCTTTTTCTATCTCTGTCAACCCTCTCTTTACCTCTCTCCCCCCCCCCCATCCTTTATTTTAACCCTCCTTTCTCCATCTATCACTCTCTTCTCTCACTTTCCCTATCTCCTCTCTTTCTCTCTTGCTTTCTGTCCTCCCTCTATCTCCCTCTTTCGTTCCCTCTTCCTCTTGTCTCTCTTTACCCCTTCTCCGTTAACCTCCTTCCAGTCTATTTTCTTCATCATCACATCCTCTCCCACTTTATCTCTGTCTCTCTGATTTCCTCTTTTCCTCTTTCCCTCTCTTTCCAAACTCTGACTCTCTCTCTTCACTCTCTGTCTCTCAGCTTTCCTTTTTCTCTAATCACCCTCCCCTCACACTCTTTCTCTCTCTGGCTCTCTCACTTTCTTGCTACTCTTTCTTTCATTCTCTCTCTTACTCTCTTTTCACCCTTTTTCTCTTCACCCTCCTTTCTCTATGTTTTTCTGCCATCACCCTCCTCTCACTCTCTCTCTCTCCCTTGCTCTCTGTCTTTCTGTCTGTCTCTCTCCTTCTCCTCCTCCACCTCCCCCCTCTATCACTCACACTCTTTTCTCTTTCTCTAGTGTTTGGGGGTCTTGTCTGATACCCATTAGCGTTAGGGCTTATTACCTGGGTAATGAGCTACACAGTCTCTAATTAGCCAGGGCCTGGAGAAGCTGACATTATTCCAGCCCCGGAGCCGCCACAGCCATTAACAGAGCTGCTCTAAGTGATCTGTCTGTGGACTGTTAAAACCATTACATTCATTATATATCAATCAAAGGAAAGGTGTTGCTGCTAATTGAGGAGTGGAACAATGCTTAAAATCTTGCCGTAATTGATGGGTAAAAAAGGAAAATAAGAAAAACACCCCATCGATCTCTGGATAATGGTCATATGTGCTCTCCATGTGATGGCTAGATTTTCTTGCATAATGGATGATTTATGTCTGAGTGAACATACTGTGTCTTTTAATGAAATTGTCTTTAGCAATACTTCTCCTCACCTGAGGAGATGAACAGATTGTAAGATTAACCAAACTATCAAATTCTCATTTCCTGATACTGTAAGTACATTTTTTCTAAGTGCCTAAGGTTTTGGCCCAAAACACGTATTCAAGATTAATTATTTCTGTTTTTTTACTGAAGTTTGTGCTGAGTCTCAAGTTCATTGCATAAACTCTAATCAATCGGAAACAATGACTAACACATTTTTTGCCATTGTCATTTTACAAGTGATTTGAGATGTCCCTTTGACAGCTATGAAACTCTGAGAAACATTCATGCAAATATGCATGCTTTTTATGTCTCAGCTTACATATTTACCATACTCAATATGATAAGCATCTTAGACAACACTACTCAAGCAGCACCATCCTCCTTCTATGCAATTATGTGTTTTTAAGAGCAGTATGGGAGGGGGCCCCAGGGAGGGAGGGGGGGTGGAACAAGTGTGGTTTTGATTTATTATAGCCAGCCCCTCCTTATCTTTCACTCTGTCTTTTAAGGGATTTGTTAAGTCTCTTATTACAGACCCAAGGCTGCTGAAGTTTCTATGTTTGAAACCAGGCTTTGTGGGAGGGGGAGAAGCCTTTGGGCTTTTAAGCCTTTGAGTCCATCTCTCCCACAGTGCTTTTAGACTTGACCCCACACTTCTTGCTCGGTCCCATCTTCTCTCTCTCTCCCTTGTCTGCGTCTTTAAAACATATGAGGCTGCAGACAGCTCTGGACAGAGATATGGGGAGCCTTCAAAGCCGTGTTGTGACTGCTGTTTCATCTGAGTACAAAGAGCGACACGGAAATGTGTTCAGCCTTTCAGTACGTTTTGCATTTATGCTAATGATGCATAAATCAACAGATCGCAGGGGGAACTGTGCTGCCATGCGAATCTGTAAACAGACATAAGAGATATTTCTCTGTAAATGTAGACTAAGCCATGAATCTTCTTTGGCATAAGTAATAATGACACATACTGACTTAGATTCTTAGTTTGTAATGCCCAAAAGTCTTCTTGTTTGAAACCTTGCAACAAATGCATTTTTGCTCATAAGAACACTTTTTTACATTAGACAAATGCTAAATATTAATACAATAAAACATCAATAGATTTCTCCTCAGTGCCCCTAGCCATCATTGACTTGTACAAATCCACCACCAGCACACCTGATTTAAATGAAAGAAGTGCTATTATGATGATTAAACATAAATAATTATGGGCTTCCTGGAGAAAAGGTTTAGAAATGGTTAGACAAATACATTAACATACATAAAATCACTCCTTTTGTAGTTATTCTAATATTAGACTGAGCAAATACACCCTTCCATTCCAGATAAATTGCTTCATAAATCAAATTTCTCCTGGACTACTACAAACATTGTACATACTGTTTAAACTAGTATACTAATATACATAGTTCACCCCTTAGATTGCCAGGCTTATTACATCCTTATTATTCAGTAATTATATGGATTATAATGCAAACTGTCTGTTATTCTTTGGTTCTAAGAGTGAAGAATAGACGTCTGGACTGGTCAGCATGTCTTGGCCATTTTAAGATGTTAAACTAGATAATTTAGCTATTTATTTTTACATTTATTAAAACAGTTACTGACCATGACAGTTAAAAGACTTTGTGAAACAGGAGCTCACAGTGCCATTATAAACCACTGCAGCTTAGGTTTACTCAATAATGAATGTGTAACAACTTGACTAATTGTGTTATCAGTCGATTCCTCTGAATAATCTATGACTTGACAAACATTCAGGACTTCGGTTTAGTCTAATCACAGTAATTAGGTTCTATAGAATTGAAATTGCTTCAAAGGTTTAGTAATTTGATTGAGCCGAGCAGTATAGCAGGCTGCTAATGAGGCCTGCTAGGAACAGGTTACTGTCCTTGTTTATGTTGGAAAGCATGCATGGGATGAGCTATGGGAAGAAGCGAAAAAAACAATGAGATTATTTGTAATTATATCTGCTAAGAGTTTAATGACACAGATTGGTTGCAATAGCACTGGGAGAATCGGTCATATATGAATCAATAATCATCCCACAGAGGCAAAGTTAGGAGATAGATTGCAGTGGTAAACAGGAGAGACAGGCTTGACACCTGCTCGTGTCTCCTCGGCACCCACCGGCGCTGGGGAGAGGGGACTTGATTAGCTGCGCTGTGCTAATAGAGTGAGAAAATTAACACAGCGGTATCCTGCTGAAGGAGAGCCATACCCAGAGAGGGATGTTTAACCACTGGCAGCCCCAACAACCGTGGTAAGAGATTAATGAACTGTGCAGTGATCAGTTCAAAGTCCTGCTGATGATGGGGTTCAACAAGACTCTGTTGGGGATAATGATCCCATGATGAACTGTACACACTGTTGCATTGTTAGTGTCTCTGTCTGTCTGCCTGAAACACAAATGAGGCATAGATTACAAGAGCCTTTTCTTTAAACTGAACAAGACATACTGCATTGTGGTCAAAGGAGTTAGTAGGGCAGAATAACTAGGGATATGTTAAAAGTATATTTGCCATGTTTGTTTTATTTATGACACTGTAAACGATTGCTTGCACTTAATCAATTACCATATGTATTTGTATTTTGCTGTAATTTTTGGTAGTGTAAAGGTTTTCTGTAGAATTTATAGTTTTCTGTAAAACTGAACTATCCCAGAATTCCTGGAAATCTTTACAAAAGCAAACTGGAAAACTAAGGATATTGTCTAAATTTCCATGGCATTAGCACAAAATATGCTAGATTTATTAAATGAAGATTTATTATGTATGCATAGTATAAATTAAGGACACAGAATAGGAAAGCGAGATAATAACCACAAAGTAGATTTGTTTGCCTTTGATATTCAAAGAGGTGCAGTCAGTGAATCAGTAGTTTGTTGTGGGTAATGCTGTAATTACACTGTATGTCCAAAACACTCCCCTTATGATTAGTGAATTTACGGTGCACCTATTGTTGATACATGTGCTCAACTGTGCACACATAGCCAAGCACTGGCTAGGATTGGGCTGAGGAGCAGTCAATAACCATGTTCTCTGGAAAGATGAAGCACCATCTGATACCTTTGGGATGAGCTGGAGTGGCATTTGTGACCCAGAACTGAGAATTCAACTTCAGCAGGTGCCCTCCCTAATGCTCTTGTGGTTTAAGATAAGATCCTCGCTGAAATGTTCCAACATTTAGAGAAATGCCTTCCTAGAATGGTAGAGTAGCAAAGGGGGACAAACCCCCTCCTATGCCCTTGATTTCAGAAGAAATGTTGGATAAGCAGGTGTCTACAAACATATACTGTATCTGTATGGTGTAATTTTAAGAGGTGGAATCAGCAAATCAGTAGGTTGGTATTGTAGATAATGCTAGAGCTGTCTACAGAGTGTAGTTATTTACACTCCCCATGAGTCAGGTCACCATTGCAAGGTTCCCTGGGTAGCGGACCCTGATATAAGTGCATCTGTTGCAGTGTGGCTGTTCCAGCAGTGAGTTTCATGCTAGCCAGAAATGTCACCTGTAATTGTGTACAGTAAAATACTGGCAACTGAACATTGTTGATTTACACTTCACCAGAAACGTTGTGCATTAGCTGACCTAAACCACAGCTGTCAGGATAAAAATCACTGTTAAAGGTGCCTTCAAGCAGGTTACCAATTATTTATGTTGCTAGGAAAAATTCCTGAATAAGGATAAGGAGGCTTTATTGTCATTTGCATCACACATGTGGTACACGAGGTGGAACGAAATAGTGTACTCAAGGTCCCAGTTAATAGGGCTAATTCTTAAACTTAGAGCTGCTGTCTAAGTATAAATGTAACATTAAAATGTTTAGCCAACCCCTCATCTTGGCTCAGTTAAATGTCACAAGCCTAACACATAACACTTATTGTGCAAAACTATGTTTAAGCAGTTCCAAACATTAAATTGGTCACAAAATTTTGTGTTTTATTTAACTGTGCGATTGACTCCCATTTTTCAACCAAGTAAAGTTTTGGTCGGCTTATATTAACGGCTCATAGTCTGTTCTCACAACAATTTGTATTTATTTAATTTTAGTAATAATTCAAATCAATATTAACAAACACTACACGCACAACATGATGCAATAAATAAGCCACGTCCAAAAAAAAATGCAATACAAAAAGTAAAAAGGCAGAATCTAATCTAACTTAGAGAGTTTTGCTTTGGAAGTCCACTGAACATTTGAATACATTTCTTTCATGAAAGACTGAATCACTAACGCAAGACCATAAAGTAAGGTGGGTGCCAGTTGAAGATCATCACAGCTATCTATCTGAGCACATGGACCTATTCTTAAGCAACACTGCTGTCATGAAAGCAGTTCTTCTGCAATGCATAGATTTTGTTAAATGGGATCAAATTTAAACGTGGTGCTGAGACTGGACTTCTACTGCACAATTATAGTACATAATTACTCTTTTTATGGAATTGTTCATAATCTATTAATCTTTAATTACCTGGCCTTTCCTTGTTTAATATGATTCTCACCAACTTACAGACTCTGCCTCAACATTGTTGGATTTTGCCTAGTGACAGCAGGGATAGCAAAAATTAATTTCACTGAGGATACAGAACCAGTACTTTGACTATGTGTAATCACAGAGGGAAAACTTGCCGGAGTCAATAAAAAAGAACCAGATGAAACACTCAGAGAATACTCATGACGGATCAGGATGAGGATTTGATTTGTATGGTTCTCAGAACAGAGGCTGTGTTGCTGCAGCATATTATTCATATGTGAGAGGCCTTTTTCTCTTTTGTTATGATGAGACATTTGATAATGTCTAGACTTTCCAATCATCTCATTGTATGATATCTTCTAACTGATGCCATTTAACCCCCTCAGTATAACTCAGTATAGCAAGGCAGCATATTTGGAGTTATATAGTCAGTTAAGTATTTGAATATATATAATGAACCTAGATGAAGACAAATGTGCCAAAACGCACTGGTTAAAGTGTGAAATTCTCCAGTCATGAAGTGTTGCTGGTTTTACTCTTTTAAAATAATACATAAATCAACAGCAAAACAGGTTGTTATTATTATTATTATTATTATTATTATTATTATTATTATTATTATTATTATTAATATTATTATTGTTATCATCCAGAAGCTTATTCTTGAGAGACACACAGTACTATGCAAATGTTTTAGGCATCCAAAAATGATTTAACACTTCAGCCATTCACTGTAGTTAATAAGTGGCATCTTGTGATATCATTTACAGTAATAACTGTAAGATGTTGGAACCCGGAAATTAGCAATATAAGCCATCCATACTCATCATAGAGTGGATGAATATAGACAGAATGACTGTAAGAGAGAAGCTGTGGCGTTTTGGTCACGAAATGTAAACACCTACCATCAGATGGAGATGATGTATCTCCCAGTGAGTCTGTCTAAACTGCAGTATAACAGTTTTACACTCTGACAGACTGTCAAAGACACATGGTGACAAGCTGTGCTACTGGAAGGCTTACAGAACACAGGGCAACCAGAGGATTCACCACCCAATCACATGCAGCAGGGACTATGCAAAAAAATCATCCACTGCATAAACAAACTCGATTTTCTCTCTCTGCTTACATACAGTGCTACCACACTGTTTCCTATTGTATGTTTTCATGAGTTGACTTCTCATGGTTCCACAGGACGCATCTTTTAGTAGGAATGTTTCCTGCAAACGTCTGAAGCTTTTCTAAAATCTAGGGTGGGCATCTCATCATTTCTGGTCTGAAATAGTAGTGTAGTCTGTCTATTGGCATAAGACTCAGTATCTACCCTTTGTAGCAGGAGAAAATAAGTGAGAGATTGGAGCATTCTGTCATTTAGCTGGAAGGTTATTATGGAGCTTTTTCTGAACCACACACACTGAGGCTTTTCCTTTTTTATTGACAAAACGAGTCTGTCCTGTTATGCTATGTCTGAGACCCCGCTAAATGGAAGGATGTCTGTTTAAGAAAAGTGTTTTTCTTTTTACTCAGATTAATTCAATTGAATTTGTGTCTGTGGGAGCCACGCAGCAATTGTGAGCGGTAGTGGAGACTTTTGAGGCGTTGGAGGTGAAGGCTGTACGCAGCTATTGGGCGCTGCTGCTCTCCAAGTCCGTTTCCAATAAGGAGAGGCGCTTGGTGCCAAGGCTCCGCCCCCCCTTCTCCTCAACGCGGGGCTTCATTTTTCCCCACCCGTATTCTGACAAAGCCTGCCTCCTGTGATGGAATTGGCTAAAAGTTCACACTAGCCAGTCGGCGGAGTGCGTGTGAGTGTGAACCACTAGCCAATCCAAGCGCAGGACACGAGGCGCCGGCGTCCAGTCGTCGCGCAGGGGGCGGGGGTTGTCGGAATATGGGTGGGGAAAAAAAAACATCGCCAATACGCCGCAGCTGCTTTCAAATCCAACCGCTCAATTCCATTCATCCTCGAGAGGGAACCAAAAAAAAGTGGCTGTTTATTAGAATACTTGTTTTCTATTGTTCCGCGCCACACAAAAGGCGCTTCATTATGTAAGAAGGGAGCCTTTCTCCGGGAGAAACAATAACTTGAAAATTGTCTTCTGGAGTCTGTAATAAATTTCATTTTCTTGTCTCTCTCCTCAGTGTGTGGTGAAGTGGTGGAATTGGGAGCCGGCCGCGCTCGGCCTCGCACACTAAGAGTGTAGATTTTATGAGGGATGGCGGTCTGGCGGCTCGCCGTGGCTGGTTAGGACAGAGCGATAGAAACGAGGGGAGGACAGTTTTCCATCACCGCCGAGGTGGGACGATGGAACTCGCGTAAGTTTGCTTCACCTCAAATGCTCTGGTTTAGACTATTTCCACGGGGGGGGAAATCTTCTTTAACACTGAGTCGAGGGGAAATGAGGGGTTCGCTGACGATTCTGTGGCTGAATGCAGCAATGTGCTAAACGGGTGGTCAAAAAAGGGTCGTCGGCTTGAGCGCGCTGGAGCTGTCAGCACTGCTGCTGAACACGACGAGCGTCTGCGCTAAATTTCACAACCTTACAGTCCGAGTAGGACGCGTTAGACTTTAGGCTTTAGAGGAATTTGTCAGAGAAATCCGCGTCTGTCGTGCGAGTCTGTAAATCTCTTGTGTCCACACAGAGAGAGGAGCGACCCGCCATGGAGAGGGCGGTTTAGGGGTGAATCCAATCGAACTGGAGGAGAAGCTCAGTAACTCTCAGTGCCGGTCCAGATCGGAGACCCCGTTCTGCGCCCCTCTCATAGAATCGCTTCTGCGGACAATAACACGAGGCTCAGCAGTTAGTTTTGGCTTACAGACACGGCTTTACTAGGTTTAAAGCTAGTTTTAAATGTTACATCAAGAACAAAAAACTGACATCATCCAGCCTGCGCGGTTTTACTGTCATCTTAAATTATTTTAAAAGTCTATGTAGATTTTAGGTTGTTGTCCATTTAACTAAAAGTCATTTAACTAGATTTGGAGTATGGAGTACTTTAAACCTGTGGCTAATATTCTTCGTGTGTGCAGATTGTTTTTCCGAATTGGTGAGTGATGTCTTTAAGCTCTTTATCAGGAAGACTCACAAACACAGACGGATAGAGACTCAAACTTAGACGATGTAGCTGTGGTTAGTTTCAGATTTTGTAACTTGCCCTGTGTTGGAGCTGTAGACCCTCAGTGACATCTTAACAATGTAGCCGAGCCCCTCTTCCAGCCAAACCTATTTTCACTCTTCTTTTCACCCTCTCCGGAGCGTAATTATGGTTTGGGGAGCTGCTCGGCCGCTAACACCTGTCAGATGGCCATGTTAAACTGCCTCCTCACAAGTTCAAGAGACTCTCCACTTTTAGGAGAGCTTCACAACTGAGTGAGAGAGAGAGAGGGGCTCGATTGTTCGCCTCCAGTTTATCTCACAACTATATTCTTTTTTCAGTCTACGAATAATTTCATCCAGAAGCTTCTGCTGATCTTGTCTTAATAATGGATTTTAAAGTAATGTCGGAGGCCGAGTTTGTTCACAGCGCCACGCTGACCTACATGTGTAATCTTTTATGTTTGGAGGAAGAGCGCGCATCCGTCTTAATCCAGCGACTAAGAGCCCTCGTGCAGCGCTGCGGGTCAGTGCTGTTTGTTTAGGGGAACTCTGTAACCTTTGGCCTCGCACGTGCACCGACAGCGCCTTGTCCCCCAGCACGAGCTCTCCCTAAAGCGCGCGAGGGTCCCACGAGGGTCACGGTGTATTTCAGTGGACTTTAATTCTAGAGGAAACTGGACCGTCTAATCCACTCACTGCGCACAGCAGCAATGACAGGATCTACAGTAAATGCGCATATTATTATTATTATTAGTAGTAGTAGTAGTTATATTATTATGTTTTGTTATTATTATTATTATTATTGTTGTTGTTGTTGTTGTTGTTATTACACATATAAAAGTATGTTATACATTTTTGAAGTCTGACTTTTATTCGAATTATATTCTTCATTTTTTAGATACATGGCTAGTTTGTTTAAAAATTAAATAGCTACTGAAGATAAACCGATTTACCACCAAGTTCAGTTAACACACACACACACACACACACACACACACACACACACACACATATATATATATATATATAAAATGACTTTTTAAGAATCTGAACTGTATTTGTATATTTGTATATGATGTAAATTGTGTTGAGAAATATAAAATAATTAAATGCGAGTGTAACCCTGTATTCATTTCTACTGGTATCATTTCATATTTGCATATAATTTAAAAAAGGCAAAGATTATTTATGTAGACATTTTTATACTTATCATTTCTTTTTCACACCTATAATTTGATCCTCTCACCTCTTACAGAGCTGTTGGCAGATGTGATATTTTCCATTGTCATATGTTTAAGCTCAATTACACAATTTAATGTGGGATCCTCGATCCTTGCGATCCTCATGCACATTAGCCTATTAGCCTAATAAAAAATTGTACAGCTCCACACAGCTTCCTACACCTTTATACAGCTTCATCCACATTCACACGTCTTCATACACCTTAATACAACTTCATATATCTTTATACAGCTTCCTACACCTTCATACAACTTCATACACCTTTACACAATTAAATCCCACTGAACTCCACACACCTCTGCAGCTCCACTGAACTCTACACACCTATACAGCTCAACTCAACTCTATACACTTCTATACAGTTATTAGTATATTAGTTTCTGCACAGCTCTACACACCTCTGTACAGGTCCACAGAGCTCTACACTTCTATACAGCTCCAGACAGCTTTACACACCTCTATACAGCTCCATGGAGCTCTACACAGCTCTATACAGCTCAGCACAGCTCTACACACCTCTGTACAGCTCCGCACAGCTCTACACACCTCTGTACAGCTCCACACAGCTCTATACACCACTATACCGCTCCACATAGCCCTACACACCTCTATACAGCTCCACAGAGCTCTACACACCTCTATACAGCTCCACACAGCTCTATACACCACTATACCGCTCCACACAGGTCTACACACCTCTATACACCTCCACACAACTCTTCACACCTCTATACAGCTCCACAGAGCTCTACACACCTCTATACACCTCCACACAACTCTTCACACCTCTATACAGCTCCACAGAGCTCTACACGCCTCTATACAGCTCCACTGAACTCTACACACCTCTATACAGCTCCACAGAGCTCTACACACCTCTTATACAGCTCCGCACACCTCTATACAGCTGCACACAGGTCCATATAGCTCTACACACCTCTATATAGCCCCATACACCTCCACAGCTCTACACATTTATATAGCTCTACATAGCTCCACATACACCTCTGTACACCTCCACACAGCTCTACACACGTCTGTACAGTTCCACACAGCCCTACACACCTCTATACAGCTTCACACAGCTCTTTACATCTCCGCACAGTTCTACACACCTCTACACACCTCCACACAGGCCTTCACACCTCTATACAGCTTCACACAGCTCTGCACACCTCCATACAGCTCCATAAAGCTCTACTCCTCGTTACTGCTCTGCACAGCTTCACACAGCTCCATACAGCTCTTCACAACTCCATACGGCTCTACACAGCTCTAATGCATGTTGTAAACATTTCTATACAGGTCCACACTGCTCTTTACACCTCTATCCACCTCTATACAGCTCCTCACGGCTCCACAGCTCAGTGCCTGCGGCTGCTCAGCAGGATAGCAATATTTTTGTTTTGCATTCAATTAGCGACTGATTGAGGTTTTCAGGGCAGGTCAGCTGTGAAATCCCAATTACACATGTGCTGCATTGTGCACAGTGTGAGATCCTCCTTTGCCAGTGAATAGTAACACGAACTTCGTCTTAATATGATCTTCGGTCTGTGATATGTGATCTGTGTTATACAGGAGAAACATGAAATACCTATTTGTGTTAAACATAAAACGTCTCTTCTCAGATGTTGTTTTCATGTCTTGTGCCTTCATAAGTGTGTTGGAACTGCCAGTAGACGGCAGTACCACTCCTTTCAGCAGACTCCTATAGGACTGCAGGCCTCTTCACGCTTCATATAGGATTTAATGTAATGTATATTTTGAACATGTCTTAAAATGTAGCCTTAATGGGGTCAGTTGCGGTGGACCTCCCGATTAAATACTGGACGTGATTCCCTTGAGATGCAGGTAAGGGGCCTGTTTAGATAAAGAAATGGCAATAAATGGGAACTACAGTAATAAAGTGAAGAGTTTAAAGAATGTGGTTCCTTCTAGTTTTGTAACGAGCCAGATCTCTAAGCTCCTGTGTTATAATAGGTTATTATGCATTAAAAGATATAGCATGGGGTGAATTCAAATATCAAAACATCATTTTATCATTTTTTTCCATGCCTAAAACTGGACACGGTTGACCAAGAGTTATAATAACCGAAACGGTGTTTTCTTTTATTTTCAATTAAAGGAAAGATGAGGGATTCTTTTCTGTGTTGGTATTCGTTTACTAAAACTCATGGAGTAGCCCAAAACTGGCAGGCTATCCCGCTATTTACTTTCGGTTAGAGGGGCGGTGTTGACCCCTGTTGCCCCCACCCCTCCTACCAGCTCTTTCCTCGCTCGCTACGTCAGCACGCCGAGCTCCATGCAAATCGAGCCTCTTTCTGGAGCGCCATTGGCCGCTTGCTCATTTTAATCGCTGTCAAAGCGCATCATATGGCCGCCGCTTTAACTAGCTCCTCAACTCCACCAGGGAAAGGAGCTCAAATGCGCTTTCAATTAACGTGGACGTGAAACCGCAGTGGCAAAAAAATAACTAAGCTACGGGAGGAAAATAGCAAAAAAGAACTTCAAAACTCACTACTGTTTGGATTAAACTGCATCCACTCCACTTTTTTGCTTGCGTGCTCTGGAGCTCTGCGCTTGTGTTGCACCTGCTCGAGCGGACTAGCGCCGAACGAAAGTTCATGCTCTTTCTGTGTAGGGTGAGCAGCCTCTAAGCCACGTGAATGTATAGCATGATGATGGAGACGGACTTGCACTCCCCGGGACCCCAGACCAACACGAACCCGGGTCAGACGGGACCCAGCGCGGGGGGTAAGGCGAACCAGGAGCGCGTGAAGCGGCCCATGAACGCGTTCATGGTGTGGTCCCGCGGGCAGCGGCGGAAGATGGCGCAGGAGAACCCCAAGATGCACAACTCGGAGATCAGCAAGCGCCTGGGCGCCGAGTGGAAGGTGATGTCCGAAGCCGAGAAGCGGCCCTTCATCGACGAGGCGAAGCGCCTGCGCGCCATGCACATGAAGGAGCACCCGGATTACAAATATCGTCCGAGGCGGAAAACCAAGACGCTGCTGAAAAAGGACAAGTACTCCCTGGCCGGTGGGCTGCTGGGTGGGGCGGGCGCGGGCGCGGGCGTGGGGCTCGGGGTGGGCATGAGTCCGGCCGGCGTGGGCCAGCGGCTCGAGAGCCCCGGCGGTCACGGCGGCTCGGGCGGCGCGAGCTACGCGCACATGAACGGCTGGGCGAACGGCGCGTACTCAGGCCAGGTGGCTGCCGCCGCCGCGGCCGCTGCCATGATGCAGGAGGCGCAGCTGGCGTACGGGCAGCACCCGGGCAGCGGCGCGCACCACCACCACCACGGCCACCACCACCACCCGCACAACCCGCAGCCCATGCACCGCTACGACATGAGCGCGCTCCAGTACAGCCCCATCTCAAACTCCCAGAGCTACATGAGCGCGTCCCCGCCGGGTTACGGAGGGATTTCCTACTCGCAGCACCAGAGCTCCAGCGTGGCGTCCTCCGCCGCCATCGGCACGCTGAGCTCCCTCGTCAAATCCGAGCCCAACGGGAGCCCTCCGGTGAGCGGCCACTCCAGAGGCCCCTGCCCCGGAGACTTGCGGGAGATGATTAGCATGTACTTACCGAGCGGGGAATCCGGGGACCCGTCCGTTCAGAGCAGACTGCACGCCTTACCGCAGCACTACCAGAGCACAGCGGCCGGAGTAAACGGGACTGTGCCGCTGACGCACATCTGAAACGGTCCGACATGCTGGGGGTAAAAAAAAAAAAAAAAAAAAAAGAAAGAAAAGAAAAGAAAAGAAAAAAGCGCGTACACACACACACCACCAAATATTTACCTCTTTCTAGATGGCCATTTAATTACTTTTTTGTATAAAAACGTTTTACGGCGGTCTTGTAACTGAAGGTAAAATATTGTTTCGATTGCCGTTCACAGAACAAAACAAGAACTGCTCATATTTGTCACTTTTGATTCAACCTTATTTTTTATTTTTAATCATCGTTATTCATCATTATTATGCTCTCCATCAATTCCAATTGACATTCTTCCTGGCCATGCCAAAAAACAAAAAAAAAAAACTCCCGCGATGTCCCCTCAGTATTTCATTTCAAATATTAAAAATCTTTGTGCAAATCCGTTTTTAAGTTCATAAGATCACTTCTAACACAACTTGGAGAAATGTTTCTGAGAGTTTATAAAGAGTTTCCTGCATAGTACATTTACCAAAACGTTTGTATACGTGAATCTATGTACCTGAATTATGCTGTAATATTTCTTGTAAATTGTGAATAAGTTTTAATATTTCAGAAGACTGGCACGTAACTGCTGCTGTATATAATTTATGAAATGCATTCCTGCCAGTTCACATCCTGACTTTGCGCTGATTCATTGTCTAAATAAAATTTGGAAGAATGTTACTCTGCTTCTAAACGGTGTTAGTTCTGTTATTTTGTCCACGTGTTATTAATCCCCTTAAACATCTTCATCTTGGGAAATTATGTACTGACGCATCTGTGGATAAGACTTAATGCTGCTCCCTCTAATTCGGTTCTGTAGTAAACGCACACATTATTTAACAAACCTCACAGCACCGTGAACGTTTCCTGAACAGCTTTAACGATGATCTGGGTTTTCACAGTAAGGAGCGCTTTGAGAAGCACGGGGCATTAAACTGAATCACACACTAAGAAATCTGTGCACTACTGTAAAATAATTAGTTTTAAAAAGACAAACGGGGTTTTTCCCCTCACTGAATTGTTATCTATAAAATATCCTAACATGCACAATTAAAACATTCTGTATAATAGAATCTATAATGTTCTTCTGGCTGCTCGGTGTTTTATGTATTTATTTTTAGGAGGCAAACAGACAAAGATGTTACATTTACAAAAATCACTGCAGAACTATTTAAACTCTCAGAGAAACTGTTCGAGATGAAGCGGCTCTGAGTTTCCAACATCTCTACATCAGCCTCTTCATTTCAGAGGAGCTTTTTAAAAGAAGTGGGATTGTGTCAGACAGCAGCTCTCGAGGACTAGATCAGATTGTTCCTCTCATTTCAGCACATCTAAACTCTTTAAACGCTTTGCCGAAGTGCATGAGAAGATTTTTAAGCAGAGACGAGCTCAACACTGAAATCTCTCAGCCTCTCAAAGTCAGAGGAGCATCAGAACAATGACCCCAGTAAATGTGCCAGATTCGTCATATACAGGATTTATTAGGTTAACATGTCTTTAGGCCTAAACCTAAACCCTAATATTATTGATATGTGATTAATGTCAATAGTGATAAAACAGCAAATAAAGAGAGCATTTAAAATATTTAGACACATTTAACCATAACGTGGCGCGTCGTATTTTACGATGGTTTTTTGCTCATTTGTTTCCAAAGAAGTCAATCTTATGTTGTTTTTAATCTAATATGTTTTTTGGTAAAAGGTCATAAATGCAGTATTATTTAGAGGGTGAAATTGAGGAAGTTAAGGTTATTTTTTTAATGACATTTATTTATTGTCTATTTTAAAGCAGATGTAATCACAGCAGGCTTTGTAAGTTGCAGGTCTATAATAAAGCTCCGCTGCCGTATCTGAGTAGGTCCAATGTGCTCCAGTCTAATTTGAGTTTTACTCTGGGTGGGCTTCGTCTGATTCCTGCATGTAATCACTCTCTTAACCGCTCTTTATTTTGGGGTTCTTGTTTTTTTTTAAGTACAGAGTGCTCTGCTGTGCTCATGGGTTTTTGAGAGAATGGCGTGAATGAGAGGGAAGAGATTCAGAGTGTTTAAAGGGACGCAGGATTAACCAGCAGAGGCGGTGACCTCCGGGGTCAGCAGCAGACAAACTGTATTACCATCAGCGCCCTGTCTGTCTCTCCGCGGCAGCTTCAGCAACAAGTGTCAGCGAGCAGGGCTGAAGGCCGGAGGTATTCCAGCAGCTCCTCTGAAGGAGCCGCACAGCCCTGTGTCCACTCTGCTCCATCACACACAGAGAGAAGTGCAGACAGAGCTGGGACGAGAAAATAGTCCGAGAAATCTGAACCTCCTTCTGGAAACACTCATAAACAATTAATTACTGGCTTATTTCATCGCTGAAGAGATTATCAGTCAGCCACGACACATGTTGCTGCTCCTGGTAGAAGTACAGGTACACGCCTAAAAACAAAACTGCCAAAAGGATGTTCTTTGGAGCGACGCCGTAAAGAACCAGTTTTGGTTTCCTAAAGAATCGTTTTGAATAACACTATTGCTTTATCTAAATTTACTTGATTTAGCAACTTTTTGTACACGGAAGAAAGATTCATGACACTTTTGTGTCACAAAAAGAAAAACATCTCGCAGCAGCACTATTGTTTTCTCCTAGTTTACTTGTTTTAGCGATTATTGTCTTCATGTCTTACATTTTATTCCTGCCCAGCCACTTGATACATTTCAATCAAGTCAATTCAAGCGTCGTTTGTTCTTCCGTATGAATGAGATGAACACAAAGAATCCGCACATAATAAAAAAGTCCTAAATACGGTATATATTTAAAATGGTTTTTTGGTGGTTGTTTTTGTATTTTTTAACGTAGAACCGTCCAAGGCAAGAAGAGCACATATAAGTGTTTTGTTGTTGACCGGTGTTTCCGTTTTCTTCCCGCTTTTGTTTTTAAACTCCAGCCTCCATAAATAAATTAGAATTCACAGTTTTGTGGCGCTTTGTCAGAAAATGATGACCAAGTGGCCAAAACTGTAATGAGGCTCCATATATACACTTTTCCTCCTCTTATCACTCGAGGTAAGGGATTGCCCACTCGGCAGCTATTTGTATTTTTTATCTGCCCGTGAAAAGCTACACGGATTAGCGCTGAAAACATAGAAGGCGGAGTGCAAGTCACGGCACGTTGCCAGGTTAAAGGGAAAGCGTTCTGGTAAATTTAACCAAAATCATTTACCACTCCAGCAAAGAGGGGCGGGAGGCAGGAGGGGGCGATAGAGGGGGGTGGGGGGCTTTCTGAACGGGACGGGTTTGAGACTGGCAGTGGGAGGGGTGCTGGTGAACCCCAACCAATAAATCGTCTCAGGGGCGCGATGCCCTTATCTTGTAACCACCGATATATTCTGCGTTGGGAAGCCATCAGTGCTGCTGGCTCGCTCGTAAACTCCCGATCTCTTGCACCCGCTGTCCTAAATGGGGATAATTAGCATCACTTTATCACGCCTCTGCATATTTTCTCCCTTCTCCAAAAGAGCCGGCACGCTGCTATTGGTCGCCGCTCTGTCACAGAAGATTACGGAGACAGATTGCACGGAACGAATGTGCTGAACGAGATTAGGGGGGAATAGAAATAGCAACTGGGCCAATAAATTCCTCGCGAGGGCCTTATCGTGCAATTACACGTTGACATGTTTAACAATCTTGCTGCCTCTTAATCCTGCGCCCTTCCAAGAGGAGAAGATGCTGCACCGCAATTTCTGCAGCAGCCCGCCGCTCTGCAGCAAGCCTTTAAGTAGCACAAATGTGGGCTCGCCTGCAGAAGGGCCCTAAAAACCCCACAACTTGCTTCAAACTTTTATTGTACAGCGTTCCCCTCGATTTTGTCCACTTTCATGCCGTCGACGCCACACATTTGTCTGCGCTCTTTCGTTTATGGGGCTTTGAGTGAATGTTTATGGATTGGATGTTTACCTTCATTTTAAAGAGGAAATTGTCTCGTGAGTGTGATCAGCGAGCCTCTGAAGCAGGCTTCTTTTAGACTGTTTCAGACACACCTGCTCAGAACGCTGCTTTGATCATCAGCATCCGTGCACAAACATATTATTATGTTCTAGTATTCCGAGCAAGCGATCAGCATCAGAAGTGCAAATGCGCTGTTCTAAAACATAAAACACGAATCGGATATCGTATATGACCGAGTTACATGTTTATAACGCAGTCACAGTGCTTATTTATACAGAACTTGTTATCGTTTTTCAATCCTAAATGCTCTCTCTCTCTCTCTCTCTCTCTCTCTCTCTCTCTCTCTCTCTCTCTCGTGCTGTACAGGGATGATTGTGAGAGACTCTGCAGGAATTTGGCAGGCCCGGAGCCCGGAGTTTGGAGAGGCGCCCCACGCTGACTCCCATTCAGCGGTCCAGCGCGCTGTGCGGTTGGGAAGTTTCAGTGAGCCGTGCACTCAATAGCTCCACAAAGCTGATTACAAGCCCCAGCGAATTCCTGAAGGGAGCGGGCAGCCACACAGGTGTGCGGGAACCCGGGGCAACCCTTCAGAGTAGTGACAGAGCGGGACAAGGGGGGTTGCGGGGTGGGGGTGAGGGGGTGAGTTCGGGGGGGGGGGGGGGGGGGGGGGGGGTTGGGGTGGAGGACCACACAAAAAGCAAAATTGTCCCGGGAAGCGGGCAGGGATTTCGGTGGGAAAAGAGTGAATGAGTTGGAGGAAAACAGCACCTTTGACGCCTCGAATGCCCTCCCATCTGTAAGTGAACAGAAAGCCTTCAGCATGTATTCCCCTCTTTCTCCCGCGGAGACTGTAGGCTTCTATACAGTTTGAGTGTTTGAATGGAGAGGACGATCTACTGCCTTGCATGTTGTAGCCTACTGGTTTGCGTTGGTGTGGTTTATTTGCGCCGTCTGTAATCTAAATTAGATACGCTCCGGTCAACTAGTGTCTCATGATGTAACTTAAGTCGTGGGTTACGGGTTAACAACGAGTCACAGAACGCATTTCTCGCGGCGCCGAATCCATTCTCTCTGGTCCGCAAAATATACATCAATGGAGCAGACAGCGTATTTAATTAAAGCGGAGTCTAACTATCAATTACTGAGGAAAAACAGAGGGTCCCCAAGGAGCGGTAATCAGCACACCAACAGTCCGCCGCTCGCTCATTACAGCAAACTGCAGCCTGGAATAATAATCACGGCGCATCTGCCCATTCCCCTCGCTTACTGGAGCCTGGATGTTGTCACTCACGAGTTTACTAACTCCTAATGTGCACGCAGATTGCTCTATTAGTAGCTTTTGTTGATCTGTATTAACAATATTGAGCTTCCCAGTGTATACGCTCCTGTCGTTGAGCGACGCAAGGAGTGAGGAAAAAGCAGAGTGGTCCAAAAAAAAAAAAAAAAAAACGTTTGAAACTCCGTCGGCATGACTTCTTTCTCCCACTCTGTAATAGACTACTCTGCTTTGAGCGCCACTTTTCCACACGTTTAGGTCTATTGTGGTCGACGAGCGTTTAGGTCCATTCAGGTTCTGTTTAAATAAGGGTACAATATCGCAATTTGTACGGCTAATTTAATTCCCCTCGCAACACAGTAATGGAGGTCAGAAGGGAACATATAGTGGCCTGTAGTGAATCGCAATCAGTCTCTTCCCATAGGCACTGCAGAGTGTACATGCACTGTTAGAGTTTGTTTCCAATGAATAAAGCGTATATTTAATAGACGCGGAGATCTTGAGATCTTACGAGATCTTCGGTTTCCGTTCTCATGCCTTCCCCAGTATAAATGCCAATAATCCGTTTTAGCTTCGGCCTCACCTGGGTCCTGTCACCCCCGCCATCCTGGTGTGATTAGGGGACAAAAGCGCGCTCCCAGTCCGGCTACGGTAGTCAATCAACCACAGCGGACTATGCTAATTGAGGGGAAAGGCGAGAGGATGGCGAACAGTGATCCCGATTGTTCGGCAAATTTCACAGCTCAGCGCAGCTGCAGCGCTACTGCTCCTCGTACACACACACACCCACACACACACACACACACACACACACACACACACACAGTCTCCCTTCACCTCCAGCTCTACTGTAAGTCCGTCAGCATTAGGAGTGTAGAATAAGTGCGCTCTGTAGAAAGTTCAGATACACTCAGGCTGCTGAGTTCCTTCAGCGAGGCGGCCGAGGAGCTGTCCGGGTGCTGAAATGAACCGCGCTCAAAAACACTTTCTCTCCACTTTTACATTCGATCAGCCGACAGGCGACGATTAGCGCCGCTTAACGTGCTTGAAATTCCATCTGCGTTTGTTGTCTTTCTTTTATCTATCTCTTCTTAGATATTAAAGAACGCATGGATTTATTCGTCGTTCATGCCATTAGTTTAAACGCATTTATATCCTCCACCGACTGCTTCAGGTGTCATGGGTCATCAAATAAAACGAGGCAATTTAAGAAGCTCTTACTTGTTTATACAGCTTCTACTGTAGTGAGTTCTGTTTGAATGTGAAGGAAATGCACGTGAACAGGGTATTTTTTAGAGGGAGATTTTAGTGGATCAGAATCAAAGAATGCAGGGTATGTGAAATGCACGCCCCATATTACTATATGCACTCAGTAATAAAGGTGACATAAGGGAACCTTTGAAGAGATAGAAAAACCTTTCAACTGGTGATTTTGTGAATTACATGTGTGACTGTAAAGAACCTGGTGAATGTGAAGGCTCTGTACCAGTTAGAACCAAGGCTTTTCCTGGAACCATACATCCAAAAACTTTTTTTTCCACATAACATGATGTCACATATTACCTGAATCCACCAACTGCTGAACGAAGTGATGTTATGTACGTTTATTAGAAACACTTTTCTTTAAAACATAAAAACATACGGCTATCACAGCTTAATGTGTAATGATAACAAGAACATTCTGTGACTCTGTGCCATTTCACACTGTTTCAGTTTGAAATCAAACAAAAATAAACAAAAATGGTCTAGCCTATAAACAGACCAGATGACAACTGTAAATGACTTTTTCCTCATATCGCGTCTGACCCATCTCACAAGGTAAACTTCTGCTCAGCAGGGGTCAGCAAATGGGTTTTTGAATTGTTTGTTGTGTTAGGGCCCTACTGCGACTCTGTATTTTCTGATAGGGGGTAAACTTTAGCTGCGTCTGATTATGTTGTGCTTTTACATCTGAAAGAGGCAGAGAGATGGAGAGAAACAACAATAAAAGAAGTTGATGTTTATGGATTAGTCATTGATTTTTTGGTGTCCATCTTTGTGGGTCCAGTGCTGAAAAGGGGGGGGGGTTGTGGAGAGTGGAGCGTGTAGACGAGTGGAGGAGACATTGCTGAGTGAAGCAGAGGGAGGTGGAGTCCACGTGGACAGTGGATGACAGCAGGAGCACCTGCCCTGAGGACGGCGGGGTGGGTGGAGGGCAGAGGAGTTGGGGATGATAATGACACACCCCACTGAGTGTTATTACTTAAAGACTGTGCTGGGATGAAATGACATTGTAATGGGAGGGTATTTTACGCCACGATTTTCAAGGCACTGACTGGGTACTCTTGCTTTTGCAGCTTACCTCAGTCCCTTTTTTGTCTCCTCTCTATTTCTATTTCTCTTTCTGTTCTCTTTCTCCTCTGTCTTTTGTCTGTTCACCCTCTTTCCTCTATCTTTCCTCTATCTTTCCCTCTTACCTATCTGCCTCCTCTCTTATTTTCTTTCTCCCTCTTTTCTATTTCTTTCTCATTTGTTGTATCTTTTGCCCTCTCATCCCTCTTTTTATTGTTTCTTCTTTTTCTCTCATCCTTGTCTTTCTCTTACCTTCTGTCTTACTGTCTCTTTTTTTGTCTCCAACCCTCCTATCTCTCACTCTGTCGTTCTCATGTACTCTTTCATTTCTCTTTCTCTCTGCTTTTTCTCTATTTTCTCTTCCCGTCTCTCTCTCATTGTCTGTCTGCCTTTTTCTCTCTCTTCTTTCTTTTCTGTCTTTTGTCTGAGTACATGCACCAGAGAATCTTTCATGCGTGTGCAGTGCACAGGTTTCTGGCTCTGTACACAGAAATTCAGAGAACTGTTTTTGTTCTGTTGGTGATGTTTAAAAGAAACCGAATGTGTCTCTGTGTCACGGCTCCAGCACTCAATACTCCATCTCTGCTCAGCCTCAAACATGCGGCCCGTCTGGCTCACAGCTGGGTCGACACCACAAGAGCGCACGCTGAGGGAAGCGTTAGAGTTTTTAAACAGGATGAATTCATCCAGTGTGATTCTGAAGTGAATTATCTAGAGTAAGTTGTGTTAAGTCATGCTGCTAAGGAGTGTACATACAATACTGTGTCAAAAAATGGCTATCATTGCATATTATTAATTTGCACATATGAAATAGGGCATGTGTGTGAAGTGTAAGCATGTAGTTGTGTGTGTGTTGGTCAGAATCAGACAAGATTCGAACAAGCCATTGAAAATTGGACAGTTTATTATTTTGATTATGGCTTATCTGTGTTAGAGTGTTATAACGTTAATAATGTGAGGCAGGTAAGTGCACTAACTGTATTTGAATGCTGCTGCTACCCTTATACCATAATGTTGTAGCATAATTATGCATGAGTCATTGTGCTTAATAGCCAGTTGCCTCTGACTTCCAGTAGCACTTTATTTAATTTCATGTTATATAATTTTTTGTTGTTTTACCTGTAAAATGGCAGCCCACAGTGTCAGCTTCAGGTATTTTGAAATGGCTAATAAAATAGGCCAAAAATTGCAGATTTGGCTGTAAAGAAATCGGAATTGACCAAAAAATAAATGTTCAGTGCACCTCAAGCATACATGTGAGAGTGAGTAGTCTGTGGTTTGCAGTAGTCACCTCCTAGCGAGTGTAAGGCTGCACTCATAGTGTGTGTAATAAGTAGTTTCCTGCCTAATTGTTTCTGGTCTTATGTATGGAGGGACTCCCTGGGCCCACACACAAAGGCTCGTTAGCTCTGCTGGTCATTTTCCTCTTGGACTTAAACATGCTTTGAGAGACAGTGCTACTCTCAAGCAAATCAGACTGACCGGCAATCATTCAGCAAGTGTTAATCTGAGTGTGTGTGTGAGAGAGAGAAAGAGAGAGAGAGAGAGAGAAAGAGAGAAAGAGAACTTTTCTAGTTTACTCAACTTGAGCAAAGTATACCAAAACAGTTTATTTGCACAAAAACAAAAGTAATTTGAATGGATGTTTTTACACTCTGACTTCTTTCTAACTCATCCTGAAAGAAGAAATGTTTGTTGTGTAGACTATTACTTCCAGTGTTGGGTAAAGCTGTTGCAGTGAAGCTGCAGTGAAACACGATCAGTACATCTAACAACATAGAAACTGTAATTTGTTAAGCTCTAATCTTTTGTTTTTATGTACTTACTTATTTACTTAGTTTTGGGGGTCAACCGCGGCACCCCTACAGATTGGAAGCATCTTTCTGTCTCACACACACACACACACACACACACACACACACACACACACACACACACACACACACACACACACACACACACAGATACACACACACACACACACAGGTTTGTTTTTCTACATTGTTAGGATATGGGGTCATACACATGTTCCATGTATTGTATATGTGTCAGTAACTAGGTTCAGTAACAATGTGCTTAAATATGTATTATATATACACTACAGTGCAGAAATCTTTAGCACCTAACAAATTATTTCAAACTATTTATTTCACCAGCATATGTGTTGTTGTCACTAAAAATCAATAAAGTTTTTTTTTACATAATAACGAATAAATAATAAATAAATAAATAAATAAATAGTAAGAAAACATTTTGATATTTAGAGACCTGTTTTGAAGAACACAGGTGTGGTTCCAGATTTTTTTTAGATGTTCCCAGCCACATGATATTATTCAACTGTTGTGATTGTTACATCCACCTCTGTATTGTTCAAACACACACAAGCACACATTTTAAAACTAAATTGCTTATGACATTTTCAACAAAAACTGAGATAAAGAATGTTTCTGTGTTGAAAATTAAGATTTTGCAGTAAAGACTGGCTCATTTTAGATGAACACATGTTCCATTTTACCAGATTAACAGTAGGGTTGAAATAGATGCAGACAGCTCTACAGCTGCAGGACTTATATAATTTCAACATAGAATGAAAGAGGAGACCTGTCTAAATGACTAAACACAAATCTGAAAGTCATGCCATATATGCTGCTTTATTTTTAATTGAATTTGTAAGGATTTTCCAAAACAGTGTCCCAATTTACCTGACTTCGCCCTATGTAACTGCCTCGCGCCTGTTGATGCCCTTTTAGTGTTAAACAAAGTTGGGACATATTTGTCCTGAACATACAGACATACACATGCTGTCAGCTCCTTCACACGTCTCAGTTCTTTTGGTGAAGATGCTGCTTATTATGGCCCATTACCAGTGTTGAATCATGCACCTACTGCTCTTTATGGGCTTCATTGTTGGCTTCTTATGAATCAGCCCAGACGTATCGCACTGACCCAGCACCTTTAATGTGGATAGAACAAAGAGAGAGTGATGTTGCTGCCATTGGGACTGACCTTAGATAAACACAGAGATGGGTGTGATATGGCCAGCTCAGTGAGCATGGCAGCTGGGTTAAAGCTGCATTGCTCCTCTGGTTCCTGAGCTGCTAATGTGGCAGTGTTTCTCAGCAGGGTTAAAGAGAAACTGTCAATCCTCACTGAGGCACCCAGCCAGCAGCTGACATGCACGCCAAAACAGCTAATCCCTTTAGAGCGGTAGGCGAGAAATCTTTTACGTATACGTCTTATGCAAACAAAAATAAACACACAATTCAAGATGCATAAACTCTCTCTCTCTCTCTCTCTCTCTCTCTCTCTCTCTCTCTCTCTTTCTCTCTGTCTCTCACACACACTCATACACACCCACACGATTGGTGGAATCGTTGTGGTGTGTGATTATTCTAAGTAAGAGAGATTAGGTTAATGAGAGGTCAAGGGGGTGATGATAAAAAACAGCAAGTGCGTTTCCTCTGGGTGTCACTGATAGCTCTCACTACTGCTGACCTTTGAACTCACTTACAGCACGAGATCAGCACACACACACACACACACACACACACACACACAAAACGCCTTTGGCTGGCTAAATTACAACCTGATTTGCAGCTATTGGTTTTGTAATGGATAGCAGAAATATATCTCTCATTGATAAAGCTAAAGAGCACCTATTTGTAACAGTGGTCTTTATGTACAAATAAATTTGATTCAGCAGCACATGTGTGGTCGATGTGCATTCAATAGACCTTCCTGATATTAAAGACATTCACCTATTGACCCACACTTGGTTTCTGACATGTTAGCATTTTCTTGCAAATGCCAAGAATATACCTTTTCTCTCTGTCTCTTTGCTCTGTGTGGAGCCTGTTGTAGATTGAAGCTGGAATAAAGGCACACTTGTTGGAAAGTTAGTTCTTCTTCTACTTCTCTTTTCTTTGTCATATACTCTCTAAAAAGCTGTTTATTAGGAATCTTCAGTAAAGGTAATGGTTAATATATAAAAATATGTGAATTGTTAAATGATCATTTTCTATTATTTTTTTATTACTACATTAATGATGAAGGTTGGTCTCACTTGGATATTTCACTGTAGTCCTATACATTATCTACAGATGTTCAAAAACTCAGTTGATCCTGAACAGTGGTGAGGTTAGGGTTAAGTTTTGGACCAAGGCTAGGGCTTGGGCCAGGGTGAGGTTTGGGTTTAGATTCTGGGTTGAGGTTAAGGTTAGGATTAGGATTATAGTAAAGCCAGGTTTATAGTAGAGAAAATGATGGTTAATTTCATAGATAGTAACTGAGAAGGACCAGTTGCTGTAGTTTTGAAAGTGAAATGTTTTCTCATTCTTGTTTGATATAGGATTTCAGCTGCTTAACAGTTTGAAGTCTCATTTGTCATATTTTCCTTTCATAATGTGCCAAATGTTGCCAGTGGTGACAGGTCTGGACTGCAGGCAAGCCAGTTTATTAATACATGCAGAATGTGGTTTGCCATTGTCTTGCTGAAATAAGCAAGGCCTTCCCTGAAAAAATTGTCTCCAGGGCAGCTTATATTGCCAAAACATGTATATATTGTTCAGCGTTAATGGTGCCCATACAGATGTGCATGTCACCCATGCCATTCACATTTGTGCATCTCTATACTGTCATGAATACTGGCTTTTGAACTGTGCATTGATAACAAGCTGAGTGGTCTTTAGCCCGGAAGACAGTGTCCATGATTTGCAAAAAAAATGTCAAATTTTGATTTCCACTTCCACTCAATCTATTTTAAATGAGCTTGGGCCCAGAGAAGGTGGCAGCATTTCTGGATCCTGTTTATATTTGTGGATGCTGTGAAAAACTGTTTTCACAGACTGTTTTTTGCAGAAGTGTTCCTGAGTCCAAGCAGGGATTTCCACTACAGAGTCATATCTGTTTTTAAGGCAGTGCTGCCTGAGGGTCCAAGGATCACAGCCAGCAAATACTGGTTTTTGGCCTTGCATGCAGAGATTTCTCCAGATTCTCAGAATCTTTTAATGTTATTATGTTCCATAGATGATGAAAAGCAAAGGTTCCTTGCTATTTTACATTGAGAAACGTTATTCTTGAATTGTTGCACTATTTGCTTGTGCAGCCTTTCACAGAGTGGTGAACCCCTCCTCATCTTTACTTTTGAAAAACTCCACCTTTCTGTGATGCTTTTTTTAAAATACCCAATCATGTTACTGACCTGTTGCTAATCAAACAACAGGTGTTTTTTTTTAGCATTCCGCCAACTTTACCAGCCTTTTTTTGCCCCCGTCCCAACTTTTTTGGAACATGTTGGTGGCATCAAATTAAAAATGGGCAAATATTTTTCAAAAAAGTATAAAAGTTCTCAGTTTCAACATTTTAATTATTGTATTTGTACTACTTTCAGTGAAATATAGGGTTTAAATGATATTCACATCATTGCATTTTATTTTTATTTATATTTTGCACAGCGTCACAAGTTATTCGGAAATTGGGTTGTAAGTTAAGTATCTACAAAGCATCTATAAAGTTTATTTAGTTTATTTGCAAGTTTTGCACATAAACAAAACTAAAGTGGTTATATATGATAACTGTTTTTACAAGATATGGATATTTATAATTATTTTATAATAATAAACTTTGTATGCATCTGAAATCAAGGACATTTATAGGGAGTCCCTATTGTCCTTCTTTACAACAGTAATAGCCTCTACTTATTACACTAGATGTTGGAACATTGTAGTGAGGATTTGATTGCATTCAGCCATATTAGTGCGGTCAGGTGTTTATACTATATGAGTGTTTATACTGTACTATTATTTTATTAGCAGTGCTTTTCTGTGGAAATTATACAAACCATGTGTGCACAGTAGAATGCCTGTATCAGTAATGAAGCACCTCAAAGTAGTTGATGTAACGCCGTGGAGTGATGATGAGGTGGACGCATATGCTGAGATAGTCAAGATTTATTATGGGCAAATCCATACTCTGGGTCAAAACAGTCCAGGATCAAGGAGCCAACATGGGGGTATTGCGGGACTGACATAATTTAACTAAATACAGACTGCAAACACCATGGAGGCTGTAAATAAATAAAACACCACAGGATAGAACAAAGACCACAAGATAATACACTAACAGGGGGAAATACAGGGCTTAAATACAAGGAATAGCGAGGGTTAACAAAACACAGGTGGTTAACAGGTGGTTACAATCAGGGGCAGGACCGGGAAGAAATAAAAAAGGAATCACATGGGCAAGACCAAAACAAAAGCACATGTAGGACTGGGAGGGGCCAATCGTGACAGTTGAAGTCTCTAAAAAGAAGGCATGCCTGAATATATACATACAGAATATACATACACTGACATACGCAACATACAGGACACATTTCTCTGCATAATCATTTTCTACCTGCCCGAGAGGCAGCTGCAATTATAACCACTCAAAAGTGTAATTTGGGGAATTAGCTATCTTGTTTGTGCTTAACTTGCTCTTAATTGGCTAATATGAAACAATACGTTGCACAGTTCTGAGTGAACACGCTCACAAAAATGTCCACATTTATACAGAATCAAGCAAAATTTCCATGTTTGTCTTAAGAGTTTTAACTGGCATGAGCAATAGCCACATTGCTTATAATTTAATACAACTTGTTTTGCTGACAGGAAATAATAGGGCAAGCTTATATTTTTCACTGTCGAGCGTGGATATATGAGCAAAAACACTTATTCTGTGCAGGTTAGCATAACTGCAAATAGCTTCTTAACCAGCTAATGTCCCTGTAGTGAACTTACAAAGCTTACAATATTACATAAACATACAATCTTACAAAATAATAATTCTAAAAATAGCAATCGACACATTTAAATATCATTTTAGTTTGCATTCTTGTGCAGATATTGGTCATTTAATAGTGTTGGTGACCTTATCTTCACCTGGAAAAGTAAAGAATTATCTAAATTTGCACAGGCTTCAACTGCATATATTACAAAACACAGATGAGAATGTCCTTTGAGTACCATTAAATTGTGTTCATACCAATATTGACTAGGTGCCAAAAAAACATAGAACCGGATTCTCTTGTACTGGGCAAATGACCAATGGAAAAAGCACAGTTACAGTTCTCTGGTGCCAGTACTTTTTGTGCAGTGGGAAAAATGCCCACAGTGTATCAGTACACATGCAGCAAGCAATATATGTCTATAGAATTCCTATTATGGAAATTTCATGAATGTCTACTGGAAATTTAAATACGCCAAATGATTTCGATGTGGTTACAGCCTTCTTGATATAGTCGTAGCTGAAACACACAGAGCATCTATTGCCCTTCTGTTTCATCACTAACAGACCCACCATCCCCAAACCAGCTGGAAATTCACACTGGAGCACATGTGTCACTAAGGCATCACTAATCCACCTTTTCCACACCTCAGTCCACTGACCCCAGTTTTCCATTCACTGCCCTTGAAAAGTGACTCCATCTTTGAGTGTGTCCATGGGCATGAATACTGCTGAGCTGAGATTGTGTCATGTCTGTGGTTTTGAAGTCTTCTGTCTCCAATGTTACTTGAAAGGAGTAGATCAATTTCTAATAAACTTCTTCAATAGCACAGTTTTGCCTTTCAATGGCTGCTTTGAAAGGCTCCCGTTAGCATTTAGCAAGAGAGACGGCGAGTGAAGGATGATTACAGAGATGTATGCTCCTGAAGGTCACCATTCAAGCATAATAAACAGCATGTTGAAACTCCACCTGAGCTCACATTTGGGAGTGTTTATGAAAACTTATTGATCCCAGGATAATTGTCTTGACTGATCGTTATATTTTAGAAGGAGAAAAATAGTCTTGCGTCCTTTTAAAAGCAAAAGATAATTGAAATAGTGGAAACTTCAGGGAGGAATTGCATCTGTTATAGCATGGTTGGATCTCTTTAAAGAGCATTTAATCACATTAAAATAACTCATGTCATTATTTTCTTATTTCATTGATTTTGCTAATTGCTGGGCTGCTACGAAGACCTTGTTTTTATGGTACTGAGATTCTTTTTTTGTAAAAACTTTAGTTTACAAAGCCCTCATCCATGTATCATTCAAGTCTTAAGGACATTCAGATTGGTTGAAAATTTCTAGGGGGCCAATTTTCAAAAGCTGGAACTGAATTAAATCAGTTTAAGAAAAAAATGAAGAAAATTTGCTATAATTCTCTGGCTAAAGCATCCCTATGCTACACTTTTACATTTCTTTGCATCAGGCGAATGTCAGCAAATACAGTGTGATTTTTAATGGTGATCCCAAGCCATTAATCCAGCCATTAATTTGTGCATGCTTTGCATTGGGATTATGGTTGATATTCTAATGACCTCTTACTGTCATCATATTGTGCTAACATGTATAATTGCTGTGAACACCACAACCTCGTGCTCTTCTGGCATTCTCTCTGTTTTCTTCCTGTGTAATTCTTATATTGGCAACTGAAAAGTATCATCGCAGGCATGTCGACTGAAAGTACAGTGACATTTTAACACAGCAGCTGGGTGAGAGGAGAGACCAGCTAACTGACATGCAATGATCTGAAAAATTCTTCATTATTTGGTGATGAAAGTATGGGTGGAATATTTGGAGTTTTATTGTGCTTTCCGCACAGACTGTGAAGTAAGGTGTTATTTCTATTCAAAGCTGTGTAATCTCAGGTGAACTGTCATAATGGGATTATAGGGATGCTGCTGTTGAACCCAGCACGGCCCCTCTCCCCGCTCACTCAAGAGAGACGCACAGTTATCACACAACAGCAGATTGTTTTGAACTACTTATATGGGGGGAAAAAACGCGGCGTCTGAAGACGGATGCACTCGTGCCAGAGTGCGGCAGTGTTAAGTGCATGGTTGTTCCCGTTGTTTTATTTAGCATCTGCAGAATTCCCAGCATAGTTAAGGTGCTTTAGAAGAGGATTAACTGTTGCTGGCACCAACGAGCAAGGCTCGCAGATTTCCCTCAAGCAAGAAAAGACAAAGAAGAGAGGGAAGGAGAAGAAGAAAAAGAGGCAGAAAAGGCAAAGGGAGACCACAATAACAAGTTGTATAAACAAGACCTGAGAGAGTGAGAGACGGGCAAAGGTGTAGTGAGACGACGATTATTCCTAAAGGAGCACTGGAGGATGCTTTCACTTTCTTGCCATTTACTTCAAACTCTCTCTCTCTCTCTCTCTCTCTCTCTCTCTCTCTCTCTCTCTCTCTCCCCCATCCTTCCTCTTTCTCCTCTCTCTTTCTATACAGTAAAAAGTAACAAGAATTTATTATTATCATCTTGTGTGCTAATTTGAAGAAGAGAGTTTGGTTCCAGATTTCATGGATTTCTTAAATACTAGCACAGCTAATTGAACCTAATGAACTACTGATTAACCTGGTATTAGATGACAACTACAAACAATAGCAGGCTGCCACAAGGAGTGGTTTGGAACTAGTTAAAAGGACACAGTGACATACTGACATACATAAACATGCATTGTCAACATGCATAAGATTATAATTATTATTATTATTTTGTGTTCATTTTAATATTGCTGTTTTTTCTAAGCAAATGCATTTACTGACCAGATGAACAGCTTTTTAATTGAAACTTGTTAATTTAATTGAAAGTGCCTAACAGTTTAGCACAGTATTGTATATATACACCCATCTCTCTCTCTTATCTCTGTCTGTTTGACCCTTTCTACTTCTCTTTTTTCCCTCTCTATCCTTTTCTCTCTCTCTCTCTGGCTCTCTCGCGCTCTCTCGCTCTCTCTCTTGCTTTCTCTCTCTCTCTCTCTCTCTCTCTCTCTCTCTCTCTCTCTCTCTCTCTCTCTCTCTCTCTCTTTCTCTTGTGTTTAGTGCCTCTATTCCCCTGCAGTCGCTGTTGAGTTAGACTCTTTGTGTAGATCAGTCACGACCTCAGAGCTTTTGGACACACTGAAGCTCCACATCTCTCTCACGGTGTGATTTTCCAGCCTTGTCCTTGGTGGCTCTCCCTAATGATCTCTCTGCTGTTGTGTCATTTTTTAATTAGAACAGCGAGGGGCAAAGGACCCCTGCAACCAATTATCCACTCACTCAGACACATCATGGGAACGCTCTTTGATACTTTCATTTCGCATGGAATATTTGTGAATAAAAACCAATTTCACCTGAGTGACTTGTAAGAATGCAAAAGAGTCTGATTTTAATAACATATGCGCCTTAAGTCTCCAATAAAGAAATTTTCTTTCGTCTCTGGTTTTTGTATGGACTAAAAATAGTTTATCCTCTCTGAATATGCGAGACTGACTGTAAAGTCAGCATGTCCATGAACTCAGAGTCTAATTTAGGCCAGAATGTATGACAGCATGACACACTGTTGCTTGTACTTTGAAATACTTTGAAATAATCATTTGCAGTCTAAATATACAGTTATATGTTTAGATTTTTTTTGTTTGTGTAAGTATGCTGTCATTGGACCCAAGTTATGCAGTCAATGTAGCGTCTGTATTCTTGTCACACACGACTTACAACTGCCATTATTTATTTAGCAGTTCACATTTTCATCCTAATACTAATTAATTTGTTAATATGCTGGCCTTGTTTCTGACAGAATATTTCTAAATATTCCACTGAATGTAATAGCAAATTAGAAGTATAAAATGTAATAGTTTAAATGTTACTTCTGAGGTTTTAGGTGTTTTCATATTAGAAAACATTTCCTCAGTGTAGCAATGACTAATGTATTTGTTATTCTTGCAGAATGTCCTCATTATGAATGCGCATGAAACCTGGATAAACCAACAACTTCATGAACTACCCACAGCGTCAACAGCAGTTTGGTGGTTCGAGGCACTGGACTCCTGAAACCACACAGACCCCCAGGGCAAGAAGGCCTTTCTCTGCCAAGTGTGTACTCCTGGGCCTCACATGGCTCAGCTGGGATTTGAATGTGCTTAGTTACTTTAGTCAATTAAAAATGAAACATATATGTGACATCCAGTTCCTTGGAGAAAGACTAACCATGTCATCATGCTTATCAGGGTGATTATCTAAAGTGGAGGAAATGTCCAGGTCTATTCTTGCAGTAACAGCTCTTGCTTAGTCATGTAATTTCTTGTATTAGTATATTGTATTAGTGTACAGAACGTATTGTAGATGTTGTTATTGATGTTGTATTGACAGATACTGTAGGGTTTGTCTGGGCTGCACTGCTGTGCCTGTGGTCAGGTGCCCTGTTTCAGGCGCAGGGGAAACCAGATCCGACCTGTTCGCAGAACCGCACACAAAAGCACTTGACAGACAGCCAGATTTCCTCTCATGGCCACGCTCAGGTTTCCACGCTCTCAGTATGCTGCTTGAGAGATGGCAGGTAATGCTAGCTCAGGTGTGCTCGGGGGCGTGGCTCCTCCTTTTCCCCTCCTTGTCTTCATCACCCCAAGGCCAGCAACAAGCATGGCTCTGTTTCAGCCACTTGTCCTCCACCGCTGAAATAATCATCTGATCAGCCATCCGCCACCACCCCCCACCTTCTCAATATTTATGCCTTCGTTTTTGCAGTCCTACATTGTGCTTTTTCTCCACATTCTCTCAGTTTCAAAACTTTTGCTTCAAAATGGGGATTTATCATGCTTATAGCATTTGAAATTTAAGATCAGAAAAGATTGGCTGAAAATACTGCGTCAGGTCATTTTGCAGTGAAAAATTCACATGAAACCAAAGGGCTTTGAGTTTTTGTGGAACATCAGTTAGAAACTGAGATATGACTTTCTCTCATTCAACCCACACTACCTACTCCACACACCGTGTTCACCTTTGCTTTTAGCAGGAAAGGAAGTGTGTGTACAGCCAAAGCATAAAAGAGGCACATGTTATATACTCTATTAAGAATAAGTATACTAATAAGTATATTAGCATGATTAATTTATGTAGCACCTATCCAAGGCCTCTCATACACAAACAGCACAACAACAACAACAACCACAACAACTACATAATCACCCCAAAAAAAGCTTCAAGTTGAGTTTTTAAGGAGGAACGTGACAAGGAGAATCGATTGTGGTTCCATAGTGTATGGCAGGGGTGCTTAAACTTGCTGTTCTGAATCTAGATTTTGTTCATTTTTGAAATATATTCAAAAATACAATTTTAAAATAAAACTAGAAATGTAATAAGCTACATTCAGTTATGCAACATTTTGAACATCCCTGGTCAAACTATATGTTTTGTTGATTTTCTTTGTGAAAATAAGTTCACTAATACTCTAAAGGAAACACAAAATATTTTTCCACTGCCAATTTTACTGCACAGTTTCTATTTATTCATTATTTAGTATTTAGTTATATAGTATTTACAAACATATTTATTCCTCAGTTTAAAATGCTGGAAAAAATATAAACAATAAAAATATGCCATAACTGGACAAAGGCCACACTTTGTTTTTTCTCAATATGTTAAATTTAGCAAATAAACAGCAATTGTGCATTAAATTGTGTGTGTTCTCTGTGGAGCATGTGTACTTATATACACTTAGTAAAATATGTAATTTGGGCAGCCAAATTTTGCATATAACTGCAATATAAAAATATGTTTGTTCTGTCTTTGGGTGAGGGCCTGGGGTTGGGTACCTTGCTGGAGTGTCAACTCAAATGACTTCACAGGCCAGCCAATTATGGCCTGTGGGCCACTCTGTCAGTAGCCCTAGTTATTGTTGGAAATGGTGCTAAGAGTGGCGACCAATCTGAATTTAGGAGCAGTTAAATATCTGTTTATGTTTTTCTTAAATAGCTGTTTTGCTCTTTTTTCCGTGCTTTGCTGTATTCCTTTACTCCAGGCTTACATGTCTGTAGTTAACCTGATGTGTTATAAAACACCACCAATGATGACATTCTCTACCACATGCTTTCCCAACTCTACCAGCTGCCGTTATTTGTTCTTCATATTTGCCCAGCCTCACACTATATGTACCCTGCCCCTCTATTTTCACATTGCACCCACACACCTGTTGACAAACAAATGTATATGTCTGCATCAAACGAGGAATAAAAGAACACCGCTGCACATGCTATATACGTGTCATTTGTATGGTTAAATATGTGGGCTGTAAATCTCTCTTCACTTTGCTAGGTATACTGTATATATTTGAGAGGGCTCCCTCCCAGGCGTGCTCTATTTTAGAGTGCCCATTTAGTCAGGCCCCCTGCCCTTCTGGCAGCTGATGGAAAAGGCAGCAGAACAATAAGCCCCCACCGTGCCTCTCTGCCTGCCCCTAGCCACCAGGGGAAGAGGAAGCAGCAGCCTCCGTGCGACACATTATTCTGTCCCCTCGGAACCTACAGCCAGGCCAGAACCCCCCCGGGCTCGCTTGGCCCTCTAAGTGCCGAACCAGAGACTGAGTGACATTTCCAAAGTCCTGACCTTTGTTTTTCCCATTGACTAGGAAGACGTTTGAAGGAGATGCAGTGAGAGAGCACTGCTTCACTCTTAGCGACACACACGCAAGTCTGCACACACACACGAAGTGCAGCACAAAGTATGTAGCTCTGGGTCTGCGTGTGTAACTGACATTTTTATTGACTTGGTGCCCATTAAGAATAATTTTGAATTTGCTATAAAATAAATGTCTCTTTGTACTTAAATCAATGAAAGTGCTGCGCAGAAGTCAGAGACCACCCTTCTTTTATTCAGCTTACAGTCAAATCAGCTATTAAGTAGAAGTTATTTATTTCTGAGGATATTAGATATTTAATAATGGATAAGTCAGAGGAAAATAAGTGCAAAAAGAGGGCATTTAGAGACAATATAACAACTGGGAGCACCTTGTAGACTACCAGACCTATCACCGTTAGATTAGAGGGTATTTCAAGCTTTTGTCTTTGAGAGAGAGGGAGAAATCCAGCTCCACTCTTACTTCAGATCTAACAAAAATCCACAGGTGATTCTGTCCATCCTTCTACTGTGAGAAGACAGCACTGTGAACCTAACAGGAGGTGCAGCTGTCAAAAAGCCATTACAGTGACAAAAATAGGCAAAAAACAAAAAAAGAAGAAGAACTGAAGAGACTGGGTGCTCCTGAGTCCAGACTTCAACATAACAGAATTTATTTAAGGATACTTGGATAGTGAGAACCACAAAATGCAGCCAACTTCTAAGACTGAACTTTGGAGGTGTGGAGCACATCCCCACCCAAAAATGAAAGCTGTAATAAAGTTTCTTTCATCATAAGCTTCATGATTTAATGGTATTTAATGCTTTTATACTACTAAAGTATGATTATGATATCCAGATTATGTTAGCAAAGCTTACTATCACTACAAAAAGTCAAATAAATATATAACTGCTAAACCTCTTCAAACAGGATAGTACCTTTTTTGAATGTTAACTTTTTACAGAAGTAGCTAACTATGACCAGGATTGAACTCCTGCTCAAAAAACTGGCATGGAGGCCAAATCTGCACTACCATTAAGAACCACGGAAATACGTACAAAAGTATTCTTTCAGGTGATGTGGTAATTCCAGGTATGGACCCTCATTAAAAAATATCCTTTTTAGCCCATATTTAAAAGCAGAATGGGAAAAACCCATGCGGTGTAAATGGTGTAAAGTAGCAAGAGCTGCAGTGTTGATAGCTTGTGTTCGGTGCAGCTCTCAGTACCTTCCTGCAGTTTTCAGCGGAGTGCTGAATGTGGAAGGCCTCATTAATGATATAAGCTGCTGCCCAGAGCTTTGGTCAAATCAGACTCCTGCTATGAGGCTGCACTCCAAGACTTGTGACATCATACGGAGCCGGACAAGTCAGAGGCACTGCTAATCGCTTAGCTTAATTGAGCGCTATGCTGAGACACAAATTGCCTTCTGCAATCAAGGCTCATTTAAGCGTCACACCATGTGCTCATAGCCCATGATATGACATTTCTTTTCTAATCTATTGTTTGCTGAATATTAACTTTGCTTTCAACATGCCCCCTGCATGTTCCCCTATTTAATACACTACAATTCAAGTTGCTGTTTTTGCAGGCCACACTTTTCTGTATTTTTACAGAACTCCACAGATGGATGGTGGGGTAGAATGGGGAGTGGGGTTGTTTTGGATCATGATTGTTCATCCTCATCTGCTAATCTGTTTATTCCTAATGCTCAAAGACTTAAAGAAGTTTGAGGTGTAGTCCACACTGACTTGTTTCAGACGCAAGCAGAGGAGGCAAACGTCAAGATATAGTTAGTCCAGTAGAATTTGAACACAAGTGAAGTAACACTTTGCACAAAAAAGAAAATGGCAAGTGAAGTCATCCTAAATTTTGTCAATATATCTAACATGAATCATATATCATGATGTATTTTCCTTCCATAGCAGCATTCCCCATAGCTAATGCTGCATTTCAATATTGGTATTAGCAGAGGGGAACACTCAGGGCCTTCTAAGCCTTTAAAGACAGCTTAAATATTATGTGAAATAAAATTAAAATACATGTTTGTAATTTTTTTTTATTCATTTAAACATTACACTGCTTGCTTTTAAAATATTTATTGTGTGAATACTTTCATTATTATATTTTAAATGGAAATAAACAGGTTGTATTACACCCAACAGACGCATATGACACCACACAAAGTCCATGAGTTAGCACTTAATTAACTCAGAGACCCTAAGAGTGACCCAGTGGTCACTCTTAGGGTCTCTGAGTTAGTTAAACATTTTACTCAGTGACACATGGGGGAGGTGGGACAGGAAAGTGACACACGCTATTATTGGTTAATATATTTTCCCTTCCCACTGTTGCATGGTGACACAAGCAAAAATCAGAAGCTGTTTTAGAGAAAGGCAAAAGACATGATCTTACAATGGAGGATTATGGGAAAACAAGTATTTTATCTTTTAAATGGTGTGATATGAATCATGTTTAATATGACCAGTGACAGGAACTAAAAAGGAAGAATTTTCTATTCTTTATATTTATCTAATAAAATTAAATTAAGCATTATGTCCCGAAACAAGCAATTGAATATGACCATTTTACTACAGAAAAGTGCACAAAACAAGTTTAAAAAGTGTACAAATAGGTTAAATAATTTTGCATTATTCTTACAGTATATGTGGATGACAGCAAATACACCAAAGAATTTTCAGTGTAATCTGTCACATGGCTAAAAGAGCAAAAAGAAAATCATATAAAAAAATAAAATAAAATAAAAATTGAAAAGGCCTTTACTAGCCATTCCCTCCTGAAAAAGTGGGGGCTTTATACTTTTTGATTTAAAACTTTAGTGCCCCCATTAGGCCAATCAATGTAATTTTCAGTTTCCAATTTAACTCAGTTTCCAACTTTAACTTTTTAAATTTGCATGTATTTTAAACTTTGCTGTGAATTATAGTCCTGGAAGCAGAGTGTCTATAGTACCGAGTCCAGCACAGCAGCAATAGTTACAAACCTGAAAGGAGAGAGAGTGGAGAGTGCAGGAAGAAGAGGCTTGTTTTGAAAGAGGACTCCTATGCATTTGTCCAGCGATCCTAGTGTCACCCAGTTAATCTGATGTTCAGCATAGTGTGTCACACATCACACATGACTTGCAGAGTCAGGCAGACAAACAGACACACACACGCACACACAAACAAACACGTATACACAGTATCAGGTGTGACAAGTCTTCACTCAGTGAAACTGGCTAGGCTACAGTTATCTAAAGCAGTTCAGAGTGAATCTTCTTCTCATGTTTGCCTTCTTTACTGTGTGAACTCTCAGTTGTTTCGTGTTTAGTGCTGTCTGTCCACTCTGCTGCCTGGATGAGCTCAAATTAAATGAAACTGTATTTCTTTATTAGTTATTGTGAAAAGGTCTGGTAGCTGCCTGTGAAGGACAAGACTCAATTTTTTTATGTTCTGTATCTCTTTCACTCCTTTTGCCTTCTATTTGCTCTCTGACCAACTCCAAGCTAGTGGCTTTATTCACACGAAGCGCAAAGCCTTGCAAATTACTGAAATTCTGAGTTTTGCTCATTTGAGGGAATAATACTATATCAAATGGATATAACTTCAAAAAGACCATGTACATAATCCATATGGACATTTTTTAAACACTTTTAAACAGTGTGACACATGTAGCACTGGGCAAAATACACAGGCCACCTTTACCAATCAAAAATAAAGCCATTAACTCCAAGTTATGAATGTTTCATGGGACATTTCTGCAAACAATAGATAACCAATAGATAAATTTGTCAATGGAATGAGTGAAAATATGAGTTTCTAAGATTAAAGTTCAAGAAATTATTAAACGATGTAGAGAATATGGGACTCCTAACAACCATGACTTCTAAAACTGTCCCCATCACATAAACATCACTTAAAGCTTTTGGTTTTTTTTTTAAAGACAGAGAAAAATCAAGCACCACTCTTCATGTTTTTCTGACAAAAATCTACAGATGTTTTTGTCCATTCTTCCACCGTGAGGTGACAACTTAACACTATAAACCTAAAAGAATGTGTAGCTGTCAAGAAGCAGTTACTGAGGGAAAAAAAACAAGAAGAAAATGTGCAACACAAAGTCCTGGCCAGTGTTCTCAGAAGTCCAGAGCGCAACTCTATTAAATATGTTTGGGATTACTTGGTTCACAAGATTGAATTTTAAGACAAAACTTTAAAGGTGTGGAAAAATATCCCTGCAGATTTCTCTGAAGAGCTGAAAGCAGGTCTTCCGAAAAGAATGGGAGATGTAATAAAAGATAAAGGATGAACACACTAAATACTGAAAAATGATATTTAGTTGTTGAGTCTTCTATCATTTTCTGTTCTGCTTTTTTGCAGAGGCTAAAACTGAATAACTTGTATTTAATGGCTGGAAATGAAATAAATGAAGCATGCTCTCTGACTTTTGTACAGCACTGTACGCATATGCTCTGTGAAACAATTAAGATCAAAGATCATCAGCAAGCACTTTATTGTTACTCTTGGTTCTTACAGCCCTGATCAGGTTCAGACCCGCTCAGATATTATGGAAGCGTTAAAAGGATAGGTCACACAAGGTGAAGAGTCATTTAGGAAAAGGTTGATCAGAGCCATTGTGTGCTGTCATGGTGGGGGGGCTGAAGGTGGAAACTGAGCCTCAATGCTCTAATTTGATCTGTGTTGGTCTTGATCCACTCCCTGCTTGCTGGGGCTGCGACTGTGCTATTGAAAGAGTGCTGAACGCTGACCTTAATTGCCTGACGGACAGCTCAGATAAACTCATATCAAACATGGCCACTGTAACCGTAGACGCTGTGTAATTAGCGAACTCCAGGGAGACAGATAAGGCATCCAAGACTGCAAATCAAAAAGGGAAGGAGCCTGTCCGCACTAGTTATTCATTTATAAGGGCATTGAAATGAATTCCTTAAGAAAAACCCACACGCACACACATATACATCCTTCAAGCTGCTGGACTCCTTCTCTTCTATTGTGTGGCTTTACAGAGCAATCAAGGAGTGGGCTTTCAGATTTTTTTTTCCGTAGACGCGCCCATGCTCTTACATTTAAAAGCACACGTACGGTGGCATGCGTGTACATGGCTATGGCACAGATCTCACCTGTTGGTGCATTCCAGTGGCGTGGCAAGGAGGACAGGCCAGGCTTGTCACTTAGTCAGCAAGCCTATCCTGTGGTGGGATGGAGAAGTTTTGGTGGTTGGAGGCAGCAGGCCTATCCCAAGACTTGGTGCTGGTGTAGGGGGGCAGAAAGTCTACCTCACAGCTGGGACAGGCCAGGCAGGGATCACTTACAGGCTGCGGGGTGGGGAGCATCAGTGTGGCACCAAAGTGCCCACAGTATTTACAGCCCCCCGACACACACACTTCAACAGTCTCAGGTTCAGCCTGCTGCGATGGAGCAGATAATCTGCCTGCGGAGGAACCATCTGGAAAACCGAGCCACCACTCTTCTATTTCTGCCTTAACGTAAATCCACCTGCCTGCACACCAGACCCCTCTTACACACTAACACATTTGCACAAATACACCCTCACAAAAACACAAATAATCATTCAAGACTCTGAGTATGAATGCAGCCTCGCCAAGAGGATATTTATTTACTAGTTTATCTTATTGGTGTTGTGTCTGTTTTCCATGTAAGCCCAGTTACCTCTTCGTCCTCCTGCTTACAATGCCTGCTCTGTTTCCACAATAACTGTCTCAACGGATCAAAGTACGAACACTCTGACTATAGTACGAACACCCTTAATCTCATAATAATCACACATCACCAGAGTCAACAGACAAGTGTCGCACTGGCCATCCCCTGAGTTTACTCAACTCATAGGAATTTGAATATTGGAATGTATGTACAACAGCTGTAAACAGACACAGTGAAAACGTTAAAGGCATGTTTTTCATTGTGCACAATACACAGCAGCCTTAGACCACATTTATGCTGCACTGAAATATTGTAACAGAGTCATATGAAAAACTTTATATATATATATATACATATAAACTCCTCCAAAGTCCAGTCTTAGAATTTGGTTATATGTTCTGTTTTACACAATTTTAGTAATCTCAGCCACATTTGATGATGTTAAGGTCTCAGTAATCCCGTTTCTCAGTAACGGCTTCTTGACAGCTACAAATCGTTTCAGACTCATAGAGTTGAGTTGTCTTATCGCGTGGAAGGATGGACAGAAACACCTGTGGATTTCAAAAGATGAAAGCTTTAAGTACTGTTTATTTTCTTTAACTTTCCCTTTCCTTATGCAAGTAAATTATCTTTTTTGATTATGTTATACATATATGTTGCACCGCAACCCTGACGGAGAAGCGGCTTAGAAAATGGATGGATGGATGGATATATGTTGCATTTGTACTTGATGGCTTTTAAAGTATGGTCTCTGACTTTGCATAGTAATGTAGATGTTCCATTTACCATTTCTATCTGAGGCAATGCTAAAGGTTAGACTTACATATATAATACAGATGAGCATACTGAACATGTGCATGAGACAACTTTACTCCATTAAATAAGAATCTCTATGTGTGTGTGTGTGTGTGTATGTTTGTGTGAAAGACTGTTTTTCCCCCTAGTGATACCTGTGTGTGAGTGTGGGCTGTTTGTAACTTAGCCTCACTCTCCTTCTAACCCACAGCTGTCTGTCCTGCCAGCTCTGGAAGTGTTTTCTTTCTTTCCGCTCATCGGGGACAAGGAGCAGACTTTCATCTCGGATCTGGTGACCATGGAGGGGACAGGGGGAGGAAGCGGGTAAGGTGTGGTCAGCCAGGTACATGTGCCCTGGGCGGCAAGGCTCCCTAGAGACACCTGCCGCACTTCTCCCTTTCTCATTCCCTCCCTCACTCTCTCCCTCCCTCTCCCTCATTCTGCTTCTGCTCTTCCAGATAGCCATGAGGTGACTCTCTCCTAACCGCATCCTCTTCCTCATTTTAACACAATTCTTCTCCAAGAAAGCCATTGGCCCCAGACTCAAGAGCTCCATGACTTTTTGCCTATGGCAAAAATACAGTACTTTGATGATAATATTTGAATGACAAGGAGAAAGACCTTGAACATCAATTACATGACGTATGTCACTTAATCACCACCACAGCCATAATCAACCACTGCTTGCTGTCCCTCACTAGCCTAAAGCCACTTTAACTGCACAGATTTCACTACAACAAGTTCACCTCCTCCAGCTCCCCTTGCACGAAATGAAGAAAATTGGCACCTTTAGGTCATAGCAAGACAGATGATAATACAAGTTTAATGCAGAAAAATCAACATTAATTTCTCATTGAGGTTCATCTGAATTTTCAGCACAAGAGCAGAAATCAATGTAAGAAGCGATCTTTGTGTTTCTCATTAGCAGTTGATTGTTGAGTTAATCAGCAGTGGTCAAACAGTCGTCCTCATTGATCCTGATAACCATCTGGCCAGATGCCTAACGAGCCACCGCATTAAAAGTCATCCAGCTTTGATGGTGTTGGTTAAAGGTTTGATTGAGTGATTGGTGTATTGATTGACTGGGTGCACTGGCATGGGAATGGAGCTGTGCTGTGGTTCTCAGTCTCCACGCTGATTGACGATAACAGTGAGAACGCCTATGAACACACTGAGCTGGAGGAAGGCTGCGAGGACTGACAACATACATCAGGGAGGTCTGCTCCAAATCTGACTGTTAATAAAGCTCTCTCATTCAAAAAGTCATCTTGTTCTTGGAGGAATTCTTGGCCCCCTTTTTTCACAAGACAGATTGTGCTCTTCTTTTCTGAGAGGAAAAAAAGCTGTAAACCAGTAGCAGTAGGGGGTCGATCTCCCCAATGGATGTCACAGACTTTAACGAGCAGTTTCAGCCCATCTCAAAAGACATGGAGCGCAGCAGGGTGAACAAAGATGGCCTTTGTGTGTGTGTGTGTGTGTGTGTGTGTGTGTGTGTGTGTGTGTGTGTGTATGTGTGTATGTGTGTGCATGGGTGGGTGAGCTGTGCATGTGTGTGTGTGTGTGTGCATCCTTTAGCAAGTCTGGAAGGGTGAGTATTTCACTATGCGTGCCCTCCAGGGGTTCTAGCAGTGTTTTTTTTCCTGTTGGAGCTGTTGGGTGGAGAGAGGGTTCCATCAGTTCACAGGGTGTAAGATTTGACACTCATTTTGTTAAGAGCATTTTAGGAAGTCTTAAAACAATGGATATGAAATAAATGAACATTCTCTTCATGCTAACACCCAATACTATAAAGATTTGCTGTAATTTTACATTATTTACAATACTATACTGTTTTCTTAAATTTCTTAAATTTCTTAAATTCTTATGAAAATTTGTATTTCAATTTACAGCAAATTCTAAAGCATAAAGAATTTGGGCCCTGTTAATGCTCAAAAATTATGTAAATATTAACACAAAATATCCCAGATTTTATGAAGATGTAACATGTATGTAAAGTTAAAATTAGGTATTAACAAAAGTGAAACAATAACAATGTAGTACATTTGTTTGGCTTTGACGCTCTAAAGGTAAGAGGTGGTGATAGTAGAGTGCTGTGTTCAGTGCTAAATTTCTCTGTAAAGTGTAGATATAAGACATGGAGTCAGTGAATCAGTAGTTTGTGTGCTGTGTTATAGTTATCCATAGAGTGTAGTGGGTGGAGTCAGTGAATCAAGGTTGTGTTTAGTGCTTTATTTATCTGTAGAGTGAAGTTATAAGAGGAGATGTCAGGGAATCAGGTTGCTGTGGGCAGAGCTATAGTGATCTATAAAGTGCAGTCCACATGAGTAGTGTCAGCATTTGACAGGTTTGTATGTGTCTCAAATTTTTAGGAACTATTTCACAACATGTAAAGCCAGTAATTCTTGTGTACACAAATGCACACACACTCACAAAAGTGTTGCTCTTCATACAAACAGAGATGCTTTTTTTTAATTACATGCATTATGATGCAAAAAACATGTAAAGTGCATGTGTCACTCTCTTTTTGACCCCTTTACACTTTTACAAACATTTAAGAACTAATAAAGACCTAAAGATGATAATGATTAAAGGATTAATCTGTGTTTTTGTGTGCTTTTTCATATACAGTATGTACGTGCATTTTAGTCTTTAGGGAATATGCTTTGGAAGGTTTTTAAAACTGCGTATTTCATGGGTACTTTTAAGTAAGAGCTCTAAAGCTACTGGAATGATGTGTAGAATTACTGTGTGATAAGGTTAAAGCTGAAAAAATGGGTATGGGTTTTTCATTCATTCAAGAGGCCTATCAGACCAAAGAGCTGAACCGCACCATCAATGAGTGGATACTGAATACACTGTCCAAGGTTTAGCAGATCAATGGTTGTTGGTTTATGTGTTTGGAAGAGACAGGGTGAGAGTAGGAGAGAGGGAAGAGAAAAAAAAAGCTGTGTGTGTATGTGTATGTGTGTGTGCATGTGTGTGTGCACACTTGTGTCTTTCAGACTTACAGAAAAAGAAATGTTCTACTCCGTGGAGTGGCGTGATCAGGCCTTGAGCAGACGGAGTGGAGAGTCTGTCTTCTTTTGTTTCGGGCGAAAGCGGAGACTGGATTCAGCGCTCTCTTTTGTCTAAGGGCCCAGGCCTGGAAAAATGGCCTTCGCCCAGAACAAAGCCTGGAGTAATCAAAACAAGACAATGAGTAGAGGTAAGCAAGGTTAGGAAAGAGAGAAAGGGAAAACTTTGTGTCATGATTTATAAACAGAATATAGCCTGTTTTGTTTGATACTTATTCTTCCATGCTGAACTGAGAATAAAAATAAATAAAAAAAGAAAAAGTCTGCAATGGATAGCAGGTTATGGTCAGGCCAAGGGACTGTCACCTACATTTTTGCTACCCAACCTAACTTTTAGTCCTCGCTCACATATGCAGATGCCTGGAAGCTTCTGTCTGTGCAGAAATGGACAGGCATGCAGGCATATAAATTTGATCTTGAGGAAAGATACAGTATGTAGTCAGTATGTAGTAGGGTTATCATACTGATCTGAGTACTATATATATGTGTGTGTGTGTTTGTGTGTGTGTGTGTGCATGTGTGTGTGTGCGTGTGTGTGCATGTGTGTTCTTGTTTATGTACAGTTGTAGGGCAAAAACTTCCTGATTTTGTAGGAAAACCATGTAAAAACAGAGATAACAATGGACCACAAAAGGACCATACGAAATGGTTCTGATGTTGTAGTGCTTTTTCATCAGTGGATGACATCATTGTTTTCTGTTATTATTACAACTATTATTAGAATAATAGCCATACAGTAAGGTATCAGATACAATTTAATCTGCCTGTGCTGTAAATGTCTTCAATTCTAAACAGAATTCTGAACACAATTGTGAAAAACCCTGGCTTATGGTGTATTTATTTATTTATTTTAAACTGAAAGAGCAAATCCATTTAGTTGTTGTAACTGAAGTTAATGTTAGAGTGAGAATTAGGATTATGCATAGCAAATCTTTATAACATCTACAAGTTATTGATTTTTAGTTCTGATATTTCCGAGTGATTAAGCATAAGATAATTCACTTGCATAAGGAAGGGAAAGGTTAAAGGAAACTAACTTAAAAAAAGTTTCCAAAACTTGAGTTCAAAAATGATGTAAAGGTGGTACACAATGCAATTATTCCATATGTATAATGTTTATCTTGTGATTCCATAGAAGGTATGTGACTCAGATCATAGGTTTTACTTGCCCATTTCTAACTATGATATGGCCCTAGAATGAAACAAGCTGTTTTCCCTTTTTGGGAGCTCTGCTCTGATTTGCTGGTTTACAGCGAGGCACTACAATGGCTCACACAGATGTCGAAACAGACACAGGCAGGAAAATAAAATGAACATCCATGTAAATAACCTTATGCTATTTAGTTAGCTAGCTATGATATTTGCTATTAGCTAATGTTACCTATACTAGCTACTTGCTTTCGAGCTCACATAAAGTTGTTAGCTTACTATAAAACTTCCAACTTAACATGGTGTGGCTTCCACTATGAGAATGTGGCTAAGATGAAACAGCATGAAACTGCCCCTCTCTTCAGTCTCTTCAGTGTGAAATGCTGAGCGAAACCTGCTTGATATGTCCAAGGTTTGAGAACCTGTCCCGGATTAAATGTGCAGTGAATTTTCCGTTTCTCCCTAAATGATGCTGCAGTTATATTCTGGTACCTGTACAAGCTGTAGCATTTAAGGTTGAAGAGCACATTCCATGAAGAAGTTGAAGCCAACTTCAGTCTTATTTAAAGATGAGCATCAGTGACGCCCATTGACAGTTTGGATTTTTGAGGAGGTATGAAAAGTGCTGACATTCCCTTCACAGGCCGGATGATGATACAATGTCTGCAAATAGCTTCCATTTTCATTGATGTTGCTCTGTTATTGCTGTTTTGGGCTAGAACCTGGGATGGTGTACGTACATTTTGGGGGCTTTAACATTATTAAGCCAAGACTTACACAACAGTTGAGGATTTTGGAATTGGCCTGTTTTACTGGCCTCTTTTACAAATGTAGGATTTTCATTTAAAGGATGAGACAACAGTGTTGAGGTTCACACCACATCAGTTCCACATGCCAAACTCTCCTTGTTGAACTATGCTAATATAAAGACAGTTTTACATTCAATGGCACCTTTAAAGAAAAAGAGAAAATGGGACCTGGTTACCCACCAAAACTCTAACCATCAGATAAACACTGTAATCAAAACTTGAATCTTTGAGAAAGAGGAGGAAATCAAACTCCATTCTTGCTTCAGATCTGAAAAAAATCCATAGGTGATGCTGTCTATAGATCCACTGTGAGAAGACAAATAGGTCCCCACAACTGGAAAGGATGTGCAGCTGTCAAGAAGCCCTTACTTAGAAATCGAAAGAAAAAGGATTGCAAATAAAACAAAGAAGCTGCTGTTGTTCTCAGATCAGTAGAATGACCACCACACCTAAACATCATTGAATATGTGTGGGATTACTTAGATTGTAAAAAGCAGAAAGTACAGCCAGTTTTAAGGCTGAACTTTGAAGGTGTGGAAAATATCTACGCATATTTATTTGTAAAATTGAAAGTAGGTGTCTCAAAATTAATGCAAGTCATCAAATTAAATACTGAAAAATTATATTACATTTAGTTGGTGAGGCTTCTGTTTAGATTACTACCAAATGTTTTCTGCTTTTTTCATGATGCTGAAAAATGTATAACTGGACTGGAAATGAAGAAAGAAAGGGTAGTCTATGTATTTTGTACCGTATACATAATATATATTGGAAACATTATTATTACATATAAGTACTTACATGTAGTAGTGTACAAAAGTCTTAGGTAGCCAAGAAAATGTTCTGAACTGCAGTAGTAAGTGTTTTTTTCTTCAGCAGAACCACCAATCAACATACAAAATGCAAGCATAAATAAGACAAAACATAACAAGATTATTATTATTTTCTGTTTAAAACATCATTAAAATCTTGGGTAGAAGAATACAGTTAGAATAAGGTTCCTGATTCTTGTTGCACTCCAGTCTTTGCCTGTACTTAATTTGACGAAGGATTAAGTGGTAGGTACCAAATGGAAAAAAAGATTTGGGAAAAAATTGCTTATAAAGGAGTGCCACAGTACTGACACACACACACACACACACACACACATATATATATATATATATATATATATATATATATATATATATATATATATATATATGTGTGTGTGTGTGATATATATATATATATATATATATATATACACACATATATACAGACTATCCTGATATTGTTTAAAAACAAAAATATGTGTATGTAAAGAGGCAGGTCACACATTACAGCATCAGGGACTAAACTGTCCCATGTGCTTCTTTATCAAACAGTTCATTTGGAGCCCTCACTCCCTCTGCTTATATGATTTACAGAACCTCTGTGTTTGTTTCAGTGTGGCCCTGTGAGTCAGGGCAGCCCCATGGCTACAGCTATGCAGAAATTCAGAAATGTAAATCAATCCCAGCACCTGTACTGTCCAATTACCTTCCCAAGAATTGCACTAAGTCTCAGGATCCGTGGCTGGCTGGAATAACAGAATCACAGATGAAATGGCAAAATTACCAGCGTGCTTGGCAGGAAATTGGAAAATGGGAAATCTGTCTGGTGAAAGTATTCAATTACAGCGATCCTTTTTCTGCACTCGGCCACATTTCTGAAACATGGTAATTTCCGCTTTTTTCTCACCGCCTCTCAAGCAGGGAACAGAGGCTACACCAATCATGGAGTATTATTACACAGAAATAAATGAAACACACTCCAGTTCATGGCGGCACTCTTAAAGATTTCCCCTCTCGGCTCTTTTCCCCACCGCAATGTTGAAAAGTCTGCGTCTGATGATGAAGAAGCAGATGAGGATTCCGCGCAGCACGAGCCAAATACTGGCTTACCCTCAGCGCCTCTCTAAAGTAGTGATACAAAATCTGTGCTTTAAGAAATATGCACATAACACACATAGGAGTCCAACAGTGACAGACTCCACCCTCCAGTTCTCCGTCCAAGTCAGCTTTGGCTCTCAGGCCTACCTTCTCTCTCACTCTCTCTCTCCTGGTGGGAGATGCCATGCGTCTGATGCTGCGTTTGTTATTGACGCTGGCTGCTCCCCTCGATAAGAGCAAGCGGAAAAATCAATCACCTCCATTAGACGCTGAGAGAGTGACAAGAGGGCAATCCCTGGCAAAGGCCCCCTTCACACCCATTCCTTCCATCCTCCACTCTCTCTCTCCTTCCTTTCTTTTACTCAATTTTCTTTCAGAGCTTTTCTTGTGTTTGCTCTCTCTGCCATCACTAGCTCTGTCTCACCAGCCATGTCTGTCTTTCTCCTTTTCTCACTTTATTCCCCCATCTCATTTAGGACTGGAGTGGTTGTATAGACATGGTGTGTGAATGTACATATTGTGTGTGTATTAATAAGCTGGTGAATGTGTGTTTATATCAAGGTTCATGAAGTCAATTATATCGTCACCTCGAGGAGAAACAGAGATGTCATTGTATTTTGTAACACGGCATGAATAGGACACAGAGCTCTCTGATGGAATTTCTGGGCAATTTGCTCAATCAGCACTGCAGTTAATGATGTTAAAGTTGTCCATTCACCGATTACTTGGACACCTTTTGACAGAAAAGAAAGCAATCTGTGCCACACAGCTCTATCATTGTAAATGCATCCTTAAGTTTAATAGAAGTCCACTAGCTACCTTAACACGCTAAATGCCATTTCTAGGCCTACCAACATCACCCTCATGCTCTTCATTAGTTGTGTTCTTAGCTTGATAAAGGAGACTGCACTTGCTCTGATGTCAATACCTCTGATGTATGAATGTTCAAGCTTTTTAAATAACCAATTAAGTGATTTTATTTTATATTATATTTGTTTTAATTACACTGACAGACAAAAAACAAACAGAAAAATAAAACCTACAATGATATGCAGTTACTGCTACTACTGGTCTAGCAAGCTGCACAGAACACTGTTTTCATAAGAGCTTACCTAAAAGCCAGAGAAGGAAATAATAGCAAAGAATAGAAGAATAAAGTGGGATTCATTAAAAAATCATCTCAACAAATAAGTAACAGGAAACCTTCAAGCTAACAAGAGCCTTTTATAGTTGGAATTCAATTTCATGGTTACCCCATTAAACAAACTCAATACGAAGATCATGGTTATTTGATAATCCTAATGAAGAAAACATTTTTGTCACATTCATACAGCTACTGATTCATTTAATGTGTCTAATGGTAAAATACAGTGCCTGTGATCATATGGCCTGGTTATCAGAACAAAAGTTTGTAGACGTGTGATCATCCAACATTTCTTCTGAAATGAAAGGTATTAATAAGGAATTCATTCTTTCTTTGCTGCAGTAACAGCCTTTACTTTTTCTGGAAAGTCCTTACACTACATATTGGAACAAGAGCCACAAGAGCATTTGTGAGGTCAGGTACTGATGTTGGAGGATTAGTTCTGGATCACAAACTCCACTCCAACTCATCCCAAAGCTACCGGATGGTGCTCTGTCACTACAGAGAATGCAGTGCAGGTGAATGAAGACCTAAGGCTCATGTGCAGGTGCTCTAGAGTGTCCTAATCTAGCAACAAAATAACAAAATGTCAATGAAGTGAGTGACTGTCTGTGTGTGTGCTGGGCAAATGTGCAACAGAAAGAGGGTGAGAGAGAGAGAGAGAGAGAGAGAGAGAGTAGTGTCGATGCAGATTAAAACAGCTTTTTAAACAATGTTTACCTATGTGAACCTGCCAGGATTACCTTTGTTGCAAACTTGAGTCCTTGCAGGAGACACGTGTTTTAAGTCAAAGTGTTTCAGCTCAGCTCAGCTAAAGTCAACTCCACTCCATCCATCCAACACAAAAGAGAGGGTTCAAGTCCTTGGCACACAGCTATGACCCCCCCCCCCCCCCCCCCCCCCCCCCTCAGCCACTTCCCCTTAGTCTCTCTCTCTCTCTCTCTCTCTCTCTCAGCTTGGTGTAAATCCTATTTAACACTGCCAGTCTGTGGTTCTTCACCGTCTCGTCAGCGATTTTCCTGTTTGCGTATTAGTATTCCTTCCTGGTTACTAGCTCTCCTACGATGAAACCAACTTTCACAACTGTTCTCCTCTTCTCCTCTTCATTCACTCACCGTTAAAACTCCCACTTCACTAAACAAAATGTGAAACCATGCTAATGTCCAAGGGTGCAAATACAGGAATCTAACATATTCAGGGACTAAACACAATAAAATTATATAAGTATATTCTTCAAATTTTCACAATTAACTTCGAACGTTATGAGAAACACCCATGCAGAATACCATGAGTGTTCTTACTACTCAATAACCTAAAAGCTTAAATTGATTTTTAGAAAATGAGCCAGACTTTAACAGAGACACTGACTGTCTGTATTTTTTCATCTTTTGAGGAGAGACACTGCACAGCAGGAGAGATCACCGTACAGGACAACACTGCCATCTACTGGACACACTTTTAATAGCACTTTTTGTTTTTCATTTAAAATTACAATAAGAGTTTTAAAACAGTGTTGTTGTTATTGTTATTATTATTATTGTTATTATTATTATTGTTGTTGTTGCTGTTGTTATTGTGAAAACATGTAATCTGTTTGAGGTCAGCTCAGAAATCTAAGGGTCAGGAATGAAAACTGATTAACATTTTATGCACACTGTGCTATAATTTCCCATTATAACCTCGATAGTTAGTGACCAGAAGGTAAAACCTAATGGGAACTAGAACGATCTCAGTAATGTTATTAGTCTTAATAATGGTAATCATTATTATAACCAATCTCTGTTGGCTACAGTTGATTATTAGCAATGCTCTCTTGTCATCATGAGAAATTTCTCTAAACAGCAAGCAAACAGACAAATAAAATCTGCTTCACCAATGATATGAAATTACTGCTTGCAGTCCAACCAACTCCACAGAACACTGTTTTCACAAGAGCTTACCTAAAAGCCAGCAAAGGGAATAACAGCAGAGAATAGAAGAATAAAAGTGGGATTCATTAAAATAATTGCCGCAAATAAATGATAGGAGGCCTTCAAGCCAACAGGGGCCTTTTGTAGTTGAAAGTCAATTTCACAGTTACTCCATTAAACAAACTCGATACCAAGCTCATGATTATTTGACAATCTTACTGAAGAAAACACTTTTGTCACATTTGTACATTTTTGTCTCATGTGCCCAAAGGTTTGTTCTTCTGAAATCAAGAACATGACCAGAGAGTTTGTTCCCATTTTGCTGCAGAATCAGCCTCTACTTCTGGAAAGGCCAAACCTGGTGGCAGAAAAATAAAATCCACTATACTGTGTTACAAATGATTGTGCAATTCAGTAAAATGAGAATTTAGGTTTTAAATTTTCAAATAAAGTGTTTTATTTCTCATAGCTTTTTAGATGACCAGTATCAATCTCAGGCAGTTTAGTTAATTAGTTTTCCAGGTGATCTTGATTAAAGGGAAACTCTTCCACATTATTAAACAAATCACAGTTCTCATGCCAAAAGATATATGAGCGATTCAGAGCACAGACGAATACGGCCGGATAAGGGCTTACAAAAGAAAGTTTCTGTTAAACAAATGAATGATATTAAAATAGCAGCTATAAAAATGCCACAGTGAAGCAGCAAACAGGTATTTGAAGCTGCTAGTAACTGTGGAATCTCAAAAAAACTCTCAGTGCAGGATCCTCCATAGGCTGGCACTTGTGCATAAAGCTGTATTTTGGCTGCTACTAAGCAAAGCTCACAGAGAGAAATGTTTGCAGAGGGCTCAGAAATACAAGAAGACCCATTTTCAAACAGTTTTATTCACGAATTAATGCCATGCTACACTGGATGGTCCAGATGGATGGAGAGGGATCAATAAAGTATCTATCTATCCATCCATCCATCCATCCATCTAATCCGATGTGTTGGAGCTGTTAAATCACTAAACTGTGCTGGACACCAGCCCTTCGGGACTGCAGATGTGCACCCCTGTTCAAAACAATCAGTGTAATTGGAGCGAAATTCAAAAGAGAAAAACAGAAAAAATAAATACAATTACAGTCATTTTACTGAAACTGCTCAACAACTGGTTTATTGGCTGGAACACCTGTCAGCTACCTGCTTTGGTGAGCTCACCCTCTATATGCATGCTCCCTCTCCCTCAGTGACTGGGACTGCCTCTGGTGTGTTTTACAGGTTAGCTGTTGACTGAGGCTGAACTTCCTTTAGTTATGATCACAGAAACTTGTTCCAAATGAGTGCAGCTATTGCCATAGATGCGTCTTATTGCTAGTTAGCTAGCCTAGCTATCTTAGCTTATCTTACGTGAAAACAACATGTTTACTGTTTGGCGCTTTAGTCTCACCTGTTTTCAAAAGGGCAAAGCCCGTCTTTAACGTCTTGATATAAATACCGATGCCATAAAAGATTTGTGGTGTGATACCTTTTTAATTCTTAGTGATTTTTCGGGGAAAATCTATTTTTTTTCAGCTGTTGGAGTGAAACCAAGCCAGAAGCTCAGCCAGTCTGAGGAAACTTTCACTTGTACATGCACGGTGACAACACTGGGGGGCAGCACAGTGCAGGCTGCGTGCAGGCGGCGTGTGCGGCTCCTGTCTTTCTCCCCAGGCCTCACCTCAGACGGATAAACTCATTAAGCTCTGCTATTGTCCTGGAAAAACAGGATTCACAGAATAAAGGGAGATTTAGTTAACCGTTTATGTCTCTATCTTTCTGATAAAAAACGCATTTTAAATAAGTCTTTTTGTCACTGGACTTTCACCAAAGGAATTTAAGCACAAAATTTAACTAAAGCGATTGTTAAATGACATGTCTAAGATAAATCTTACATAGTATGTCAAAAATCCGTAAATGTGCCTTCACTGCGACAAGTGTAATGTGGGTCACATGCCGGCAGATGGCACTGTGAGGACAGTGGGAGGCTGTGAGACTTGACCTGGCGCGCAGGAGGAGGAGTTTAGGCGGAAAACAACGAGCAGAGAGAGAGAGAGAGAGAGAGAAGAGAGAGAGAGAGAGAGAGAGAGAGAGAAGAGAGAGAGGAGGGAGAGATATTACGGTGAACGCTGAGCGCTTGGCAATGGAGAGAGCAGGCTGTGTGGGGAGAGCGGTCTTTCCGGAGCCCAGAGAACATGGTGTCGATATCGAAAGACACAAGTTTACGCGCCAGTTCCGTTAGTATTGCTTTGAAACGCACGTAAACGTTAAAGTGGACGCCGCGGCTGAACGTCGGAAACAACGGCGCGCTTCTCTGGACACGATTATCAAGTAGGAAAAGAGAGAATAGGTGAGCAGGACATTTCTCTTCCCGACGTTTCAGTCTCTGAGGAGCCCAGTTAGCTAGCTCGGAGTCGAAACACTCTTAGAGACGCTGCAGCCGTTACCGCTGCTCACTGTTGTTGTGCTGTTATGTAACGAGTCGTCGGTTTAACTGCGTTTTTGTTCTCGAATGGCGTTTATTGTGTTTACTGCAGTGTCTGACTGGAGCTCAGTTTGTTTTGCACACCATGCCACCAGCCTGGATTATTTGACCGAGACAGAGCCTAACCTAATCGGCCCCTGTGCTGCTGGTTTGTTTAGCTAGCAACTTGACTTCACGGTAGGGAGCTTTGCTGTTTGCAGTGTGACCCTTCGCTTTGCACATGTGTTTAGATGTGACCAACGTGAGTCTGCCCGGTAGCAGCGTCCAGTCCTGAGAGCTTTACAGGAGTCCTGCAGGTCAGTGCTTAGCATGTTCAGGCTTGTCTCGGTGCACCTCGTGTTAGGCGTTAAACCAGAGTAGCTGACATTATCGATGTGTCTGTCCGGTGAGGCTCTACAGTGACAGGTAACCTTACATTATGGGGCCTGTGTGACAGTTTGTTAATAGGGGGAAACTTCCACTGTGTGTATACCTGCGACCTCAGTGACCCCTTCAGCATGTGGTCTCTTCAGCGTGGCAGCGCGGCAGAGCAACTAGGATCAACAGGCCGATTTTAGTGATAATGTTATAGGGGTGATGCCTGTTGCGTCGAGAGGTCTGAATTGTTTCGTTCAAAACCTTTACGACCTTCATGTAAATTTATATTAATGTTACACCGTTTGATACCGTTTTCTTAAATTCTAGCAGAGGCCCGTTTATACCACATGAAGTGCGGTAACACAGAATACTCAGATATGACTAGAAGACAAAAGGTCTTCAGCCACAATATTAAAACCCTTTGTTTTTTCACAGATATACAGTGAATTTTACCTAATCGATGCACACTTATTCCAGGTCCATGGGCCATATTCCATCTGTGTTGATGCACGGTTTCATTAAAGAGGTCATCACCCCTGGCCCTAGAATCCAGTTTACAGTCCTGGACTATTGTTGTAGTACTTGAGTCCCGTCTCGGTCTCAAGACTGTAAGTTTATGGTCTTTGTCTCAACATCATTTGCCCTGGGTGTCAGGGTAAGGTGGAGAAATTGTTCTCTAAACCAGTCAGTGCTTCCATTTGAGGTAAATGGAAACCAAGATTTTTCTGTCATTATAAAATATCAATAAATCAGTCTTTTTTCAAAATTTTAAATAAAATCTTGTGGTTGAGGATTTAATTGATCCTTTCCGTGATTGCTTAGCCATCTTTTGCTTTCAAAAATTAGTGTAATATTGGACGTATGCTGTGATGTTATAATAATTAATAATATTTTATGTTCTATTTTAGTTACTTGACCTAAATATAGAATAAAATATTGTAGTTATGAATAAATACATGCATCATCATTATCATGAAAGATAATTAATGTATAACGTACTATGAAAAAAATATCGTCCCCATTCTTTTTTTAGTATCCTGGGAAAAAAAAGGAAATCTGGTCTCAGTCTTGACTTTGGAATCGCCTCTAGTGGTCTCGATTCTGACAGTAGGTGGCCTGTAGGTTACATCAGCAGTTCATTTACTTACCTGTGCTTACAAAATCCTGGATCAGAAACTGGACTCATTTTCCAAAGGTGAAGACCTCTACTTTACTGCATTATTCATGTGCAACACAGCAAGATATGTAGTCTGTACACATGGACTCACTGCTCATTGATACTCTGGCTGCACAAAGAAATCAGGCTTGCTAAGCTGTGTTGGGGCAGAGCAATACTGTGTTACTAATTCTGATAAGGCTAGAATCAGGGAACATTGGTCATATGGTGGCCCCAGTTTCTAGTAAAAGATACTCTTAATTTCACAATTCACATATGAGCTGGTTGGTTGCAGATTTGAGTGGGAAGACCTTCTATGTTGTGGTTCTTTCAAATTATTTTACATTGCAGTTCACACAATACATAAGATTGTCTGCACAGTTTTTTCTCTTGATGTGATTTGTTCTTTAGGTGATTAAAGATTATATGTCAAATTAAGCGCATTTAATTTAATACCAATCAAACAAGTCTGCTTGATTTCTTTGCTTTTATCTGTGTAGGGAATTAACGTGCATGTTAGATTGATATGGCTACTGGATTCGCCATCTCAATATTATGCTGAAATTTTTTCACTGCCAACTCCAGGAAAAGCTAGATGCAGGAGTTGGGATGTAGAGAGACTCATGAATGAATGAATGAGTAGTGGAAGTGAACGTTGCTGGGCTCAGGACAGGAAGGTGATAGTGTGGTGTAAGGTGGGATGTTATGCTCCGTGAGGTGGCAATGATATTGGCTGCATGCTTCCTCAGAAGTAGTCTAGGTGTTACCATTTCTTGATTCTCTGTACCTCACTCCCTTCTTTATGTTAAGATCACAGATGTTCTTTAAAAGCAAACGTTCAGTGGGAAATCATAGTAAATTTTACCTTTATCCCAAATGTAGTCAAGTCAGACAAATCTGGTTTGATGTCTGATGTTTGCTTGTTTTAGTTTTACGCTGGAGCTGCGAGGCTTATGTAGCTAGTAAATATGGATGATTATACTCTACCAGTTTCATGGAGTCATGCAAACTGCAGGCCTAGATCATTATGCATTTAAATCAGATCATATTGAGTCCAGATAGACCTGTGTTTTTGCATTTCCCTACTTAACAGAACATTAAAAAAACGAAATATTGTGAAAATGTTTTTAATTGGAACGATTCTGATATGATGTCACATATTGGTATCACAGAAATGTTTAGATGTGGCCTATATTGCGAATGTTTGAGGACATGTTTGTTTTACTCCAGAAGAGCAGAACGTTTAGGTGACGCTAGACTAGAACGTCTGCATTTATTGATTTTATTTCATCTTTAACCATCCAAAAGTAAGTGTTTCATTTCTCTGTAATGCTAATCAAGGTGTATTTAATCCCAATGGACAAACATACAGACAAAATTCAGGCTACAAGACAGCTGCTAGGACTATTTTCTCTACTACTGTTTTTCTGTGTCTGTCACTGGTATCAGGACCAGGCAGTTTCATCTCCTTTTAAACTGTTCTGGTGAGGAAACTGTGATGACCAACTTTGCCTGGAACGTCACTGAGTCCTTAAGCTATTCTGGTGAGGAGACAGTGATGACCAATTTTGCCTTGCATGTCACTGAGTCCTTAGACCTCTGAAGCGCAGGGAGTGTAAGTGGAGGGAGGCAGGCTCTGTGAGATATGTTTGACTATACTGAAGAGAGTGTTTGACTGATGAGACCAGTAGCATCTGTGGCATGTCTGTGAGAGACAAAGGCATAGAGATTTAGTCGATATAGATCCCTGTGGAGTGAGAGAGTTTGTGTTTGTGTGTATGTGTGTTTGTGTGTGTGTGTGGCTGTCTCGTTCTGTGTCTGTGTGACATGTGGCAGTGAGGACGCTTCCAGCATAACAGAGCAGGCTGACTAGTAGCATACAAAAGAAACGGGGGGGGGGGTTCCTCATCTAATAAACCTCAGTCTGTATCAGTGTGCAGTTAATGAGCTGCAAGCATCAGTGTAAACTCCCCCACATCTATGGATGGATCATTCCATACCTTAGAGGGAAGAAGATAAGAGTCTACAGTAGAGTCAGGGAGGGATTTCTCTCTCTCTCTCTCTCTCTCTCTCTCTCTCTCTCTCGTGAATGCAATATGATTTTTATGCAAAATTTAAATTTTGGAAATGAAAGACTGCAGGCTTACTGATATTTTTACGTTTCAGCAGCTAAACAAAGGAATAAGAACACGAAAGCCGTTTGTTCGGTTTTCATTGTGAACATTGTATAGTGTAAATAGTAAAGGCCTGTCTTCCAGTCCAGCAAACTGGCCCTTCCTGTCGTAAGATCCACTGAAGTTTGAAATTTCTTGTCCTTAGATGATCAATATACAGGCATATATCATAAACAATGGTATCATTTCAGTGAATGTCACTTGTGTAATTTTAGTGAATGTTGTATAGTGTAAATAGTAAGGGTCTGTTTTCCTGACCAGGTTATTAAATAATTTCTGCTGGTGATTTGACATTGGCATTGCAGTGTAGTTCAAGACTAAGCTTAAGGTCCAGGAAACCCAGTATATACTTTGATGGACTGAGATTTGAAAGCTTGCTCTTAAATATAGAGCTGGGCAATGTGGTATTGTTTATTGTAATTATGAATTACCATAGTATTTTATAATAAAAGCAAATTGTGGATATAATCATGCTTAAAAACACTGACCAACTTCATTTGATTACAAAAAGAGTAACAAAAAGATTTGTCCTGTTTAACAAATTTAGTGCAGCACACTATGTGAATGTTTAGTAAATATGTTGAATATAAATATAAAAATTTTTATTAGTGTTTTTAAATGTGATACTTCTGACTGTTCCAACTAAATCAGATGTCAGAGAATAATAAATTATTGCGGCTTGTCGTGTATCATGAAGGTTTCCTGAAGTATCGTGATCTATTGCACAGCTCTACTCGGGTATCTTAATCGGGTATGTTAAGTAAACAGCTGAATAATTTTAGTGAATGTCATCTGTGTAAATTAGTAAGGGCCTTTTTCAAGACTCAGATTAAGCCTAAACCTAGAAAAGAAATTATTTCCTCATTATTCCTTATTATAATTTATTTAATATTTACAATTTATAGTCATAATTTGGACTGTGATTCAGTTTTAGATGTACTGCAACTTACTCCAGGAAAATGGCCCTGTAAGTCCTATAATGGACTGAAGTTTTTGTCCCAAGATATTTGTCAAGAAACAGGCATGTACAGTAGACAAATGCAGTGCAGTTTGGTGATTGGAAAGAGGATTAAAGGAAGATACAGGCTGTTGTAAGAAGATTTGCCACTAATGTAATAAATATGTCACTGAAGCCACCAATTAAAGAGATGATCAGTCAGACTCAGCAGATACTACTGCTTCCAGGAATCTAATAATTTATTTTTATTTTTTTTTCTTATTATTTTTTTCTTATTCTTTTTCAGGTTCCTCAGTATGAGTCGAGATGGATGGAGGAAGAAAGCAAGTGAAGGTGATGGTTGGGGAGGAAGGGTAAGGGAGAATCATTTCAGAGCGTAACTGAGTTTTCCTTTTTTGTTCAGTTCATCCTTGTTTATGCATGTTATGTTTTGCTGGAGTAGTCTAGACTTTTTTTATTTGTATTGCAGTGGTGAGTAATCGCAGTTCTCTTCCCTGGCAGCTCGCTGCCTTTCCTGTACTGTAATCTGTGGAGAGCAGCAAGTCTGTCTAGAAATTTTATTGATTAGAGTTGCTGTCTGTGCATGGTTCTTTTAGAGGCCAAAGCTTTGCTGCTGCAGCAGTGCGTAAATCTTTACTTCTCTAATGAAATGGCATATATTTTAGCTGGCATTTATTTGAAGCATCTTAGGAAGACAAAACCGTAAGGTTTTTGTATTTTCAGCAGTTTCTGAATGAATTGTATTTCTGATGTGGTTGAAAATATGAAATTAGTAAGTGCATACTACAAGCAGGTATATTTTAAACATGCCTTTCAGATTTGTTTTAAAATTGGCTACATTTAAATGTTGTCCATCTATTAATTGCTCGCGACCTCAATTATATCCACAGGAATTTCTGGATTTTGGTGTAGAGGTAGAAGCGGAGCATGCCTCTGTCTGTTGGGCTTTTCCCTCTTTTGTCTGTTTATTGGTTCAGACTCAACTCCTGAATCCCAGCGTTCTGTTCGTTGCCATGGAGACAGAGAGTCGCCGTGCCAGCAGGCTCGCACCTCCAGTCTCATTGAATGTCTGAGGCGTAATCAGGCGCTTGTCAGCCAGACACTGCCCAATTCGTTCTTTGTGTGTGTGCCTCTATGTTTCTACCAGCTTGTTTCAGGAGCTCTGACCTGCTCTATGATTTCTAGCTTTTATGTATGAAGGAGTGTTGGTTACTGTGTGTTGAGCTGTGTTTAAACTGTTGTTTTGCTTTTTTGTAAGTGCATGAATGAATGCTTGTGTGTTTTTGTGGGTGCAGGGGGGCTACATGGCTGCTAAGGTCTCTAAGCTGGAGAAGCAGTTTCAGAAGGATGCTCCCAGAGAAAAACAGAAACAGGGAGCATCATCCAGCATCTTCAGTGGAGTGTCTATCTATGTGAATGGATACACAGGTCAGAAAGAATTCTTTACTTCTTGTGTAGATAGTCCGTAGTGAGAATCGGCCGTTTCCGTTTTTATTAACATTTTCAGCTTTATTTGCTTTGTGTTTTATGTTGTACATTGTAATTTATTTATTTTTTTATTGGTTGCTTATCGGATTAATGGTGCACTTTTACATTGGAACATCTGTGGATTTTTTTTGTATTTCTTTATTTTAAAAAAAAATCTGTCTATTTTTAGATTTAAATTGAATTCTCTTTTGTTATAGATGTAAAATGAAGTATCATAAAGTTCCAATAAGAGAAAAAAACATAGAAAATCAAGCTCTTTTTTTAAGCGGGTATGATAACAGTGAAATGAGTAGTCTGTTTGCACATGTGCCTTGTCTATTCTCTGTGTAGACCCCAGTGCAGATGAATTACGCAGACTAATGATGCTACATGGTGGACAGTTCCATGTGTATTACTCACGTTCCAAAACTACACACATCATCGCCACCAACCTGCCCAACTGCAAAATACAGGAACTAAAAGGGGAGAAAGTAGTAAGACCAGAGTGGATTACTGACAGGTAAGTGTGTGCAAGAAAAGGTGCACTCAGGACACTTATAGACCCTGTATATGCATTTGAAATTGAACAGCGATGCTCAGAGGGACAAAAAAACGGCGGCCCTGCAGGACCATTTCTGTGAGGGGCATTAGACAGGAGATTTGTAATTGTCATTTATTCCAAGTATCAGGAAAGATTATGATGCTCAAGAGCTGTAAGTTTGATACCACTTCAAAACAGCATCCTGATTGATATTCATACTGTAAAAGAACAGAAGCAGAAAGGATAGTTCCTGCAATCATGCTAATGCCATTTGTAGGCTCAGTTTTAGATTTTACTGCTTTGAATGACCAGCTGTTCTCTGTTGGCAAGGATGTTGGATTTTGTAGCACATTTGTTGCCTGTATTGTGTTATAATTTTAGTATGTTTATTTTATGTAAGCTATTTGTCAATTCGGTTTTGTCCTACTGAAAGCAGGTTTAGTAGTTTGTATTTTACAAAAGCATAAATGGAATTGCAAAAAAATGTTAATTTGGTTTTCACCCAGGTGTGTCTTGAATTTTGGTTTTGGCAAAAAATTATGGTTTTGGTGTATCATGTCGTGTTCAGTGTTGTCCTCTAACTTTAAATGTGGTCACGTAAAAAAAATAGGTTGGATTTGTTGGGTATTTTATGGTGCAAGGGAGCAGCTGATGGATTAATGGAAGGAAGTTGGGCTAGTAACTTTTTTATAGCTATGTCTTTTGGTACCCCACCCAGACAGTGCTCAGATTTTTGGCGCACTGTCTAAAATACAGCCACATACTTTCTGATGCTTTTTCTTTCTTTTTTTTCAGCATCAAGGCAGGACGGCAACTTTCATACCTGCAATATCAGCTTTACGCGAAGCAGAAGGGCTTAAACTTTACCAATGTGCTTGCCTGGCCAGGCCAGGAAGCAGGTGGGCCTGGTCATGGCCAACCTGAACCCAAGCTGAACCTTCATCAACCAAGCAACCTCGAGCCCTTTCACTCTAACCCAACCATCATCATTAATCAGCCAGCACCCTCCAAACACACTGATAAAATGCATCATTGTGTGGACATTAAATTGTAAGTGGATTCCTTTGTGTAAACCCGTTGGCTACTTAAGTAGCCTTGTATCAGTACTCTTCGTCCATTTCATCAGCTCCACTATATAAGTCCATTTGTCGTTCTACAATGACAGACTCTGGACCATTTGTTTGTCTCCATAATTTGTTAGTGACCCTTCACTGTTTTTTTTTGTTTGTTTGTTTTTGTTTTTTCATTAAATGGTCAGGGCCCCCACAGGACTACCGTAAAGCAGTATTATTTGGGTGATGGGTCATGATGCAAAGGCGCTCTGTTAGTGCATGTTGCACTATGAGAATGATGCACCACACACATAATACCTGCTCCATGGTCCTGTGAATGCCCTGACCATTGAAGAACATACTGCTAAACTATGCAGGGTAACAGGTGGACTACAGTCTGAAATGGTAGAATCACAGAGTGCATCTACATAGTACTTGGACTAAAATGGACAGTGAGAGTAGATGCAAGGAAGTATATTCAATGAAGTGGATGTTTGATGTATAGTGTACTAATGTTTTGGCAGGCCCTTATGCCTTATACTTTACTATATAATATGTTTTGCCTCAAACAGGAATGGCTCATACACAGGTTTCTCGGCACACGAAGCCCCTAGTGTTAATGGGATTCATGAAGGGGGCACTGGTGATAATTCCCCTGTCATTTCCCTAAAAGGATCAAAGGACTATCTGCAAACCAATGGCCATGCTCATCTTCTGAATGGTGCCTTAAAACTGAAAGACTGTGTTCCTTGTTCAAAACGTGCACTTCAAGGAGCAGAGTCAAAGTGTATCCAGCCTCAACCCCCACAGTCAGAAGCTGAAGAAACTAGGGGACCGAGCTGCCTTTGTTCCGCTGGTCCTACATCAAATCCTGTAGCATCCACAGCCAGCACCTCATTGGTACTCAGTCCTCAAAGTGTCCATCATGAACAAAACTCTGAATCATCCATATTATTGGAAACCTCTTCAGCAGCTGTTACAGCTCTTCAGGAAAATGCAGGAAATTCAGAGAGGTCTCTCCTCCAAGATCAAGTTAGCAGAGTCAGACTGAATGGGAGTCACCATATTACTTCTAACTCCTCATTAAATGACTCCAACAGCCAGATGAGCAAGGGCTCAGAAACTGGGATAATCTCAGAGTTCTTTTCTCATTCACGGTTTCATCATATCTCCACATGGCGAAATGAGTTCTCTGAGTATGTTAACACCCTTCAGAGCCGCCGGCGGGCAGCACGGGGCACTGTCCTTTCTGGGAAGGAGAAGCTAAAGAAACTCAAAGCTAATCACTATCGAGGTAATATTACTTCTGTTAATTATGCCTTTTATGTGTTTTAATGGGGGTTTCTGTGTGGAGTTTGCAGTAAGTGCTAGTTAGTCATTTGGCTTATGATTTTTGTGAAATGAATAATTTTTTCTTTACAGGTTCCTCATCTATGCCTGCTCCTCGAGTACGTCAGTCTTGTATTCTGCATGTGGACATGGACTGCTTTTTTGTGTCGGTGGGGATCAGACACCGACCTGAACTTATAGGTGACTGTCACATTCACACATGCACAACTAGTTTGCAGTATGACCATGATATAATACACACATGCAAAATAAATCTCTTTACCTTTATTTAATTACAGTGTAATAGTACAGGAATGTACATTTTAACACCTTAAACACAGTGTGTTGATCATGAACATGCTGAGTGTTTAGTTTAACCTGTGACTACTTCTGCATTCAGTTAGCCCCAACTTATGCTTTTGTCATTTTAGGGAAACCGGTTGCTGTGACGAGTAATCGTGGCCGTGGGATTGTTGCTCAGCGGCCTGGTGCTAACCCTCAGCTGGAGATGCAGTACTTCCAGAAGAAGCGGAACCAGCACAGAGCAGGTGACTGCAAAATCAACCAGGCGGCCTAATGAGGCTTTATTTCTGTAAAAAAACAGTTATGTGATATATGTAGTCTGATCCAGTTCTGATCATTTCTTGTTTCTTGTTTTTTTTTTGTTTTGTAATCATGCGCTTTAATTTTAGAATTGTGCCATTTATGCCTGATTTTTTTTTTTTTTTTTTTTTTTTTTAAGTTCAGTATGAGAAGTTGTAACATCTGCAGCTTCAGCGTTTTAATGGTGTTTGAGCTAGCCATGTTTCATCTTAACACTGGCACAACAATTGTTAGCAAGCAGTTATGCTTTAAGTCTATTCTCTGCTGCTCACTACAAATGGCACATTGCCACAAGAAGCATTTTTAATAAATACACTACCGTCATGTTTTTCATTCAGAAGTTATGCCAGGAGATGGCATGTGTGTTAGTGAAACATAATATAATAATCTATTCATGACTATAAATGTTTATGAAATTAGGCCACAAAAGTAGCAAATTTACCCCAATAAGCACATGTTAAAAACAGTGTTTTTGCTGTAGCATATTAAAGTAAGGTATCCCAGATTAGGTAGGTCAGATTTAATCAGAGGCCATTATTAAATACACTGTAAAATGTAATTTTGGTCAGAGAAAACTAAAATAAACATATTCCAGAAAGTCACACATTCTAAAAAATGTACTGTAGTATTAATTGGAAGCTTGGAATACCTTACCTAAATTGTGCAGCTGATTTGCTACAAAAACCCAAAGATCTTATTGGATCAGATATCTGCCGATACTTGTAAATAAGTATAAATGTTGGATCTGGGGGCAAAAAAATCTGATCAGTTTGCCATTGCATTGTTGCTGAAGCATGTTGTATTTTCCATTCATACACGTAAATTTGTCTCACTGAAAGTACTAGTTACCACTGTGTTTGTGTTTGTGTATAAATAATGGCTCCTCAGGTACAGTGAGGTTACTATTCAAGTAGAAGTTTCCACAAAGGGCCTCATAATTCTTAATCATAAGAATGGCAATTAAGTCATAGCAGCACTTGCTTGTTTTGGACATCTTAAAATGACTGTTTTAGCAGAAATATTTTAATTCCAAAGTCATAGTTATGACCTCAGCACGGTGGGATGATTTGATTCCTCTCCTTAAAATACAGATATATGCAGGTTAAATACAGTGTTTTTTTTTTTTTTTTTTTTTTTTTTTTTTTTTTTTTTTTTTTCAGGTTTGCAGTATGCAGTACATTTCTTGGTTTATGTTGCATTTTGCTCTGAACATTTTGCTGTGTGCTCTCTTAGGGAGAACAGCCACTGATCTTGAGATGAGTTCTTCTCCAGAGGATGAGGAGGCCTGCAGTAATGGAGTGGAGCAGGCCCAGGCTGCTCTCTCCATGGCAGAGATCGCTTCCTGCAGCTATGAGGCCAGGTATTCAAAAATGTGGTTGAACAATCTTGAAGCTGTACACATGAGTGAGCAGTATGATAATAAAATACATTGGGTTCTGTGCTTCTTTAACTGCAAGTATCGTTAAAAAGACCAATTACAGAAAGTCTTTTACAAACACAGTTACAAAAACACAGTTACAAACCCCTCCCCGCCCTGCCTTCGGCAAAGCTGATCACACCTCTATTCTTCTCCTGCCCTCATAAAAACAACTTGAACAGGCAAACCAGTGCTCAGATCAGTCTATCAATGGAGTGAGGAGGCCATCTTCACACTTCAAGACTGCTTTGAATCCACAGACTGGATGATGTCTGTGCCAGCTGCATCATAGAACATCAGTGAATACACTGACTCCATCAGAAGCTACATCAGGAAATGCACTGAAGACATTGTACCTAAAATCAATGTCAGATCCTTTCCCAACCAGAAACCCTGGGTCAGTGCTGAGGTTCGAGCCAAACTAAGAGCTTGGGCTGCTGACTACAACCCTGGTGACACAAGAAGGCCAGATATGACCTTCAAAGGACCATCAAGCTGACCAAAAGGAGCTACAGGGACAGAGTGGAATCTAACTATCATGGCTCTGATATCAGACGTATGTGGAGTGGCCTGCGCACATTCACTGACTACAAAGTAGGTGTGATCTGTGATGGAGGCTCTTCCTCCTCACTTGCAGATGAACTCGATGCTCATTATGCTCGTTTTGAGGCAACTAACACCTCACCTGCTGAGAAAATCCCAGTAGATGAGGAGAGCTACACTCTAGCCATTCCCCTGTCTGATGTGGTAAGTTCCTTCAGGGCAGTTAACCCATGCAAGGCACCTGGTCCCAACATTGTCCACAGCCAGGTACTTAAAGCATGTGCCAACCAGCTGGCTGAAGTTTTCACTGACATCTTTAACCTCTCCTTAAGACTGTCAGTGATTCCCAAATGCTTTAAAGAAACCACAATTTTTCCAGTCCCCAAGAAATCGTCTGTCACCTGCTCGAATGTCTACCACCCTGTTGCACTGACATCTACAGTTATGAAGTGCTTCAAGCAGCTGGTCAAAGCTCACATCTGCTCAACACTTCCAGCCACCATGGACCCTCACCAATTTGCATATTGCTCCAGCAGATCCACAGACGACGCCATTGCACTAACGATACACACTGCTCTCACACACCTGGACAGAAAGAACACACGTGCGAATGCTGTTCATAGATTACAGCTCAGCATTCAACACAATCATCCCTGCCAAACTCATTACTAAGCTCACAGACTTGGGTTTGAACTCTCATCTGTGCAACTGGATACTGGACTTCCTGATGAGCAGATCCCAAGTGGTGAAAGTTGAGAACAGCTTCTCTTCCACACTGACTCTGAGCACAGGTGCTCCTCAGGGATGTGTGCTCAGTCCCCTCCTATACTCCCTGTATACACATGACTGTGTAGCCAAACGCACGCCTAACATCATCTTCAAGTTTGCTGATGACACCACCATCCTAGGCCTCATCACTGATGAAGATGAAACAGCTTACAGAGACAAGGTCAGCGCTCTGTCAGTGGTGCCATGACAACAATCTCTGTCTCAACATCAGCAAAACAAAGGAGATGATTGTGGATTACAGGAAACAGCAGAGGGGTGGTCGCTCTCCCCTATTCATCAATGGAGCCGAAGTGGAGAGAGTCAACAGTGTGAAGTTTCTCAGCATACACCTCACCGATGACCTCACCTGGACCCACCACACCAACACTATTGTGAGATCTGCCCATCAGCATCTCTTCTTCCTGTGTAGGCTCAGTGAGTTTGGTCTGTCTCCTCAGATCCTCACCAACTTCTACAGGTGCACCATAGAGAGCATCCTCTCGGGCTGCATCACTGTCTGGTACAGCAGCTGCACCACCTGCGACCGCAAGGCCCTTAGAGGAGTGGTGAGGATGGCAGAAGCCATCGTAGGCAACAAACTTACAGGACATGTACCAGTCCTGCTGCCTCAGGAAGATCAAAAAGATCCGGATGAGACAGAAGTCACCCAGCACATGGCCTGTTCACCATTCTGCCATCAGGCAACAGATTCCGCAGCATCCAGACTAGAACAACCCAATTAATGAACAGTTTCTATCCACAGGCTATCAGGCTTCTGAACAAGTTGTGAAGCTGTGGGTCCGTCCCCATTTACCATTTCACTCAGTCACTCTGTCAGTATTATCATATCATCTCTGCTATGGACAATAACACCTTAACACTAAGCTACTTTAAAGAACAACAACACAGTCACTCAGGTCCCTTTAAAATGTATACCATCTCTATGTCTTGTGTGTATTTTCTCTATTTTGTGTATATTTCACTATATTTTGCATATATTTCAAATTTAAATTTTTATATAATTTTTTTTATGTATTTATTTTTTATTTGAAGTCTTTTAACAACCACCACAGCATTATTGTTTGTAATGTATAATATCAGCATAAACTGTGAAGTAACAGGTAGCTTGGTTGTCAGCCCGTTATGGCATCTATTTCATTAATTCATATTTTTTACCACTTTCTTAAATAGTTCATTGTGCAGATGAATTAATAAAGAAATAAAAATCATTTTTTGAGAAAGTCAAGTATTGAAATGTTATAGAGAGCAGTTTATCATGAACTTTTAGTTAGTGTTGCATTAGAACTGCATAATGTACACTAAAACTGTTGGAAATACATGTGTGTAAGATATGCATGTGTCTTTGTTACAGGCAGGCTGGTGTGAGGAATGGCATGTTTTTTGGTCAGGCTAAACAATTGTGCCCTGAGCTGCAGTCAGTTCCCTATGACTTCCATGCATACAAAGAGGTGGCACTGGCCATGTATGAAACTCTAACCAGGTGCAGGCTGCTAGCCCAATCCATGTTAATCTCTATTCAGAAAAATGATAACTGTGTGCATGTCAGTTTACTAAATGCTCTTTGTTTTTTGCAGCTATACATATAACATCGAGGCTCTGAGTTGTGATGAGGCTTTAGTGGATGCTACGGCCCTCCTCGCAGAGCTGGGGGTAACACCTGATGAGCTGGCGAGTGCTATCCGTGCTGATGTTAGGGAAAAAACAGGCTGTTCTGCCTCCGTTGGAATGGGTAATTGACTTCGACCATTTACACTTGCGAGAATTAACCCCTTGAACCCCTTGAAAGGTGTATTACGTAGTAAAAAGTCTTAGGATGTATTACTCAGTAACTGTTTATGGTATTTGTTCACACTGCAGAAACAGTTGTTCTTAATAAGACTGTTAAATAATGCTGTGTCTTCTGTCTTTTTACTTTTTTCATTTGAAACATACTTAATACCTCTCATCAGGCTCCAACATCCTCTTGGCAAGAATGGCAACCCGCAAGGCAAAGCCTAATGGTCAATATTTTCTCAGACCAGAGGAAGTGGATGACTTCATCAGAGACCAATCTGTTACTAGTCTTCCAGGTAAGTATTAAAACAAGTGCATCCTGAACACCTAAAGCCTCTTTATAATGCACATGTGCTGTACATAGTAGGCATCTACTGAGTTTTATAAATCTGCGTGTATGTAGGTGTGGGACGCTCTATGAGCGGTAAGCTCGCCTCTCTAGGTGTGAGTACTTGTGGGGACCTACAGCAGGTATCCATGATGCGCCTTCAGAAAGAATTTGGGCCGCGGACAGGGCAGACACTCTTCCGCTTCTGCAGAGGGCTGGATGATAGACCTGTTCGCAGCGAGAAGGAGAGAAAGTCTGTGTCTGCAGAGATGAACTACAACATCCGCTTCACACAGGTTCGTGCCTCTCAGACATGTGATTCTGCCTACAAATTTCTCTTTTCAACCTTTTGCTGCTTCACATTCAGTACATTTAATGTATCCATGTACATTTTGGCACAAGCTTATGTTTGTTCTATGTCTTGGTCTTCAATTTCTTAAACATTTAGATGAAGTGACCCTTATTAGTCCCACAGTGGGGAAATTTCCTGAGCACACACACACTAGGGGGCAGTTACCACAATTGCCCTATCTGCAGCGCACAGGGTTGGGAATTGGGATTTGTTGTCCTCAGTCATGTACTGTCGGCTCAGGGGCTCGAACCGGCAACCTTCCAGTCACGGCAGGTTCCCTAACCTCCAGGCCGTGACTGCCACAGATGTACACAGTCTTTAATAGTTACTAATCCCATGCTCTGCTATTTGCCTGTTTTAGGTTGAGGAGGCAGAGACTTTTCTGACTAACCTTTCTATGGAGGTGCAAAAGAGGCTGCTGGGGTCAGGGCTTAGAGGTCGCCGCATAACGCTGAAAGTGATGATGCGCAAAGCAGGTGCTCCAGTGGAACCTGCCAAATATGGGGGACATGGCATCTGTGACAACCTAGCCAGGTAACACACATCTTCTGCACACTGAAAATTGGGGCCCCCCAAAAATCTGATAACTGGTTGTACTACCCTTGGCAGTGACGATGGCAATCAAATGTTTGTGATAACATGTGATGATTTTTGGCCAACAATTCTTTGTGGAATTGTTTTAATTTGGCTATATTGTTTTTGAGCATGAACTGCACATTAAAGGTCTTGCTACAGCATATCGACAGGATTAAGGGCAGGACTTTGACTTAACCACTCTTGTCTCTTGTTGTTAATTGTTTCTAATTTTGATTCTTTTGAGCCATTCATAGGTGGTTTTATGTGTGTACCTGGGATCATTGTCCTGCTACATAGGCCAAAAGTGCTTGAGCTGTTATCCTTCAGGATTTTCTGATAGGGAAAAGAATTTATGGTTCCATGAATTATGTTGTTGTTCAGGTCCTGCGGAAGCAAAACAGCCCAAACCATCATACTACAATGAACATGTTTGTTTGTTGGTATGATGTTCCTATGTTGGAATGTGGTGTTAGCTTTACACCAGATGTAACAGGACCCATGTCTTCCAGAAAGGTCCACCTTTGATTCATCAGTGTACAGAATATTATCCCAAAGGTCTTGGAGGTCATTTAGATATGTTTTGGCTAATGTGAGATGAGCCTTTGTGTTCTTTTTGGTCAGAGTCCCAGAGCCTTAGGAATGGCTACATAACCTTTTCCAGACTTTCACTGACTTCATTTCGTTTCTGTATTTGAATCTCTTTAGAACGTGGCATCATGTGCTGCTTTTCAAGACTTTCTAGCTGCTTCATATTGCCACACAGGTTCTGTTTAAATGTTATTTAAATTCAGTCTGACAGTAATCATGCCTGGGTGTGGCTAGTGAAAACTGAATTCAATTGAAGTTGGTTAACTGGTTGATTTGGTAGCTAAGGGGCATTTACTTTTTCATGCAGGGCTGTATAGCATTTTTCCTTCAATGTATGAAATTATTTTTAAAAAAACATTTTGTTTACTTGGATCAGCTTTGTCAAATATATTAAAAGTAGTTTGATCTGAAACATTCAAGTCTGACAAATATGCAAAAATCTAATAAATTCAGACAAGAGTAAACATTTTTCACAGCACCGTAGATGTGCACTGAGGTAAAAAGCATTACCTCTTGTAAGGGAAAGTTGGTTCCATTAAGTAACAGTAGTGTTTAGCTAGATAGCTTGTTTTGCTTGTCATTATTTGTACTCAGGCTGTTAAAACAGCACAGAGTAGAGGATTTCGGCTGGGTTTTAGAGGGGTTGTACCCTTGTTTTGCAGCAGATTTCACTGCAGTCCAACACCAAAAGTTTAACAAGTTGTCTTCAGATGTGTATTCATGCCATGCAATCATGTCTGGTCCCACGAGACTAGGATGCAGAAAGAGTTGTTGATTGTTGATCATTTGCCAACCTTGGTGTTCAGGCCATGCAGTTGCATTAGATGACATAATTAACAGAATGTTCATTGTCAGTGATGCATTGTCACATCTTCACAGTGCACATTGTGATACTGTGATGCAAAACTGTAACAGTGCGTTACACTCCTTTATTTTTCACAATATTGGCCTTTAAATGCTGGTATATTATTGTGAGCTGTGAATATTCTTTACAGTCCTAGACATTCCAGATGAACAATTTTTGGATACTTTGATTAATCAAAATATTCACATCCAGGTGCAAATATTTTTTGGCCAAATAATGCAGGCCACTCTTTGACTGTTTTATATGAATTGAATCAAGTGTAACTGAAATTAATCAAATATAACTGAATTAAAAATATACTCTCCCTACGGGGAGATTGTTTTCAATGGATAATTGAAATTTGAAGTTTCTCTAGTGTCTTTTATGGCAGTGCATATTGCACCAGGCAAGTGCTGAAATATAAACTCAGTATAATAAAATACAGTCTTCTGTGAAAATGCGTTGTGAATGTTTGTTTTTTTGCTACCATCCCTTCCTACAGATCTGTGTTGCTGGCTCAGCCCACAGACAGCGGCCAGCTCATAGCAGCAGAAGTCATTAAGCTGTTCCATGCCATGAAACTGACTGTCACAGACATGCGAGGGGTGGGATTGCAGGTGCATCTGCTGGAAAGCTCACAGTCAGACACTGGCCCATCTCGTTTTCGCTCTATCAGGGATTTGTTCATGAGTAGACAGCCCACACAAAACCACAGCAAAGAAGATCGGAGAAGAGGTCAGGGTGCTGTGTGGACCAGTCAGATTTGTGTATTTTCAGGCCTGACCTTAAATGCTCAGCAATGTTTTTTTCTTTTTCTTTCTTTTTTTGTCAGATGACTTTCCTAGCATGTCTTCCAAACAAGAGATTTCCTCTCCTTCAGTATTGCTTGCCACTTTTTCTGATTCAATGCCTGGTACAAGTAAAGGGGAGCTCTCCACCCCCAGCCATTCCCGATCACACCTCAACCTCAGCATAGAGGTACCGTCTCCTTCTCAGGTTAGAAAGCTTGTTTTGTTGTTGAAGTTTATCTTGTTAATTGTTTGAGTTGTGTAGTTCAGGCACCAGAGACTTTGTAGTAAAGTTTTGATCAACTCTGCGTTCTTTAGGTGGACCGCTCTGTTCTGGAGGCTTTACCAGTGGAGCTGAGAGAACAGGTGGAGCTGTCATGGAGCCACAGAGAGGAGAAACCAAGTACCTCGTCACATCCATCCACACCCCACCGAACCCCTTCATCTGCTCCCTCAGGGCCAGCAGGTACCCTGCTGGTACACCTTCCAGATCAGCCTGGACAAACTGGCAGCACAGGCATTGTACTGGAGCTACCTGACTTCTCCCAGGTTTGTTGGAGCCTTGTTGTACAGTCATATACAAATGCTAACCACCCCTGGTCAACATACATTTTGTTGATATTCTAAATTAAAATAACACATCCTACAGGGACACAAATGTAAATAAGTAAATAAGTAAATAATTTGAATGTGTTTGTTTAAAAAAATAACATTTAGATGGTTCATAAGCTTTACAAATACCACAATTTTGTTTTATTCTTTCTCCAATACATTCAACAAATAAACAGGAATACTATGCTAAAATGAGTGTGTTCTCCGTAGAGGATGTATGTATATTTATTTTTCATTTCAACAAAACATGGAATTTGACCAAGAGAGAACCCACATTAAAACAGGGAATCTTCTCTGGTGAAGCCACTTTTGTTTGCAATAAAAGAATTTTATTTTTTGACCTTTTTCTTGTCCAGGTTGACCCTGAAGTGTTCGCAGCACTCCCCAGGGAATTACAGGAGGAGCTACGCTCTGCGTACAGATGCAGGGAAAATACTCAGGCTCAGAGCAATACGGGTAAGTAAAAGGATGGACAAGGATAGCTATACTGATGACATTGCATTCTGTAAGTGCTGGAAAAATCTCACTTAATGTCCATCCTATTTTATGTTTGTAGAGGAGCAGAAAAACCCCCTGCTTCAGCTGAAGCAGCCTGTGATGGGCAGGGTGAAGCGGCACTACAAGAGGAGGAATGCTAGTCCAGTGAAAAAAGGCGCTAGTCCTTTAAAACGACTCCTCCCAGGAAACAGCCCTGCAAAATCCAGTCCCTCCAAAACCATCCCACTATCACTCAAATGTAAAGATGCCCCCCCAGGTTTGAAGGTAGGTCTGTTGTTTGCATTTTGCCCTTTTTTTGTACTACTTACAGCTCATGTAAGCTTCCGTGTCTAAATTTCCAAACCTGTTGAGTAATGGAGATTGCTGGATGCTTTTAGACATGTTGTCTTACATGTGTTGTTTTTTTTCCTTGATGTGAAAAAAATTGCCAACATGTTAGTTGGTCAGAGAAATACATTTTCACTGTTTGTAGACCTGACACCAGCTAGAGTAGTTAGTGTAGTTAACAATGAGGCCAGGCTACTTTTGTCTTCTCAAACAGGTCGTTCTCAAAGCGTCCTTGGCAACGCAGTCACATAAAGACATTCATTTTTTTAGAGTAGCAAACTGTAATACAGTATACGTACTTAGTTGCAAGTACAATTGAACTTGTCACTTGCCCTTGTCTTCCTATGATAAAACATAACACATACTGAAACAGTCATTTCAGTATTTGAGTAATGGAAAATTGGATAGTTAAGCAAATGCTTAAGTACCTTTGCTCTTCCCTAACTGATTGTTGGTGCATTCATCTGAGCTGACAGTGAGACTGAATAGTTCTATTTTTCATAATATTCATGTGAATTCCTGGTGACAGATTGAAAATGGGCCACCCTCTTCCTCTTTGAGCCATCAAATGCCAGAAGTGTTGTCCAAATTCACCCCTCGCTCTGCCCCAGCCCTAGCTGGAGCTTGTGAATTCAGTGACATCAGAGCCCTGCTGCGGGAATGGGTTACCACCATCTCAGGTAATTCTACGTAGCGGTTTAAACCTAGTCACTTCATGTGACTAGTATCTGGATGCGTCTTGGGTGTTCGCTTGCATGTTTATGTGGATTGGCAATACTCAAGACTAGTGATCCATACCACTGGACAGCTTGGGCCAAGTGTAATGTGGCTCTTGTAGTATGAGGAAATGAAGAACACTTGTTTGAACTGTGAGATGGTCTTGGTGCTATGTCTGCAGATCCTATGGAAGAGGACATTCTGCAGGTTGTGAAGTATTGCACAGAGCTAGTCGAGGACAAAGACCTGGAGAAACTCGACCTGGTTATCAAATACATGAAGAGGTAGAGTGCCTCCTGTTAAATAAATTATTATTTGTACTTGTAGTTTATACACACACACACACACACACACACACACACACACACACACACACACACACACACAGTGCTCACAAAAAGTTAGGGATATTTGGCTTTCGGGTTGACAACGACGTCTCATGCTGTTCACAAGTCAAATTATTGTCTGCTGAGGCATGGCATCCCACTCTTCTTGAAGGGCGGCCCTCAGGTCATTGAGGTTCTGGGGTACAGGGTTACGAGCCTCTACACGGCGACTCAATTGATCCCACAGGTTGTCTATGGGATTCAGGTCTGGAGAAAGTGCAGGCCACTCCGTTTGAGGTACTCCAGTCTCCAACAGCCATTCCCTAATGATGCAACCTCGATGAGCTGGAGCATTGTCGTCCATGAAGATGAAATTAGGCCTGTGTTATTCATGCAGAGGCACAATGACTGGATTAATGATGTTATTCAAGTAGTATGGGCTTGTCGCTGTACCATTCACAAAGTGTAGGGCAGTTCTGTGTTGACTAGACACACCTGCCCACACTGTAACACCACCATCACCACCTTGCCGTTAAGCTCCTTGTTAGAAAACAGCAAGTTGTGCAAAAAGTACTGAAACATTGAACAGCTGGATATGTACATTCAGAATTTCAGAAAAGGTCACATTAAGTTCACCTGTAAAGGTCATAGTGCATTTTAGGTTCATCCTGAAATTTCACCTGAAAGCCAAATATCCCTACCTTTTTGTGAGGGGTGTGTGTGCATGTGTGTATCTCTCTCTCTCTGTCTGTCTGTCTCTCTCTCTCTCTCTCTCTCTCTCTCTCTCTCTCTCTCTCTCTCTCTCTCTCTCTCTCTCTCATTCATTCATTCATTCATTCATTCATTCATTCATATATATATATATATATATATATATATATATATATATATATATATATATATATATATATATATATATATATATATATATATATATATAAATATAAATGAGAAAGTGCCTCCAAGTAGTATTCAATCCCCTGCAGATTTTGCACATTCAACAAGTTGCAACTAAGTTAGAGCCTTCAAACTTTGAGCAAGAGTAGCATTTATTAACAGATGCCCAAGTATTACAAACAAAAAATGTAAGTTGCTCAATTAAATTATAATACATTAATAATTAATGCAAAATTAAGATCAATTATGATTCAACCCCTAAGTTTAATATTTTGTGGAATAACCCTTGTTTGCAATTACAAGGATTAATCTTTTTTTTTTTTTTTTTTAATATATATATATATATAAATAATATAAGACCTGATCAGGCCGGCACAGGTCTCCGGAGTAATCTTGGCCCAGTCCTCCATGCAGATTTTCTCCAAGTTTTCTAGGTTCTTTGGGCATCTCTTGTGGACTTTGATCTTGAGCTCCTTCCACAAGTTTTCAATTGGGTTATGGTCAGGAGACTGACTAGACCAGTGCAACACCTTGATCTTTTCCCTCTTAAACCAGTACTTGGCCATGTGCTTGGGGTCGTTGTCCTGTCGGAAGATGAAATTACAACCCATCTTAAGATCCTTGCTGGAGGAGGCTGTGCCATCCATCTTCCCGTGGATCCGGACCAGATGGCCAGGCCTCTTGGCTGAGAAGCAGCCTCACAGCATGATGCTGCCACCACCATACTTGTCTGTAGGGATGGTATTCTTGGGTTTGTATGCAGTGCTATCCTATCGCCAAACACCCCAGGTGTGGTGGGCACCAAAGACCTCGATCTTGGTCTCATCAGACCAAAGAACCTTGAACCAGTCTGCCTCAGAGTCCTCCAAGTGATCATGAGCAAACTTTAGACTTGATGTGATACTTTGAAAGTAAAGGTAACTTACAGGCTCACCTAGAACGGAGACCATTGCAGTGGATTATGTTACTTAGAGTATTTAAACCAATGTCCCTACTGCCATGAGGTCTTCCCAGAGCTCCCTCCTTGTTGTCCTTGGGTCAGCCTTGACCGTTCTGACATACCTGGCCTCGGGACAGGAGACTTTGAAAGGCTGTCCAGGGCGTGGAAGGTTAAGGGTAGATCCATAAGCCTTCCATTTCCAGATGAAGCTCCCAGTGCTGGAGACAGGTAGGCCCAACTCCTTGGAAAAGGATTTGTAACCTTTGCCAGCCTTGTGACCCTCCACGAGTTTGTCTCTGATGGCCTTGGAATGCTCCTTAGTCTTTCCCATTTTGACCATGTATGAGTGCTGTTCACTTGATTGGGGAGGGGCTTTTATAGACAGAAAAGGCAGGAAAAAACAGATAATTAATCCAAGCATGTGAAGCTCATTTGTTCTTAATACCTTCTTAATACTTGAGGGAACCAAACAGAATTCTGGTGGTTTGAGGGGTTGAATAATAATTGACCCTCTGGTAAACTTTGCAATTTTTTAAAAACTGAATAAACAGAGGAATAACATTATTTTTGCTGCAGTGTATTTCACATGGCCTTCCGCCCAATGACTGCTGGGATAGGATCCAGCAGCCCCCCCCCCCACGACCCTGAGGGAGAAGTGGCTTGGAGAATGATTTGAATGAATGAATGAATAATTAATTAATCAATCATTTAATTAATTTCACATGTCCAGGCCCATCTATAGTCCAAATTTCACAATGCTAAGTTAACTCCAAATGTGTAAACCTGCAAAATATGTAGGGGGTTGAATACAACTTGGAGGGTGTTTGTGTGTGTGTATGTATGTGTGTGTGTGTGTATATGTGTGTGTATATGTGTGTGTATATGTGTGTGTATATGTGTGTGTATATGTGTGTGTGTGTGTATGTATGTATGTATGTATGTATGTATATATATATATATATATATATATATATATATATATATATATATATATATATATATATATATATATATATACACACATACATACATACATACATACATACATACATACATACATACATACACACACGCCAACCCAAATGTTAAGAAAAGCCATTTTTTCTTTTCAACAAAAATCAACCACCATGACGGCCCTGAAATTTAATTCCCAGTATGTCTCAGTGTGTGCTGATGTCCTAGTATAGGCTAAAAATTATGAACGAAAACGCAGACTTACTTCACTCTGCTTTAAGCTTTAGCTCAGCTATAACCACTTTCCTCCCATCTCCGCCAGAAAACTCTTCCTCAGAAATAGAGCAGCTTATTGTAAAATGTTTCTCATCGTCGGCTGTTTTACGAAGCTGAAGTCGCTTCTTATTCTCCAGCTTCTTGTTCGAATTTTTCCTCCTTAAATTCTTACTGAGGCGCTGATTGTTAATGCGGCACCATTGAAGGTGGAACTGGGAACGTTTGAAAGAGGAGCGACTTCTGCTTCACAACTTTTTAGTGTTTGACAGTCTCTCATTGCAGATTTAACATTTCAGGAAACCAACTAAGGTGCTTATAAATGCGAATAAGTCCATTCGTCTCCAATTGTTTGTCATCTCTCCCTCTGTCTTGTCGTTTGCTACTAGCCAGGAGAGACCCCTGACTCTCTACGACATGACCAAATCCAGAGTTATAAAATCACTAAAGAAAACAGGCAGGACGGCTGTAACGTGCTGCGTGGACATCCATTATCACAGGATCTTATTTCACCGTAACTGCGCATTTTATCGCAGATGAGTGGCAGCAGCGTCTAGTGCTCCAAACAAAGGCTGTGAATGAGAGTCTTCCAGTTCACTTGCCACATCACTTCCATTTGTTTTATTAATAAAAGATATTGGAAGTAAATTCATTGGGGACTATTTTAAATACTTTGCTTTAAAAGTACGAAGTCGTCACACAGTGAGAAAAAAGCGGTACTGTATAGAAGAAAAGATGCAGCGACAATCGTTTTATAATCGCATCGTGGCCCTCTGAATTGTAATCGAATCGTGTGGTGCCAAGAGATTCTCACCCTGTGTGTTAGTTAATATAATATATTATATTATAATATAATATAATCACACACGTTCTCTTTTTTGTATTAAATTTTCCAGGTTGATGCAGCAATCAGTGGAGTCTGTATGGAGCATGGCCTTCGATTTTATTGTGGACAATGTGCAAGTGGTGGTGCAACAGACCTATGGCAGCACCCTGAAAATCACATAGAGGAATTTTGAGAGGTATATTATTACCTCTGTCACTGTGACATCAGCTCAATGCTGCCCTCTCATCATGAGACAACAGAAAAAAGACTGAAGATGCTTCAACACTAGCAGTTGCTTCTGTCTGCTGACCTGTTACTGTAGCATGGTTACATTGGTTTCTCGGACCAAGCCTTTCTCAAAGGACTCAAGGAAGATCTGCAACCATGTGTTTTATTGTGACAGCAGTTGATTAATTTGTAGCAAGACACAATTGTATCACAATTTTATTATAGAAGCAGTTTGAGATTACAACTGGACAAGTTTATTTGATCATTTTGAGCAGCCACAATCTTAAATGCTACCAGCAGAATTTGAAACAGCTCAACAGAATTTGAAAAGTGTAAAAATCATGATGTCAACGTGCTAGTTCAGAGGGAATGAATGCTTTGCTCTATTGACTAAAGAAAAGGTCTTTAATACCAGTATAGTTTGTGCTATACTGGATTCCTGTTATCATGGCTTCTAAAATACCTTATCCAAGGTAATCAATGTTGAGATCTGGGGAAAATGGGAACCTCCTTTTAACACTCATTGTTCTTTTTGTTTTTAGATGTTTTCTTTGACCTTTTTCCTCTCTCCACTTACCTGATCTAAGAGTGCCATTTTTACCCCAGGAATATATGGCAAACATGGTAGCAAAGTAAGGAGTGATCTGGAATTTGTCATCTATAGATGAGCGCTGAAGCTTGGCAGTAAACCTGAAATCCTAGCATTTTTGTAACTCTCAAGTGCCAGATTTTGTAAGTATAGCATGTAGATAACTGTTGTTAATGTCTATGTAGGTGGCAACGTTTCTAAAGATTTTTTATGTGTGCAAAATGTTTACATGGTTTTTTTGTGTTGTCTTCTCTTCTGGGTGTGTGCGGATGAGGAGAGAGTGTGAGAGATGAAGAATAATATAATTGTAATTAAACAGTAGCCAAAGTCCTCTGCTATTTGAAGACCACCTTATCATGTGTCTATACAAGTAAACCATGTTTATTGACCAACTTGGAATTATGAATGCCTGGATTTGTCACCAGTCTCCAGATCAGTTCATAATTAAAGCAGATTTGGTTGTACGTGTTCACATGAACGTACGGTCACTAAACTATCCTGATATGATGGATTTTATTAAGCTGCTCATGAAAGAGCTCATAGATTGATTTATTCTGCCATGACCGTACACTAGGGAAGGCCTGGACATATATTTGGTCAGCAACATCCGTCTCAAATTACTGACCTGTGCCTGAAGACCTGAAGCTGTGACACCATTTGTATGTTTTCTAAACTTGCTAATAAACTGCTCTTGTTCAAAATTTGGAGACTAATTTATACAATGTTTGTTTTTTCTTGTACTGTATTGTCTACTGACTTCTCATGTTTTAAAACATTTTCCATTGGAAATTTAAATAAAGTATTTGTTATGCATAATTGTCTAGTAGATGCTATAAGACGGGGAGAAAAACTGGACATTCTGTCTCATTCATTCATAAGCTGTGAGGAAAGGCAGATCCACACTGAATCAATCAGTACGGGTTCTGACCTTTTTAAATCAGTTTTATTTAAGTAGTAATTGTTTTCAGACTAATTGAGGAAAATGTATTGTAGTAATGAAATGAGTAGAATGTTCTTCTGAGTTGAGTGAAAAATGGCAGTTACAGTGCAACATTTTGAAGTCCATATGTTACTGATTTTCGCTGCCGAACTCAGTTTTCCTCTTTTGCGTGCATTAGAAGACTTCGATTTATTTTCGGTATTGGTATCGGGATATTTGCTGTGCTGTTACTTGATAATTTAAATTACTCTAATAAGCCGTGAGGAAGTAGTGGACTGTGTGCTGGGTTTCGTCTGACCTGCGCATGCGCGGAAGAGCTAGTGTGCGTCACCGTGCCGCCTTACAGAAAGCCGCGCCGGTAAGTTAAACTGATGTTAACTGTCTGGTAGCAATACGATTTTTTTTTCCCTGATATACGTGATATCTTGTCGACAGAACCTTTGCCATTTTAAATACACTGCATATGTCGACATGAATGGTAGGTGAGTCAACAGTTCGTCTGTCCGTCTTATTTCATATAGCTAAACCTCCCTGGGGGCTAGGTAAGCTAACGTTAGCTCACGTTGCTAAGTGTTGCTTCGTAGCTTAAGTTCAGTTAGCTAACGCTACATAGCTAGCTAAGGTAGTTCAGTTGAAAGTGATTTCTGTTTTGGTGTAATTGTCTCAGAGGTAGCGCAGGGCCTGGATATTGACGTTAAGCTTTCTTTCCGCTCAGAAGCTCTGTCTGTCTTGCTCGTGGCTGAGGCGGTTTTTGGTCAAAGCGGCCTCCCAGTTAACGGTAGACCCAGTCAGGTAGTTAACGTTAGCTTATTATGGCCACCACGCCGGTGCTGCTATTGCGCGTATAACGATTGTAGCTCACTCTCAAAGCGAGTTACTCAGTGTTACTCGGAGCTGTTAATTTGTTAGCTGGTTGGTTTTGGTTACTGATTGGCGTTGCACAGAGTCCTGGCTTGCTAGCTAGCGCCGTTATATTAAAGCTGCGGAGAGACCTGCCAAGGCAGCTAACGCCCCGTGCATTGTTGTAGCTGGTTTAACCCAACTGTGTGATCTGCTGCGTGTTTTAATGAGAAGTAGGTTAGATCACTGACTTTGTTAGATGTGACATCTGAGTTAACTACGCACAATGTTTGTATTATGCGTCGTTCATTAATGACTAGATATTTGGCTACATTGGCACTGTTTATCTCCCATTGTAGATGCTTGGTTTCCATGGACACGCCTAAGCCGGAGAGCTTTGCTGTAGTGCTCTTTTGTGGACCCTTGTTCATTGTGGTGCAAGCGTCCCCAAACCTCTCATACATAAATAATCGTACAGCACACATGGTTAGTTTTGCCATTTAGATCAACATGGATTAAATTCCTCGTTGACATCTGGCAGCAGCTGAACACTTGAGCGCCACAAACTCGACCAAAACAAGTGAACTTTGTCATTGGGTTGAGTCTGATGTTGATTTCCTTGATTCTCATCAGGAACGGTTAACACTTTATCCAAATTACCAATCCTGCACCACCCCAAACCGGATTTCATGTTTACTTAAACATGAATTCAGTGTGTACACATATAAAGGTTCTTGGGGAGCCCTTATAGCATGTAAACTGTTTACACAACAAGGGCATAATTTAATTGTATGTGTCTTTTTTATCACTCAGTGAGAGGAAATGGCCAGTCAGTCAATGGAGATTGTAGCAAAGGTGCTGGAGCAGCAGGTGCTGCATTCAGCACGGCTGGTTGAGGAGCAGCTGGATGCCGAGCTTGAGAAGCTAGAGCAAATGGATGAGGATGATCTGGAGCGTCTCAAGGAAAGGAGGCTGGAGGCCCTCAAGAAGGCCCAGAAGCAGAAGCAGGTGGGCACTTGTAGTCCTTAGACATAAAGAAATGCCAATGTACTGTAAGTAGGCCATACATGGACACAAAGTGAATTGGAGTGAACTGTGTGCAGCTCTTATAAAGCACAGAGTTGTGCAAAGATATTTGTCCAAATTACTGATTAGCATACCAGTTCACTGCAGTAGTCAGTGAGCTTTGTAAACAAGATTATAGAAAAGCTTGATGATATGTCTTTCATTAGGAGTGGATCTCTAAAGGCCATGGTGAATACAGAGAGATCCCAAGTGAGAAAGACTTCTTTGCAGAGGTCAAAGAAAGCAAAAATGTGGTTTGCCATTTCTACAGGGACTCCACTTTCAGGTGTGTAAGCTAACATTTTTGTATTAATATATTTTGTAATAAGGTCCTTTTGTAATTTTTTTAAACAAATGTGCTTTGTAGAATTTCCACCTTAAGTTGAATCTAGTCTAGTTGTGCCTGACTAGATATCATGTATTGTTTGTTTATTTTTTTTTATAGAAAACACATCTGATTTTAGCTCAGCTTTTTCCATGCAAAATGCAGCTTAGTCCGTCATATATCATCCAAAATGCTTTCATGTTTTATGTAATTCCTATACAGTTAAAGTCATAATGTTCTCCTTAAAATCAAAAATTGCTTTTGCACTTGTTCATTTTAAGTTGAAAGTGTATCTTTTGTGTTGTTTCAAAAAAGTTAAATCAGTCATTTTTAAATCTCTTAAGATGCAAAATTTTGGACAAGCATTTGAATGTCTTGGCAAAGAAACATCTGGAGACAAAGTTCATCAAGCTGAATGTGGAGAAGGCTCCATTCCTTACAGAGAGACTTAGGATTAAAGTCATCCCAACGTTGGCACTGGTGAAAGATGGGAAAACTAAGGACTATGTAGTAGGCTTCACTGATCTAGGTAACACAGATGAATTCTCCACTGAAATGTTGGAGTGGAGACTGGGCTGTTCGGGCATTATCAACTACAGGTAGGTTTTAAAAATATATATATCTATCTCTGATGCACACCTGGATTTTGTGACTGTATTTAAAATCTAAATATATTTCTCTCTTGTGTTTGTCTAGTGGGAATCTTTTGGAGCCACCTACAGTTGGGCAGAAACCAGGGTCAAAGTTTACCAAGGTGGAGAAAAAAACGATCAGAGGGAAAGGCTATGACTCGGACTCTGAATCTGATGATGATTAAAGAAGACAAACGTTTCCTTTTTTCTCAGGGCTTCCTACAAAAAGTACTAAGTCTTGTAGAACCAATTTGGGTTACTTGTTTTTCTTTTTGGTTTTTAATTTCATATTTAACACATTTTTTTTCCTTTGACAAGCTAATTAAATAATACTGCATATTCCTTTATGTACATTATTATGTATACAAAGGCACCTGGATTCATTGAGAGATTTTTACTATTGAATGAGTCTTACTGGTTTTGATTAGCACTGTCATGCAATAAATTAAAATGTGTATGACTGATAGAATTAAAACTCTCACTTGAGCAGTGGCCTATAGCTTTCTTGGAGCTATTAGCATAGGTGGTTTTCCTAGCACGCATAAGTTGTGCATTTTGGATAAAACAGTATGTTCAGTCATTCTAGGGGAAAATGGCCTTCGTACTGCTTTAAAATGGCTGTGCTGATGCCAGATTAATGGTGCAGTAGATCCAAATGATACCATGTTACCTAAAAATCAAGCTGGGTTGTATCTTGTAATAAACCTGATATCTGTTCTTATCTATAAAGTAATTATGTGGTTTCCTTTGTCTGATGTGGGTATTATTTATGTAGGGTGAATGTCTTTTAGTAAGGTCACAGAAATTTTAAATCATGGTGTGAACATTGGAAATTTTTTTTTTTTTTTAATTCTGATTGTTTTAATGTTCAGCTCAAGGGAAGTCTGATCATCTAATGCAATGGTCACCAGCCCTTGTCCACTTACCAGCACCTGCCAACCACCACCTCCTTTACCTAACACTAATACATCTAATCCAGCCAATCAAGAAAGTTAATTAGCTGGACTAGATGTGGCAGAGTAGCTGGAATGCTCTGTACATTGTTGTCTTCCTAACTTTTGCACACCTGGTCCAGGACATGAGCATTTTTTTAATTACCTGAATGAAATGTATCAGGTGTGCAAATAAAAGTACAAAAATGTGCATAGTGTAGGGTCACCAGGTTTGGAAACTCCTGATGTACAAGAGTTGGTGGCCACTGATCTAACAAGTGCCAAGGAAGCAAAATTTCTGGAAATTACCTTGATCTGTGTGAATAGAAGTACACCACTTATTTTCTTCCTTTTCTAACGGAAAACTTATTAAAAAGAACTAAAAACAGAATTCAGTGTGAAGCTGGTTTTACTCTCCTCTAATTATACTTGATAGTAGGAACCGGTTTACTCAAACCTTTTGTTAATGCTGTTCAGTAGATTCAGTGATTATGCAGACCGTCTCAAAATTGAGGTTACTACAAGGCATGGGTGTTCAAACTCATCCATGAAGGGCCAGTGTGGCTGCAGGTTTTTATTCAAAAGCACAATCTCACTTTACTGTTCAAAGAATGGGACCACCTGATTAAAAAAAAGTTGAATCTGGCATGCTTCAGCTTGACTGGAATTAAACCTGCAGCCATTCTAGCGCTCTTGAGGATAAGACACCTTGGATTTAAGAAATTTGCATGCAGAACGTAGTGTATTAATTGTATTGCCACCCTTAATCTTGGGCAGTGTAAAATCTACAAACTAGGTTGAAAAAATATTTTTGGGGAAAAATAACATTCATGATTCACTTATGAAATATTTAATGAACATCAAACACATAAGACACAAGTATGAACAAGAGCAGCTACGATTCAATGGCTTTCTGTTCCACAGGCTTTTGAGGACGTCTCACCATAAGTTCCCCTCTACTGTTCAGATAGGAATCTGCCATCTCTTCTTCTGATGGTAGTCCATGAGGGAGCTTCAAGGGTTCAATTCTAAACACAGAAAAATATATTTAGCAGGATCATGGATGCGTGATCTGCCATTTCGCACTGTTAAATCTCTTACCTAACAAATTTGATCAACTAATTATTTGCTGTTTGGAAGCATCTGAAAATTCAAACCATGTTACATTACATTACATTAACGGCATTTGGCTGACGCTCTTATCCAGAGCAACTTACAATTTGATCATTTTACACAATTTTGCCTGACTGCATGTCTTTGAACTGTGGGAGGAAACCGGAGAACCAGGAGGAAACCCACGCAGACACGGGGAGAACATGCAAACTCCACACAGAGAGGACCCCGGTCGCCCGGGCGGGGAATCGAACCCAGGCCCTCCTTGCTGTGAGGCGACAGCGCTACCCACCACGCCACCGTGCCGCCACATTAGATTGTTAGATTGCTGCTCTTTTCTTCCAGTCCTTGAGGGTCATATTGTTTTCCCTCTTCTGAAGTATCTGGTTTAACTATTAAGCTATTTACTGAGCTCTTCCTCAAATGAACTGTTACACTACAGAAAGAAAAGAAACTGATGTGGCCTCCATAACTAGAAATAAACAGAGATCAATTCAGCACCCTATGCTAGATATTCTAGACAGAAATGTAGGCATTAAAGCCAGTAAACATCCAATGGAGAACATTTAAAAAAAAAAAACTCACTTAACAAGATGCTTAATGATTTTCAGTTGGTTATTCACCGATGGTGTGTTCTTATGTACTCTGGGCTCATGTGCCTGTCAAATAGAAAAAAAAAATTGATTAGCTGGAACAATTCAGCAGTTTCAAATACAGAATGATGAATATTTTTATTCTTCAGCAAAGGACTTCAGCTCACCTTCATTAATCCCAGACTCTTCACCACCTTCTTTTCCCAGTAAGGTCGTCTCATTGTACTCTTGACCCGTGTGACTATGTGTAGTTTATGTGGCTGCTCTGGATTGCCACCATACTTTTCATGCTCCTTCAAACGCTCTTCAAATACCTGTATTGTAGAGGGAGATCAGATATGCTGAACAGAGCAGAATAATATTACGGAATTATAATACTTCTGTTGCTTTGGCTCAGCTCTTTAATTTTGAAATATGAGCGAAACATACAAAAAAATGACACAGAGTGACTTCTTGTATAGTATACATTACATATACTGATATACACAGTAAAAACAAAACCCAAACAAACAAGCCCCTGCCACTGCTCAAATACCTACAGACTGCACAGTATATTGCATTTCCCCAGACTTTAATCACATTTTTTTGAAGTCTCTTTTTTATTTTAAGCTAATCAATGCAGGTTTTGATTATACATTGAAAATACAGTGAACATAATAAAGACAACCAAAATACAATCAAGCCACACTAGAAAATAGTGCTTTATACACCATATGTCAAAATGTTTATAGACATCTGCCCATCCATTTTCTGAATTAAGGGGTATTATTAGGGATTAGGTCCCTGCTGCAGTAAATGCTTCTACTCTTCTGGCTTTACACTAGATGTTGGAATGTGAGGATTTTGTTGTGTTCAGCGCCCTGCGATGGACTGGCGACCTGTCCAGGGTGTATCCTGCCTTCCACCCGATGACCGCTGGGATAGGCTCCAGCACCCCCCTACGACCCTGACGGAGAAGCAGCTTGGAAAATGGATGGATGGATGGATGTTGTGTTCAGCCAAAAGAGTTCTAGCGAGGTCAGATACTGATGCTTAAAGATTAGTTCTGCACCACAAGCACCAGTCCAGCTTTACACGTCTCCCGCTGATGTTTGGCATTGGGCATGGCAACGTTAAGCTCCAAAGTCTTCCATTCTATTGGCAATACAATATATATGGACTTCTATAATGCCAGTGCCAGAAATGGATGCACCTTGAAAAGATGTGTTATTTAAAACCCAATAATTTTTTAACTTCTAATTTTGGATAATAAAATGGCTGTATTTGAGTTAAGTTACAGATGGCGTTTTTGACGTATAAAAGTATAAGCAGGTAAGTGTATCTACAATGAATCATTTCACATCAAACCACTGTTGTATTGTTTTGTAAAAACTAGATTGAATTCCCTTTTAAAGCAGCTGAATTCGCTACTCCGTATGGAACGGATACTTAAGTGCTCGCATTACGGAGGTGGTTTGTAAAGATCAGGACTGCCAAATGCCACTGGGGAGGTGGTACTGCTAACTGTGTCCTCTAGCATTCATTACATTTATTTATTTGTTTGTTTGATTGATTTACATACCTCTGGAGGAATGCGAGATTTTGTAAACTTGCTGCGACAAACCATGAACAGCGGCCAGGAGGAAGCAGCTTCTGGCAGATTCTGCAACGACAATTCAATCAGTACTTAAAGTTCACGACTTACTTGGCATATCAGGAAATCGACGGTTTGTTACTGAGACTCGAATAATAAACGAAGCTGAAAGTCTTGATACACCTGTCCGTTCAGCCTAAACGGAGCAGGATTTACTAAATGTATCTGCTGCTCTACTTAAGGTAGAGCGGAGAGTCCAGTTAAGAACGCTGGGTTTGTACTAACATAGCCAATATCTCGGAGGTGAAGGGGGTAGCTGTGCTCCTACCTGAACCCAGACAGGGGCTGACCGCTGTACGGCTCGGCACAGCAGCGCTGTCATGGCCGAGTCTCCGCTGCGGCGCTACAGCCAAGGTTACTGAACACACACACAGCTGCGGAGACGGGCTAAAGGGGCGGTCAGTCCGCTCTCCTGCACGAAAACCTTAACTTCACAGTAATCTCTGAGCCGACATGTTTCTATAAAACACGTTGTTTCAACAAAACCCGTTAAGTTTACAAAATTCCCGGGACACACTCACACACGCCAGCGCGCGTCGAGGAGGCGGAAATCAGTCCTTCGGAATAATAACGTGGGGTATCTGTTCTTTGTTTCCTATACTTACTTTGGTTCCTATACTTGCAACTATTACTAATATACTATATCTGTGTCTCTAACTCTGGTCTATATTTGCCTTTATGAAATTATATTAATTATGCGCCGGACTGTCAATTTTATTTCATGGTTATTTTTAATCCAGACGCTTTTCTGTTCAATTTCCACGGGGACATATTAGTGCAAACACCGCATGAACGTAGGTTTTGGTTCCACAACATGAGCTGCTTCTCAGGGTTTATTTCCGATGTAAGATAAAGTGATCTGAAAATGTGACCGGAAAACTGTCTTTTTTTTCTTATTGTCGTTTTACTAAAGGATTGAGGAGGCGACTGTGTATCTGTGCCGTGTGGGTCTGAAGCTGAGCTTCTGTAGAGCTGGGCTGTAAATGCGTCATGTCCCTGAACTGCCTCCCTGGTATGGAAACATCAGCAATCTCTGTACTCAAGAGAGCTGTGGAGCTCGATCAGAGTTCACGCTTTCAGGAATCTCTTGTGTGCTACCAGGAGGGCATTCAGTTACTACTAGATGTGCTGAAAGGTAACAAAACATGCTTTGTTCAAATAGTGGGTGTTTACACTATATGTTTAAACGTTTCTTCTGAAATCAGGATTATTAATAGTGAACTAACTGTCCCCTTTCTGCTGCCGTAACAGCTTCTGTTTTTCTGGGAGGACTTTACACTAGATGTTAGAGCATTGCTCTGCAAATGCATCACATTCAGCCACAAGAGCACTAGTGAGGTCAGGTACTGATATTGGATTATTATTCCTGGATCACAAACACCGCTCCAACTCATCCCAGAGTATTGGATGGAGCTTTATCCCCCAGAGAATGCAGTTCCACTGCTCCTTTTTTGGACATATAGTGCGCATGGGTTATGTCACTATCTCATGCTGTGTATAGTGCGCATGGGTTATGTCACTATCTCATGCTGTGTATCCCTCATGGATGTCCAGCACAGTTTGGTGATTTATTTATGTAAACACACCTAGTCCAACTCATCTGTTAGTTCCCAGGTGTAGTAGATGTGTTTTATCAGAGATATCTTCAAACTAGTCTGGACATCAGCCCTCCAAGCCTGAGATTGGAGAAACCTGCCTTAAACTCATCTGTGGCTGCTTGAGTGCACCAAATTATAGTGCCTGTGCTTTTTATTTAAGATTCTACAAGCTGTATTTGTGCAATTGAATGTCACTGTGTGGATGTTGAAATACTTTTGGACATGCAGTGTACTTCAGATAAACACATGACCTTTTATGGACTAAATACAAACCCAAGTCTGGTCCATACAGCAATGGAATTCTAATCACCTGCGATGACTTGCCTTTCCTCAGCAGTTAAAGATGACTCAAAAAAAGTTCACTACAGAGAGAAGATCAAAGGTTACATGGATCGAGCTGAGCAGATCAAAGATCACCTGAACAAAGTCAAAGAAGGTAAAAAGAAATGTGCAGATGCAGGGAAGTTGACACAGAAGCTGTGAGAGTACCATATTCTGTTATATTCTGTGCAGTTAAATGTACTCTTGGCTGTGCTTTTCTTTGTTTCACATTCATTTCACTGCTCACTTGTAGATGCTCATGCTATTTTCTTTATTTTATTCTCTTCATCCAGAGGGCAAATACCATGAGCAAATTAAAATTACAGAAGATGCCACTGGTTTCAGCTATGAGACTCTTTTCAAGCCATACATCAAGGAAGGGCTTGCTGAAGTCTGGGTTGAGGATCCATACATACGTCATGTGCACCAGGTAAGAATGTCTGTGTGATCATGACATGAACAGAAAACCTCTCAAGTATTTGAACTTAAAATAGGAAATGAGAGGCAGCCTTGATCTACTTTGCAGTCATTTAAAAAAGTAGGATTTTGCAAATGAGTGTCTTTGATTTTTGCCTCGCAGCTGTATAACTTCCTGCGTTTCTGTGAGATGCTACTGAAAGCGAAATGTAATGTTAAGAAGATTCATCTCCTGACCTCACAAGATGAAGTACGTGCTTTGCATGAACACACTACATGTTTGGTATTGTCATAATGAAGACTTGTACACAAATTACAGATATCCATTCTTCTTCTCCCTGTAGGATAGCTCCTCTCAGCAAGTCAGTGCACTAGCAGAAATAAAGCAGTCTTTGCAAACTCAGAATGTCTGTCTGGACATTAAGTACTCCTCCACTATTCATGATAGGGAGATCAGGTAATAATCACTGTATTAAAGATTGTGTTCATGTCATATAAGAGCCGCCTGCTATATTGTTGACCTACGTTCACCAGATTGGTTTGTGTCACTGACAGAAAATCATAATATTAACTTGTAAGTTGTATTTTGTTATTATTATAATGTATGCTAAGTATTGTTATTATGTAAATATATTTATATACCTGTAATTGTTATATATTATAATAAGTAGCTTTGGTTAGTTTTTATGTGGTTCAAATGACAAACAGTGGAATCTGTCTTCCATGAACCCCCAGTTTTTATTTTAAGACAGTGTACCTATGATATTACCTGTATAGCATTTCAGAAATAAATTCTGTATTATTGACTGGCTGGAAAGAGATAACTGCTAGCACATAGTAATATTATTAGTCAAAATCGAATCGTATTTAAACATCACAATAAGAAAATATTTTATATCATATATTAATACTTCATATCTTTTGTCTGAGGTGACTGCTCTCCATTATTTGCTGTTAAACTAGGTCATCAACATGGCGGCCATGACAACAAAGTCACGTGACTGAAATGCATAGGCTGTATTAAACATTAGAGTTTATGAAGCGTCAAATTTATGCAGCAGGTTTGTTCACTCAGGTTCGATAATGGTTGGATCATTAAGATTGGCAGGGGGCTTGATTACTTCAAGAAACCTAAGGTAAATATTTGAGACTAAAATCTGTTCCTAATTTCTGTTTTCGTTTTGTGTATAGTGGATCTAGATATTTAAAGACTTACCCCTACGCTTTCATGTGAATGAACATTTAAACTGTTTTTTTTTCTCTCTCTCCATAGGGCCGCTTCTCCATTGGCTACTGTGACTATGACTTAAGACAGTGTCATGAGACTACAGTAGATGTTTTTCACACAAAACACACAAAAAATATGTGACCAAAAACAGTGCCCTCATTCTGTACTGCATCACGTTTAATTATTTAAACATTTGTCCATACATGCCTTTTTTCTGAGGGTGTTCTGAAACTTTTCCTTACTCTGGGACCTACTGGTTACACACATACATACAAACATAAGAACAGAACATAAGAATAGAAGTTTATATTTTGCACTTTAAAAAGTGCCTAATATTTTGATGTGCTTGTTACAGCTCAATATCAGCTGATTTGTTTTTGATAATTTTTTTTAATCATGGAAACTGTTTTAGAATCAATAATTATTTGAAATATTTATAATTTCTCATCTTTCTCAACATATGCAGAGCAAGAGTTTCGATAAATGTATTTATTTACCTCTTAATGTCTTTATTGCTTGTATGAATGGGAAAATTTGCACTGAGTGGGTTTTTATAAGGAATAATGTAATTTTATTATGTAATAAAATACAAATAACATGTTCTTGAGTCATTGTATGAAAAAACTTCCATTGGAGTCCACAACATTTAATACCATATGTAAAAGATAAAAATAAAAAAGAAAGGCAGACATACACATTCACACACACACACACTCACACCTAGGAGCAATTTTGCATGTCCAATTAGGCCGACTGCATGTTTCTAGATGTCCTTGTGGGGTGGGGGGGACCCACACAGACAAGGGGAGAACATGCAATCTCCACAGCCAGGGAATCAAATCCAGGTCCTTCTTGCTGTGAGCCAACCCACTGTGACACCGTGGCGTACTCCTCATAAACATTTACTGAAAAATGAAGAAAAAAATGGAATACTCTTAATACTCAGATGGCCAAAAGAATGTGGACACCTGATCATCACAACCATTTGAGCTTGTTGCACATCCCATTTCAAAATCATAGGTATTAATATAGATCCCTCCCTCGCAGTTAGAACAGCCTCCAATCTTCTAGGAAGCCTTTTATAAGATATTGGAGTGTATCTGTAGAAATTTATGCCCACTCAGTCATGCTGGAAGAGAAGGCCTAGCTTGCTATCAACATTGCAATTCATTCCAAAGGTGTTCAGTGCGGTTGAGGTCAGGGCTTTGTGCAGGTCACAGTACTTCCTAAGCACCAAACCATGTCTTTATGAGCCTCACTTTCTGCACAGGGGCCCATTCATGAGTCATGCTGGAACAGAAAAGAGCCTTCCCCAAACAGTTGCTACAAATCTGGACACAAATAATTGTCCAAAATGTCTTTATTTGCTGTACAGCATCACCATCACCCTTCACCGAAACTAAGGGGCCAAGCCCAAACCTTGAAAAACAGTGCCAGACTATTATTTCTCCCCCATCAAACTCTGCCTTTGGCACTATGCACTCATGTAAACAGCATTCTCCTGGCATCTGCCAAAACCAGATTTGTCCATCAGACTGCCAGAGAGTAAAGCGTGATTAATTATTCCAAAGAAAATGTTTCTACTGCTCCAGAATCCAGGGGTGTCATACTTTGCACCCCTCCAGCTCATGCTTCGCACACATTTTATGAAACACATTTTATGATGCTGATCTTAATGTTGCTTCCAGCAGTTTGGAAGTCTTAGTGAGTATTACAACATAGGCAAATTTACACACTAGTCAGTTATGCGCTCGGCAGCCTTGCTCTGTTAGTTTGCGTGGTCCACGTTTTGGCTGAGCTGTTGTCCATTGACGTTTCCTTTTCACAATATAAGCACTTATAGTTGACCTGGGCAGATCTAGCAGGGCAGACATTTCACAGACTGACTTCTGGCAAAAGTGGCCTTTGATGGTGCGACGTTTAAAATTAGCTCTCCAGCGTGGCCCGTTCTAGTCCCAGTACTAGTCTATGAAGATTACATGGCCATGTGCCGGATTTTCTACTCCTTTTAGAAGTGGGTGTGGCTAAAACACCCGAGTCACATATTTAAGAGGGTTGTGGTGCTTTTGGTCACATTGTACGTGTCTGTTCCACATTAATACCAAATACATCAACTGAATATAAAAACATACATTTTTAGAACTTTTTAAAGTTTTTCTTTCCACCCATTCATAGCAATTAATCATAAAAAGAAAAAGAAATGTCACATTGAGCGACATGATAAAAAGATATGTGACGCGACTTAAGCCTCGAGGGAAGCTAAGTTCAAAAGCTCGTGAATTTGCTTCTCATTCATCATTTATTTGTTGTTTTCTCCGTCTTTGACAGGGTTCAACAGTCATAAGATTTCCACCCTGTATCACAAAATAGGACTTACATTTATTATCTCTTTCTATCTATCTATCTATGCAGCCAGCCACGTTCATCAGAGCCTTGTAATTTATTGCTGAAAGGTTGAAATGTTAAAAAGCGGAGCCAGTTTAGCCTCAAAAATCCCCCCCCCCGTCACTTTCACTTCCATCACGTCTCCAGTGCGACGGAACTGTCTTTGTTATTCGACACGACATATTCAATCTGTTTGCCGTGGAGGGGAATCTGTTTTGATAAACGCAGCCGACGCCGGAGGATGAAAAAGCGAAAAAAGCTGTTTCTCACGCTTATCGCTTCCGCCATCTAGTGGTCAGTAGAGTAAGCTCCTCTCCGCTGTGGCTCGAACAGGGGGCGACGGGAACGTCACCGCACCGTGTTGGGAGGAAAGCAGCGGTTTGCTGTTACTGGCTGCTTCTCAGCACCTGGCAGAGCCGCACTCAGTGCCCGAGATAAAGTCGTGCCAAGGCGCAGAGAGAGACTTTGAACCAGTGACCGATAAACTTTGTCTAGTAGCCGTGGTGCTTTCGGAGTCGTCAGAGGTGAGTAACATGAACACAGCCACAACTCGGGCTGCCTGCTGAGGTCCGATTTAGTCTCTGGTTCAGGCTTCGACTGCGGTCCTAACTCAGCAGTACCGGTGTGTGTGGTAGCTGTGGGTCAGCGTAGTGAAGCGCGCTGTCTCATTTGGACGGGGCTACTGTTCCTTATACATCAGCAGTTATTACTGCTGAAAGTTGGAGCTGAAAGTGACCTGACAGTGAGAGATACGGAGCCAGATGGGTAAACCTTCAGTCTGTGGGCTTTAATTAGAGCATCCATCTTAATAGAATAAAACATAATGTGCTGATATACCAGAACGGTGAAGATATTTTAACCCTCGCTTTAGAATAAAAATAATAAAAAAAACGCCTTTTTCAATGAAATAACCGCCTGTATGCCCAGCGGGAGGGGATTAAATCTATAATCGCCCTTAATCTCGATATGCGCTCCTCATCTCATTTTTTTTCTCGAGAAGAGGAAAAAAAAGAAAAGAAAAATGGAGCGAGTCTCTAAATAACAAATTAATCATCTTTTATGCAGTGGAGCAGATTGTAAAGATGGCTGATTGCTAACACCTAAATGCCATGATGTTCAATATAGTTACATTTATTTTAGTCATTAATAAACAAGCAAAGAAATACGTGGTTACAGTATCGGTTACCTGCTAACACCATGAGTGACCAAAAACATCATAAATACACAGCTACAAATGGAGATCCTGCCAATGTGACCACACAGTCACGTCTTTAGCCTGTGTTGTGTCAGCAGAGTAGCCTACTTAAGGAAAGTATGTGTTAATAAAGAGGAGGAGGGTGGCTCCTTATTAACAGAGCAGATTAAAATAGATCATTGCTGGTTGTGAGCTTTCATGAGTCCCTACATCAGTGTAAGATGTAGTAAAATGGCAGCTTGGATTAGACCTAAAGTCCAGACACATAATGTAGGGTAGCTGAAAGTCACCCAGATGTCGTGTTGACTTTTTGTTCAGTAGGAGGAGGAAAGGAGGGGGATTTGCGGACAACTCCTGATCCTGGCACAGATTTGTGCTGTGTATCTGGGGCAAAGCTGCTCTGTGCTTTGTGCTGTGCTGGATATAAAGTGTTCCATCCGGAGCCAGATAATAGGAGACAGAGATGAACGAATGAGTAAGTGAATGGCATTTTGTTGTGAGAGGGTTAATGCACAGCTAATGGATTAACTGTTGCCATGCTAGGCTTTGTATTTTACTACAAGCAGCTTGAGCTCTTGGAATAGTTTGCACAATATCCAGAATGCAGTCATATGTTCAGTGCAGTTGTGTTTGCTTATCCAGTTGTGTGCTGTATCCTGCATTTTTCTTGGATTTTTTATGACGTTTGTGTGGGATTGTGTACTAGAAATAGTCATCATTCATTTCTCCATGACTTTCCCAGCCTCTCTTTATGTCTAGAATTAAACAGGCTGTTTTGATTGGCTCTGTATTGTACCTCATTCAAAGGCAATCTGGGCTGAAACACTCCTTATAACGTATGTGTAGGTGGAGCTAAACCTCTGAAGGCTGAAGAGAATATGTAAATGAGTTGGTTTTTGTGACATTGCAAAAACCATGAATTCAAAAGAGGCTGTTTTGCAGCTTAATTTCCATATGTGGAAAGTATGGACTAAATAAATGATAAATGATATGTTTGTATGTTTTGAAAATAATGGTGAGCATACTATATAAATAAAAGAGAGACAATGAACAGTGCACTACCGTGTTCTGTCTTAAGTAGGTTACACACACACACACACACACACACACACACACACACACATATACATACATATATATATATATATATATGTATGTACATATGTGTGTGTGTGTGTGTGTGTGTGTGTGTGTGTGTGTGTGTGTGTGTGTGATTTCAGTGCTGTTGTACCTCCTATAGAATGGCACATGTCTGTAAGTAGATGTCAGCTGAGAACTGGATTAATTTTTCAGGCTGTAAGGATATTTATATAGCATAAAGGCTGATTGAGGCTCAGTTCACGCAGGAAACCCTGATCTAACCCCAACATAAACTCCCTCCATTCCACACATCCAGCTCAGTCTGCAGTAGTAACCAGATTTTAATGATGTAATGATCTTAATGAATTTGTAATAAGAATCTTCTGTTATTTTTGGTCATTTTTTACTTTTCCCTTGTAATGTCAATGGCAATTAAACTCATTTGTTAATTTAGATTCGCAGGGAGGCACAACGTCCTTTTAGATGTTGACCAAAGCTAAGGTGTTTTACATAGACGTGAAAATGTTATCAGTACTGAACGATAGCAGACAGACTCTTTGCATACAAAAACAGAAGAGTGTCAATGAAACTGCATAACACTTCTCGTTATTCAGTTACCATAACAGTGATATTTCCATTACGCTTTCATTAGGAGTTACGTGCATTTTGGCAAAGTCCAAGTAATCACAAACACAATATCATTAAAGCAGAATTTAGGCTAAAAATGTCCCTCAGGTTGAGGCTAAACTTAGCCAAAAGATTACGACATTGAAGAACTCTTTGTGTTCCTTCAGAAGAAGGTTTTCTACTCTGAAAATAACTGGCAATGCAAATTTCATCTGTCAGAGGAGCGGCTTAGAAAATGGATGGATGGATTGATGCTTCGCAGAGATTAACAATGCTTTCTGCAGGTATTCCTGCATATCCTACACAGACAGTCTGAGTGCCATGTGGTGTGGTGTGTTAGGGTGATGTGTAAAAGATGCCATTGCCCAGCCAGCACAGTGCAACCTCTGTGTTCATTCCTGCGCTCCAAATCAGTTTAGCATTTCATAAGAAGCTTACGCGTGCTGCCTGGTGTGTGTCAATAATGTAATAGAGGGTGTGAGTATGTATGTGTGGCACCCAGGACTCAATTGTCAAAATATCAAAAAAAAAAAAATTCTACTATTGGCCTTTTACTTCATTGCCTGGCACTTTTCTTTTGCCCTCTTTCTCTCTGATTCTGTCAATCTCCCAGCACTGTTCTATAATGAAGACAATGCTTCAGTGACAAAACTCATTTAAAAAGAAAAACTCAACGTGAGAGACAGGGGAGAGAGACATTTTCTCGGGCAGGGTAAGTGAAGTGTTTTTTGTTTTTTTTATCTTGCAGTTAAAATGATTTTTGTTCCTTTGCTCATGTAAGCAATTATGCAGAGCTATGGTTCTTAACTCTGCTCTAACACACCCATGTCAACCCAGGAAAGGTTTGTTAATGAGTTGATAAGTTGAAGTGGATGTGTTAGAGCAGGGTAAATATTAAAATGTAAAAGACCAGGATCGAGGAACATGGAGACAGAGGGACACTCACATATATTTAATTATGTTGCTCTTACATAAACTGGTTCATATACTGCTGACACAAGGCATGTTATGTCTATGGATTCATGCTGTTGGCACCAAATTCTAATTCTACTATCCATGTGCTTCAGCAGAAATCAAGTTTCATCACACCAAACTACATTTTTCCAGTTTTCTACTGTCTAGTTTTGGTGAGCCTATGCCCACTGCAGCCTCACTTTTCTGTTCTTGGCTGACAGAAGTGGAACCTGACATGGTCATCTGCTATTGTAGCCCATCCACCTCAATGTGGAACATCTTGTTCATTCTGAGATGCTTTTTTGCTCACCACAGTTGTATAGAGGGGTTATCTCAGTTACTGTAGCCTAGTCAGCTCAAACCAGACTGGCCATTTTCAATTTACTGTCTCATAAACAAGGTGTTTCCATCCAAAGAACTGCTGCTCACTGGACATTTTGTCTTTATTATGCGGTTCTGGGTAAATTCCAGAGACTGTTGCGGGTGAAAATCACAGGAGATCACTAGTTATAGAAATACTTAAACCAGCCGATCTGGCACTGGGAATCAAGCCACAGTCAAAATCACTGAGATCACGTTTTACTCCCATATCCCCATGCTGGCCTATATCTGCATGATTTTAGACACTGTAGTTTAATATGTAGTTAAGTTCTTTAAAGATGTAGGGATGTAATACATACAGCTTTAGCACAAGGTGAATGCAAAGACTTAATTCAAATGATGATTATGTAAAGCAATGCTCTGTCAAGGATGAAATGATAATGTAATCAGAGATTTTTGGATAGTAATGCAGCAGTACCAATTGGTCCATTTAAATTTGCATCTCACTGACCATGGAGTGAAAGGCCATGTCAGTGATCAGCCTGTCTGATCCTCACATCAGTCTGCACATTTTACATAGACACACATACACATACATGTTCAAATGTTCATATACACAACTGGAGGTTATGTTACAAGAGCCTTCTTTATATGTTATTCTTGGAGAGCTGACCCACTTTTTCTGAACTAAGAGAGCTGATTTATGCCATATACACTGGAAAATATAAAAAAAAATGATTGAAGAAAAGCTCGTTTCACATAGTGTATGGCTACTTATGGCAGAGCTTAGACAGGGTAACCACAGTGTACGGCCACTGTTTACATGTGAAAACAGTGCAGTTCAGGCCTGGTGGACTTTGCATGCTGTTCTCCACCATTACACGCTGCTGTTATCAAGGTGTGGTCAGTGATAAGAAAGTACAGCTGTCAGAGGAAAGGTCTTTGATGTACATGAGATAGAGAAGACATGCAGTTCCCACCACCTGGGAAAAAACACATCTGCTAAACTGACCATTTTGGGCTACACATGTGAACAAAAACAAAGAGGACGGTGTGTGTGACAACACACATATAACTGAGTTGATGACATGGTAAAATAATCACAGTGTTTTACAGTTATAAATAGAGACATCTTTAAAATCATTCAAAAAGCTTGGCTTTAGCCACACTGTACCATAATAGCAGAAGCAGCACAGTCATAACAATCTGAACTAGATAGAAGACGGGAATAACACTAATGAGAAAGAACCTTTGAGCCCTGTTTGCTTATGGGAAAGCTCTGCTTCGTCTTATCAGGCAGCCTTGTAAAAGCCATAAGCATTTAACAATGCTATAGGTCGACTTCTTATTCTTGTTCTCTTGGTCTTCATCTCCTGTCTGTGTCTCACATCTTGTCTTACTCAACTCTCTAATTTTATCCTTTTTTAATTTTGTTAGCAGTGAAGAAGAGTGCTATGGAGGCCACAGGGGACCAGGAGGGAGGGAACAGTGAAGACTTAACAGGTCAGAACGTCCCTGGAATGTTTCCTGATCAGCTCAGTATAATGTCTAATAATATTTATTGTTTAAATGTCCTTACTAAATGTATTTCTGCTTTATTTCTCTTTTGGATTAGTTATTATTGGAAACATGCTAAGGTCAATAATACATATTTTAAAATATTTTTTCAAGAGTAAATGAAATCTGAAATGACCTACAATGGACCCGAAATTGAATGGATTTAATTGTGACTTTCATTAAAAGCTATTAAATCAAATAAAAGTTAGTAGTGAGTGTCTCATTATAGTGGGTTAATGTTCCATTTGATATGCTTGTGCCAGTTGTACATGGTATGCTCGATCTCACAAAACAGCTAAAATTAGAACTACAAAAGTATTGCTAAATGTTGTCCAATTATATGTAATATTTTCTAATTGTGAATAATTATCTAATCAAGCATGTTTATATTGCCCAAGACTGCATTCCACATAATCTGAGGAGAATCAGTATGACGTTAACAGGGCTACGCAATACTTAATGATACACACATGCTATGTGTTACCCCAGTGTTTGTTCAATTAACCAACCAACAAAACCAACAAAATTAGGATATCAATCTTGGAATGCAGTATCAAAAGACAAGAACAGACCTTGTCATGAGAACAGTATGTATTATTTGTAAATATTTTACTTTTAAAAATGTAAACAAGGGCGGTCAGGTGCTTCATTGAACATTTTTCAGAAAGTTATTAAATGATCATTAATACACTGCAGTTATTTATTTATAACAATATCTGTGCAAAGAATCCACCCTTGAGTTTTGTTCCCCACTTTACAACTATGATGCATTCCTGGTATTTTATTGTAACATTACATTGGTGTTGTCTTTAGGGAAGAAGAAGCCTAAGTTGCAGATCTTGAAGTCGAGGCTATTTGGGAAGATGAAGAGGAAGGAAAACGAAGGAGTGATGAAGCAGAGTCAGTCAGCTAGTGACATCATGGAAGGCATTCGGAACCTCGAAGACAACTATAAGTGAGAAACATTACCTGTTCTGATTATGATTGCATTTTTATTCAGTATGTTTTATGTCCTTTGCATTTTTAAAGTTTGATATGGTCAACTCTAATTTATTATTTTTGACTGCCTAAAATTTTTGACATTTCCCCTTAGATGTTCCCAGAGCATGCTGGGATCCAGAGCATTGTCACACGACAGTATCTTTCTGTCAGACCAGTGCCAGCCAGACCCTGAGCCACAAAGGGTTCTCTCTCAGGAGAACATCCACGGAAAAATACGAGCATTGCAGGTCAGTATATTTACACACTCAGACTTTGGATTCTCTTTCTAAGTGTGTTTCATAGCTGCATGCTGAGAGAAAATGCTACAAAAGGTTTTTCTAACAAGAAATAGAAAACTACAAGAAACTGTGGACTGTATGATCATTGTTATGTTTGATTAGATGAAGCTACAGCAGCAGAACATACATCTCGGCCCACCTCCTCTGGTGTTGCCCATTAAACGCTCTGAAGATCCTGGTGGAAGCTCAGAAGATGATGGACTTCCTCACAGCCCTCCTGAAATCTTGGGAATACCCAAGAACATGCCATACAAGGTGACCTGTTATAATTTCCACCACAGAATACATTCTCTAAAAGACCCACCCAGTCTTTTTCATATTTATATCCCCATATTTTTTCCTTGAACATCTTTCATTACAAATCTTGTAAAGCCTTCAATATGACATATAGGTACTGTATATTGCTGCACTCTCCATCTCCATCTCTTGCACCTTCAGAGTGTGTTACTTATGTTACTGTCATACCATAGTTTATGTGACTAAACCCCTCCCTCCCCATTACCCTTGTAGTTTCTCATTCCTCCCAGGAACCACAGCTCATTAAGTTTAGGTGGGACAGGAAGTGAAGAAGAAGAACAGGTACCATCACTTTTTGTCTCAGCTCTCTTATTCTTCTGACTCCATTGTATACTTACTGCTCCTACAGTCTCAGGTGGTGCAACCATGAAGGTTCACATAATTCTGAAAATATTTACCTGTCATAATTATTCATAATACTACTATTCCTAGATCTTTATAATCAAGGATGCAGACCTGTGACAAACATAAATCCAACAATTTGAAAGTTTATTCATCTTGACTTTTAAATTATCAATTTGTTGGCATTAAAAATCTAAAAATTTTTTCTACATTTCTGTGTAATTGAGATATAAACAAATCCATTCTGCGTGTTTTTTACCAACTCAGATTCCTTTACAGTGGTGGTGAGAAGAACCAAGCATTGTGATGTCTACAACCCAAATATAGCCATTTTATTTACAATCCAATACCAACAATGTCTTTTTGAATTTTTGAATTTTTATATCATCACTATCCAAAGAAAAATGTTTTATCCACAGTTTTTATTTCACTATGTTATATGTGAATGGCAGCTGTTCTCTGCATTGTTTGTTTAGAATAAAATCTCTTTACATTAACTTACATTAAAAGCAAAAAAAAGTTTTTACTGTCTCCGGTACAGTTCCTTTTTTTGGAGATATTTGGTTTTATAATAATAATAATTCTAAGATTGTGGTAAATCTAAAAAATATGGGTTTTTCCTGAATACTTTTTCCTTACATCTCCCTACATGTACTTTCCAGCATGAACCAATTTGAAAAAGTATGCTGTAAGCCTAAATCTCAGAACTGTGGTAATACAATGTCTCAGACTTGAAGCAGCATGTTTGCACGTGTTTTGAGTAATAACTTTCTGTGATGCTGCTTTTAGAGGCATTAAATTCTTCTGACAGCTGATTCCTATCACAACCACAATCAACAATTCTGACTGTGTAATTTTCTCTATAATGGAACATTTCGAATCAAACCACTTTGAATAACTTTGTTCATATCTTAATGATTTCATTATGTTGAAATTTTGAAAAGTATTGAAAAGGTGCAGTTCCCGTTTAAGTAAATCACTCAGTCATATTGTCAGAGGAATTGCATCCATGCCTGCCTGATTCTTCCTCCACCTCTGTATTTTCTGGCAATAGCAGCTGGGCAGACAGCCAAAGTTCTGATGCATTCTTAAATGAATCAAATGAAATTTTGTCCTATGTTTGTAATCCAGTCCCCCATGGAGCCTTCAGCCCAGCCAGTTTTGCCTCGGCCTATCAGCCCCACACCAGCTCCTGTCTCTACCTCTGTGCCTGGCCCTGGGGTGGACTTCAGCACCCCTGCCCAGTTTATCCCCTGCCTAGACAACTCTGCTGCCCGGCACCGGATGTCCGTTAAGCCTCGTAATCAGAGAGCCAGTACTAAGAGCAGAAGACTGCCCACCTCAGTGAGTCAGGCTGGTTTACTTTTCTTAATTCTTCCACAAAGCTGTTAAGCTTCATTACTTGCCATGGCAAAAGCACTTACATGTAGAGCCATGTCATTAAATTAATTTTCTGGTTCAAATATTCTTTTGATCTCAGGATTACAACAAATGTTTAGTTTAATTATAGTTAAGTAAAACAACATCTTCTCACTGGGCAGGCTGGATGCAGACCTCGCTCAGAGAGTATGAACAACTTGGAACGGCCTCTCACTGAAAGTGAAGAAGAAGAAGGAGCTGCTGTTACCAAGGAGATGACCCGCGTCCGTTCCTACTCCTCACAGATTATTAGGCCAGGGGAGGTGCTTAGTGCTCCTCCAATCAAAAGCCTTCTTTCTGCCTCTCCTCTAAAATCTTTGGTGGGTACTGCAGATGGTTACCCCAGCCCTGCTATGAGTCTGTCAGAAGGAAGCGTCTCACCCACTAACACTTCCCTCCAGCACCCTGTCCTGAAGCAGCAGACACCAACCAGAGAAGCAGCATCCAGCCAGAGGCCTGAGGCTATCACTGCTAACTCAGCTGTGCCAACCAGCAAGAAGCGGAGTGCAGACTTGAGAGAGAGTCCATTTAGCTCCAAACTAAAGAGTACCCAAGAAAGCACAGTGTCAACTGTAAGCTCAGCTGAAGATCATCCTGCAGACAAGCCTCTGGTGTTCCCACAGGCCTCAGCTGGTGAAGTGACTCCAAGGCAACCATCACTGAGAAAAAACACAACTCCATTAGATGACAAGGTTGTGGAAAGGAATCTACGGCAAATCTCTACAATACCACCACCCAGTCATGATGAGGTCCAACTACAGAAGGAGTCTGTAAATTGGCAAAGGCCCATCTCTGGGTCTTTCCATTTTTCGGTCTCTTCAGCCAAAAGTCATGAGAGGCAGAGAACTGGAAGTTTCACTGGAGGGGTGGCTCAAGCAGGGGCTAAGAGAGAGCCTGCACCCCCACCTATTTCTTCAATAAACCTCAAAACACAGGATCACCTCAGGAGTGTACAGGTAAGGACAGCAGGAAAGGACCCATTTTGTATCACAGAATCACAAAGAAATGAGAGAGCTGCCAGCAGTCCAGCGGTACCAACCAAGCTGAGAGATCCAACCGCAACTGTCTCTACTGGCCAAGAACAAGGAGACAGTCGAGGAAGTGAAACACAAGAGACAGGAGTAGAGGCTACAGAGGAGGAGGTTCAGGAGGGAGTCGAGGAGGCAGATGAGGCAGGTGAAGACCTGAAAGGCAATGAAGTTAATGAGGAGGGAAAAGAGGAAGAAGAAAGGAATGCATTTGGGGTGAAGCTGCGCACTACATCTCTTTCTCTAAAGTTACGTGCAGACAAGACCCAGTCAGAGTTCAGAGTGAAGGAGCACAGTGCTGAGGTCAGCACGCTGAACCCATACTGGATGATGGAATCTACAGCCCCTATAGCCGAAGGCCAAAAAGACAGCAGCATGGGACCTATAACAGGAAACATGGCTGCCACAGAGTCCAAAAAGTCTCCAATCCATAAGACTGAGGCCCTCATCTCTGCCCAGGTCTCTAGCTATCCACCTCAGAGTGCCAGCAGAGAAAAAGAGAAAACTACTCCCATTAGACTGGATGGTAAGTATTCTTTTTTTAAATCATTTCAAACATAGGTGTCCAGCTGAAAGCACAAACTAAAGAGACCACGTGTTCAGAACAGAGACATTATCAAAAGCTTCTCCAAGATAAAGAGATGTATTTTCTTAGTTATGTTAGAAAGCAGTCTGAGTCAGAGATTTCAAAAAGCCATTGGTCCCATCAGATCTGTGTCCTTCAGTTTCCAAATTAAACTTTGCCCCGCTCACTGTTTACAGTCTCACCGTTAGGCTTTACTCAACAAAACAAACAAAATGAAGATAGTGGAGAGTTTACTTCAAATGAACTTTCTGTGCTTCTACTGTGTAATGACAGACCATCTTCCTGCAGTGACATATGTTTTATTAGTCTGCCCTCCTTTCAGCATTGCTTTTAAGATAATCAGAAAGGACAAGGAAGTTATATCACCATTAACTATTAAATAATATGCCTTCAAACCTGATAAAGACTCACTGTTTCTTAAAAGGAAATGTAGACCCAAGATCACGCTCATAGCTGGTCATTTTAATTACCAATAATATTAGAGATGCACCAGTCACATTTTATTATTGCCAATCATAGTTTCTTTACAGCCAAATTGGTGGGTGGCTGATTTTCCTTTGGTGGATGGACAATTTTAGTAGCCCTTTTTCAAACCTGAAACTCACACTGTGTGGACTAAAATAAACATACGTTCTATGAGCCAAAGATGCCATATAATATTATTTGCTCTGTAATGGGCCAAACTGACAATTAAAATTCTTTACCAAAAATTATTTGTCTATTTAAAGAGGTAACAAACAAACAATAAATAAATAAAAAGCAATAGGCATATGGCTATTTAGCACAATGAGTCATTTATAATAATGCCATGACATGTTGGTATAGGTGTAGCAGCAGCAGTCAAATATGCACAGTGTATAAAATGGTTCTTCAGGGGTTCATTAGTAAAGACAATAATTCTATTTAGAACAATGAATTATATGTAGAACCATTTCATGCTTAAATGGTTCTTTTCATGGTGAAATGGTTCTTCAGACTAATGGAGAATGTGATGTATGTTTTACCATATAACACCAAAAGAGTTCTTCAATAGTTACAAGCTTGACGTCATAACAGTAGCAGAATCCTGCTTTGATTCTGTAGATTGCAGATCACATGTCTGGAGCCAAATTTTCTAATTCCAATCTCACATTGTTAATTACTATTTGAAATTTTGTAATACACAATTTACAGCAAAATGTTTAGTTATAAAATTTCTTGTGCACTAAAGGTATGCCTAACTGACATTTATTGCAGATTTGGGAACCCCAGCTCAGCCCTCATCTTCACTTATTAAAGGCACTAAGCTTGTACATTCGCTTCCTAAAGAGAGCACACCAGTGTCCTTGACCCCTAAAGAGGTCACACAAGTGTGCTCAGTTGAGAACATCCCTATTCCTACATCTGTAAAACAACCACAGGAGAATTCATCTGAGCTGTCCTGGATGAGCATGGCCCGAGAAAAGACTAGGAGCCTCCAGCAGCTGTTTACAAGCAGACTGCCTGATTTTTCTAGCCTGCAGACAACCACACGATCAACGAATATAGCTGCTACGACACCACAAACTCTGACGTCAACTTTACACCCCAGTGCAGGACCTGCAATGCCCATACATCAACTATCAGCTACACAACCCTCTGTAAGACAACAACATGTTACTTCTACTCAACCATCAGCCACACAAGCATCTGTAAGGGCAGCACATGCTAATCAGACCCCAGGCATGCAGTTTTCCTTCAGACCAGCTGAGCCAACCACAGGTCATTCAGGAGTTGTAGATTTTCCATTAAAGCGAACTCTTTCAACCACCAGTCAAGCACAAAGAACACAGCTCAGTGCTAGATCAGGACAACTGCCTGCAGCTAGTTCAGCAACCACTCATTCTGCTACAAAACCAGTGCAATCAACAGCAATGTACACATCTACCACCCATTTCAGCACTCGCACAGCAAAACAGTCAATTTCCCAGCCATTAAACCAGACACAATCTCAGGTAACACAATCTACCACACAGTCTAACCTACGTGCAACTCAAAACACTTCCCTTCATCTGTCATCAAGCACAAAATTTGCACCTCATCAGATGCCTCAAGAATCAGTTTCTCTATTCTCACAGCCCAGCCCTCAAATGGGTGGAGGTGTATCCTCCACACCTTTAGGAAAAGCAAATCGGACACCATTGCCCCAGTGGAAAGGCCCAATAGAAGGTACAACACAAGGTGCAGGAGGCCTGGGGAGCAAAGCTTTACTTACTGAAAGATGGGAGAACCAAACACTTGATACAAGCCAGGTGAAGCTCTTGTTTTGTTGTCTTTGTTGAAGTATAATGCATATCAGTGCTGTCATATCAAAACTTGAAAGATAATTGTTCCATTTTTTTTTTGTTTTTAACACAATTTGAATATCAACTTGTTACACAAAACAGAAATATGAGGTTTTGTTATAACAGCGATGGTACGCTACTTTTTTCATAGCAGGACCAGCTTTTCCACATGGTTCATGACCTTTATATCCTTTATGATACGTTAATAGGTAGAAGACCAAACATCTACACCAGAGTTCCAAAACCATCCTCAGTCTCTGACTGCATTTAGAGCCATGTCCAGTCACAGTAAGTTAACAGGTACAGACATAAAGCATGTGTGTTTGTTTGTGGGAAGACAAAATAAGCAACTGTTTACATGGCATGAATTCAGCATTTGTATGTTTATACCTGACTTTACATATACCTCAGAATCAGCAGCTTCCTCTGGTTCCATGCGACTGGACAAAGAGGACAAGTGGCAGAAGAAAACAGTGCCATCTTCATCACCACCTTCATCATCATCGCCACCTCTCCAGCCCATCAGTGATAGTGGACAACCTTCCTGGATGGAGTTGGCAAAGAGGAAATCTCTGGCATGGAGTGACAAGACTATGGACTGAGACTCATATAGGAGAACATAGTAGATAATTATGTTTCAAGAAGTGCTTTGAGTTGGCTAGCAAAAAAGAGATGTATGTTTGTGTGGGTGGACAGATGGAAGATGGAGGATGAAAGAGTCAGCACAGGTGTAGGTATATACACTGCTCAAAAAAATAAAGGGAACACTTAAACAACACAATATAACTCCAAGTAAATCAAACTTCTGTGAAGTCAAACTGTCCACTTAGGAAGCAACACTGATTTACAATCAATTTCACAGCTGTTGTGCAAATGGAATAGACAACAGGTGGAAATTATTGGCAATTAGCAAGACACACACAATAAAGGAGTGGTTCTGCAGGTGGGGACCACAGACCACTTCTCAGTACCTTTCTGCTTTCTGGCTGATGTTTTGGTCACTTTTGAATGTTGGTGGTGCTTTCACACTCGTGGTAAGATGAGACGGAGTGTACAACCCACACAAGTGGCTCAGGTAGTGCAGCTCATCCAGGATGGCACATCAACGCGAGCTGTGGCAAGGTTTGCTGTGTCTGTCAGCGTAGTGTCCAGAGGCTGGAGGCACTACCAGGAGACAGGCCAGTACACCAGGAGACGTGGAGGAGGCCGTAGGAGGGCAACAACCCAGCAGCAGGACCGCTACCTCCGCCTTTGTGCAAGGAGGAACAGGAGGAGCACTGCCAGACCCCTGCAAAATGACCTCCAGCAGGTCAAATGAGCATGTGTCTGCACAAACGGTTAGCCAGCCGCACAGCCCTCCATGTGCTCGCCAGAGGCAGCCTGACTGCCATTAGGTACTGAGATGAGATCCTCAGACCCCTTGTGAGACCATATGCTGGTGCGGTTGGCCCTGGGTTCCTCCTAATGCAGGACAATGCTAGACCTCATGTGGCTGGAGTGTGTCAGCAGTTCCTGCAAGATGAAGGCATTGAAGCTATGGAGTGGCCCGCCCGTTCCCCAGACCTGAATCTGATTGAGCACATCTGGGACATCATGTCTCGCTCCATCCACCAACGCCACGTTGCACCACAGACTGTCCAGGAGTTGGTGGATGCTTTAGTCCAGGTCTGGGAGGAGATCCCTCAGGAGACCATCCACCACCTCATCAGAAGCATGCCCAGGCATTGTAGGGAGGTCATACAGGCACGTGGAGGCCACACACAATACTGAGCCTCATTTTGACTTGTTTTAAGGACATTACATCAAAGTTGGATCAGCCTGTCGTGTGTTTTTCCACTTTAATTTTGTGTGTGACTCCAAATCCAGGCCTCCACTGGTTAATAAATTTGATTTCCATTGATGATTTTTGTGTTATTTTGTTGTCAGCACATTCACCTTTGTACAGAACAAAGTATTCAATGAGAATATTTCATTCATTCAGATCTAGGATGTGTTATTTGAGTGTTCCCTTTATTTTATTGAGCAGTGTATATGTAAAGGGCCTTATATTGTCCTTCCTCCTCCAATCCAACGCCCGTGCAAACAGCCCTTTCCTTCTATATTATAGGTTATGTTCTCAGGTTTACCACATCACAAAGTTGTTTTATTACAGAAACATTTCTGGCATAATGATTCAGTAGAAACTGAATTCAAACATAAACAGTTTGTATCTATTTATAATTCAGATTTATCTAAGCAATATTGTGGATTATAAAATGGTAAGTAGCTATGTACACACACACAGACACACACACACACACACATATATATATATATATATATATATATATATATATATATATATATATATAATTATTAGGAACACCTCCTTGTATGTACACTCATTGTCCATTTTATCAGCTTCACATATGAGCACTTTGTAGTTTCTATTTCTAACTTTGCTAGCTAGTCCCCTTTCACCCTGTTCTTCAATGGTCAGGAATCCCGCAGGACCACCACAGAACAGGTATTATTTGGGTGGTAGGTCTTTCTCGGCACTGCAGTGACACTAACGTGGTGGTGCTGTGTTAGTGTGTGTTATGCTGGTACAAGTGGATCAGAGCAGTGCTGCTGTGCTACAGTGGTCCTGTGGGGTTCCTGACCAGATGAGAGAAACAGCTGGTCTACAGTCTGTAGATCTATAACGTGCATCTATATTCTATATGATAAGTGGAGCTAAGTGTAGATACAAGAAGTTCCTAATAAACTGGTCAGTGTGTGTATGTGTATATATTATGGCCCAAGTTAAACGCTTAAAGCTCACTTCATCAAAGTATATATTCATTTCCTTTGGCCCACCAGTCATGTTTGATTTCTCATTTTTATGCATCCTTACATATACAAATACAGTACTGTGTGAAAGTTTTAGGCATGTAAGCAAATTTTTTAACAATTTACCTCAGCAGTGAGTTTATCACAACATACATTAGAATAAAATCATATTCATAATTCAAATAAACATAAAAGCAATAAAAAGTGACAAGAATTTCTTGGGTCCATATTTTTACTTGACACCTTCACAGCCACCACAGAGACTTGTTAACATCATCAATTACATCATGGGCACAATTTAATGAAGCACTGATTGGTCAAACCAGGAGTTGCTGTATATATATATATATATATTTATATATATAAATACAAACAGCCAGGTCCATAAATATTTTATCCTGAAAATTTTATTGTAGCTGTCACTGCATATCAAATGTCCAAATGCAGACTTTCAGCTTTAATTTGGTGGTATTTACATCCAAATTGGGTGAACAGTGTAGGAATTCAGGGCCAGGTGTGTAAATCCCTCATTATTTCAAATGGCATTTGCATTTGCAATGTATATCTGTTAACTCTTACTGTGACGTGCAAAGAGTTATCTCTACCAGTAAAATAAGATCTTAAAAATTAAAACAAACCCATCAGTAAGATAAGTATTAGGTGTGGCCAAATCAACTATTTGGTACATTCTTACAAAAGAACGCTGTAAAGCTTTTAAAGCATAGTGAAGTGGCATGGGAATGATTGGCTGCCAGTGGAACTGGTTCCTTTGTATTTATTGATTTTAATTGTTGACAAAAGCAGCAGGATGAATTCCAAAGTGTATAGGGCTATATTGTCTGCTCAGACTCAGTCAAATGCTTCAAAAATCATTGGATGGCAATGATTGTGAAAGCAACCCAAGACTTTTTAAGGCAACAAAGGGGAATGTTTTGCAATTGTTAGTCACCTGACCTGTATGTAACTGAGGCTGCACTTTACTGGATGAAGTCAAAACGTAAGACAATGTGCTGCAAAAACAGCACTGGAAAACAAAAACAGGAACTGAAGAGAGCTGTAGTAAAGGCCTGTGGTAGATAATCAGCAGAAAAAAAGTCCAGCATCTGGTGAGATTTATGGGTTCCAGATTTCAGGCAGACATGGACTACATAATATTTGCAACCAAATATTAAACCTGATAATTTAATTTACGTTTGTTAGTTTGTCCGATTAGTTGTAAGACCCTAAATATAGGGAGCTACTATGTATTTGCTGTTAAATGGTTGTTGAAAACTGTTCTTTCACTGTACACTATACACCTGATTTGGATGTAGTTACCCTCAAATTAAAGCTGAAGGTGCACTTATTCATTCACTTAGCACATATTCATTATTTAATTTAAACTTCAATATACCTGTTGTCAGAACAAAACCTTCATCATATCTCCAAAATGATAACTTTACAGAAGAAGGAAAAAAACTACTTTACTTTTAATGTAAGTCAATGGAACGAGACTTTTGGTCCATTCATCATGAAATGTACACACGATGTAAAGGGCAATAGGTACTTATAAATTCGGTCAGAACTGAAAAACAACAAAAATGGAGATACAAGGTTTTGTTCTGACAACAGCGATAGTTAAACAATACAGTCAATGTCCAAATGTTTATGGACCTGACACTAAATATATTAGAGGAGATGATGATAATTGGTTGGTCTTTGAATTGTATATTAAATGAAATGAAATACAAAATAACAAATCAATGACTTTGTATTACAGTATGTAAAATCTGTAAATAAAGTTCACATATGATAAAATATGAAAATAAGACTTTATTTAAAACAACTAAATGAGTGTGTGTGTGTGTGTGTGTGTGTGTGTGTGTGTGTGTGTGTGTGTGTGTGTGTGTGTGTGTGTGTGTGTGTGTTTGGGATGAGTACACAAGCACCTGTTTTAAGCGTGTTTAAAACAGTCCATCCTGTGTTCTGAGATTCTCCAGAGAGGACAACAAAACATTAGTCAGACTCAGAAAGGACAGCATGTTTCACCTGCTTTGTGTGTTTTTCACACCTAAAGCAGGAGGTAAAACCTCAAAAAAAAGAAAAAAGAAAGAAAGAAAAGGCATACAGCCCCATCAGTTTAGGCCAGCTAAGTGTGGATCTGCTGGCTTATTGAGAAAATGACAGGTTCTGTTATTTTGCAAATAATATAACCATCCTTGTTATATTACACTTGTTTAGTATGTGTCACATGTCCTACGTGCTTTGAAACTTCTACCTGTGTCCTAGATAATATTCCATCAGTGATGTTCTAGACAAGAGCACTGTAGAGGTGCGTTTGGGATTCAGCTATAGGCTGCACATCCCCCTATGGGACACTGAGTGCACTGTTTGATTGTACGTTATACTTTTGTGACTGGCCAGTTATTTAATGAGCCAGTCTGCCCTCTAGCGTCCAAACAGATGCACAATTCCTGCGAAAAAATCTCCCAGATTATCTTAAATATTCCATTTTTTAAATTTTAATATTTAAATGTAATAAAGAGCCACAACGTTGCATTATTTGGGGGGGGGGGGGGGGGGCTTCCCTACAACATTATTATTATTAATGATTAATAAGGTGTAAAAGATCTGGCGGATGGTCGATATTAGATTAGAAAATAAAAATGAAAATATGCTTCCTGCAGCACTTACAGCACAATTTAAACAATTTAGATGATACCTATGGCGATGATACATGCGTGTTTTATCGATATCAATACAGTGAAGCACAAAAGATACAGGGATAAGCAAGAAATATCGAGAGACACACGAGTCAAGTGAAATGTATGCATTACGAAGAGGCGTTAAGAGCCTTTCTGTGATTACAGCTTTCATTGAATACAGAATTTAACAAGGATAATAAGTCAGTTATTATTAAGATAGATGCTGATTCTTGTCTAGATTGGAAACATCAAAAAGCACATTTTAAAGCAGAGAGAAATCAACGACAACGTCGTGGAGATGTTTTCGTGAAGATGTTTCGAGTTTGCAGCTCATCCGCTGTTACGCACGCGCCTGTAGATCGACTGTAGCCAATAGCGAGTGTGGGAGGGCGGAGTGTGTGAAGGTTGATTGAGAGCTCAGTATCAGTAACCGTGTGCTCTTACTGCCGCCAGTCCGATGTTTTACAGACTGCCAAAAATGCGTTTTTAACACCGTCAGCTGTCGCTGGCGTCTTACTGGAACAGCGAGCGCGCTTATGTTATTTCTCGTGGACATAACTGTAAGTATTAGAAGTTGATTTTATTGGTATTTTTGCTGTAGCTATGGCAATAAGCTAAACACGCCTGTTGTGTCTGACATATTTTGGGTCTTCCCGACATGCAGGCACGATGCTAAAGTTAGCCTAGTTAGGCTATTATAAATTATAATTTTCCGTTCCACCTTAAATGCTGCGGCGTTTACATTCAAAGAGCGACCGCTGCATCATTTAAGATGGAACGGGAAATTGGAATGAGGAGCTGGCTAACTTCAGCCTGATCCGACAGACGGGTACCAGCGGAGTTAGAGAGCGGACTGTCCGTTAAGTCTACAGAGATTCACTGCGTTTCTCTGTAGTTACGTGTTAAAACGTATGGCAGCGCTATTTCTGCCTGTATACTGTGCCTAACCTATGGTCAGCCGCAGTGATTTGTGCGGCTAGCGCTAGCTAATCTGGTTCCCGGCTAGCTGTTTGTTAAGCCGCTGGTGCTGGGAAGCTCCTCAGCTGGCTAACTAGCTAGCTTTGGCTAACGTTAACACCCTTAGCCAGCTAGCCGGAGACCGGCTGCTCACAACTGGTGGCTAAAGCAGGTTTCCTGTTTTTCGCTTAGCTTAGAAGGCGGAATCTCCACTGTTATTTAATTAATATCCTATTTTAAATGCAGCTCACCTGTCCGAGCTGCTTCAGTAATTTTCTTTTTCTTGGTCATTTTTTCTTCCCCACTACAGGAGTTGAAGAGGAACCTGCTGTTTGGACGTTGCAGGTGCCGTTCACTTAACTGCAGCTGTACGACCATCACTTTTGACTTTATCCAGTCAGGATGAAGGCACGGCTTGGTCGCGATAAACATGTATCTGAAACGGTGAATGTCCGCTGATTCGTTTCGTGACTTTCAAGCGCCGGTTTTGAATTAGCGGAAAGCAAAGGAAGGATAAGCAGAGAGGAACTACACGGACCGAAGGAGGGAGTCTTTCCTTCCCCGTGTGAGTTGCCTCTCCTCCGGCGAGAGAAGCCCGTGTGCAGGCGGAGCCACGGACGAGCAGCAGAGCGCTGAAATGAGATGAGGCTCAGAAATGGAACTCTTGCCACTGCAGTTATTTTCTTCACCTCTTTTCTCAGTCTGTCTTGGTACACGGCCTGGCAAAATGGAAAGGGTAAGTAAACGGCCCCCTGCCCTCAGTGTGCGCTGAAATAAAGTACATGTCCAAAAGTATCCGTATACACTTCTTAATTAGAGATTTCAGATAGTTTATGGTGCACCCATGGCTGAGATGGGCTGTCAGTTGCGCCCACCCAGCTTGAATAATCTCCATAGCAAAGCTTTGTCAATATAATGGGATGCTCAGGAGCAGCCTAATGACACCTGGCCCAGTGCCAAATGTCAGTTATATATGCCATCAGATCCTCACAGCAGTGTTCCATCACAGTGTAAAGGGGGCTGGTTTAGAATCGAAACGTTGATTTCGAAAGAAGCATGGGATGATCCAGTATCTATAGACTTTTGGACATGAATATATTTTGTCAGTGGCCTGTCATGTTGCCTTCAGGAGCTCGTGCAAGTATGGCCATGTTCTGGTCAGTTTATACAGAGAGATGTCTTAAGCCCTGTTCGGATGGGATCAGTTTTCCATGGGGAGGTGGGGTGCTCTCTGTTTACCACAGGACGTCTGTATTGTTTATGACTGATTTGCCTAGGGTAAGAAATCTCAGTGTAAATGACAGAGAAGGGAGTGGCTAATCCTGCCATCACTCTGCCTATAGATTGGTAAACTTGTTCTTTTTCAGCGCAGCATTGACACCAGTTTCAGTTCTGTGTTTTCTGGAAGTGCCTCATAAGCTTTTGTCTGTGTCTGAAAGTGCAGATAACAGTCTAATAAATGGAAAATGCATAGAGCTGGACAAGACTTCTGCTAGTGCTTCTGGGAGGAGTAGCTTAAATGGCACATTCCCAACACTAAAGGACTTTCTTATATTATTAATTATAGTAGTTTTATGTGCTGTGACACTAGGTCCTTCCATCACACCTTTTTAATAGTTGGAGGTCAGCATTGTTGGGCTACACCCGTTTTAATCAGTGACCAGCATTGCATTTACCTTATCATTCAACACCCAGCTACTCCCCTGATCACCAGTGTGAGAAAGTTTGACCGTGCCTATAAAAAAAACAGAATTCACATTTGCAAACTACTAGATGATTCATAAAGTAATTGAAATGAGTAATGAATATCTAGTCTTGGTCTCAAAACTAAGTAACAGTGACAGCTTTCCAAGCTGTGTACTGCTTTTAGCTTTCGTAAGAGCATACGGTGACTGTATTTTTGTTAGTGTTTCCAGGTGTTGTGTCGATGTTTGGCATGGGACAAAATCGGAAAGATGCGTGGAAAATCACTTTCTAATGTTAAGTGCACTTTGGCTGTTGGTCATGTTCCATGAGTCCATCTACTACTGCTTTCCACTGTACAAGGTGACTGCATGAATAAAAGTTAGATGTAGTTATGTGTTTTTCTTTCTTTAAGGTCTGATTCTAAGGAGTGACCTGTTACACCCAAAGTTCCTTTGGTGATTAACTGGTGTGTTCGCATGTCTGTTTGCAGAGCTGTATGGAGTAAATATAAGAGTAAAATAATTGGTTATTTGCAGCAGAAACTTTTAACTCGCAGTGGAACTCCTTTGGCTTGGACTTCCCTGGTGTTCTTTCAGACAGTAGGCTTAGTTTGAGTTTAGGATGAGAAAATGGATTGAGATTGCCCTGCTTAGTAATGCTTGCAGCATTCATTAACAAATCAATAGATTTCATGAGTTTTCTGCTATTGGGCCGTGTAAGAAGGGTTGTGTATGGGCTAAGTACTTCTGCATTGTTGCTTCTAGGGATATGATTGGTCTAGGGCACTGGTTAGTGTACATTTATTCTTATTTACTATCTCTGAAACATGTGATATGAGATTCAGCTATGTAGTAATTTTGGAGCAGTCTTTAGTGTAATTTATAATTTAATACAATAAGATAAAATATGCATATAGTAACATAATAAATAGCAATTTAAATTTAGTTATAATACTTGTCAATTCTACCCAAGTCTACAATGTCACAAAAGAGTTTACCTCTCTGGTTTCTAAAGGTGCAACAGGTAGTAAACATTTTAAAAAGCAAGGTTAATAGAGTGTATGCTTCAGTAAAATTCTACATGGTGCTGCAGTGAGCATAAAGCAGTGATTATATTAAATACAAGAAGAAGAGTGGGTAAGAGATATCAGTGGACAGGACCAAGTTAATTTGGACCCTCTCCATATTTCTGCTCTTGTCTATTGCTTTTTTTTTTTTTTTTTTTTGCTCTTCATGCTGTCTTATTTAGGGAATTGAAACAATTTGACTCGTAAATCCCAACACACATGTTGGTCAGTCGGTCAATCCTGCTAAAGTGCTACCCCATTTTAATGTCAAGAACAGTCATTATGTAGATAAATGGAGTGTTCTGCGTTCAGACAGCAGGTACAGCAGTGTGTGTTCATGTAGGCCAGAGTCAGCACTGCTCCACAACAGAGCTTGCACTCCACCTGTCTTTCACTCACTATATGAAATGTGCCCTGTGGAGATGCGATGCATCTCTCGTGCTTCTCTCTGCCGAGCATCTACATCTCTCTGCTGCAGCAACTGTAAAAATGGGCTCCACCAATCATTGTTCATCCCTTGTTTTTTTGCGGGTGGATTTCTCTTGCTGGATCTCCATCCTGAGGGTGTTTGGAGCACACAATGGGCCAAAAATAGCTGACTGGTGAAATGCGTCATTATCCTGCACATAGAGAAGATAAGAAGCATGGGAGGGAGGGTGCAGTCTCCTGGTTAATGCCTTTGGAGAAGAAGGAAGAGAAAGGCAGTCTGTAGACCACAATGTGCTTAACTTTGCATTCTGGGCTGATGTTTTGAGCTGGATTGTGCTGCCCTGTCTAACTGAGAAGGAAAAGAACGTGAGATGCTTATTTTCAGTAAACTTTAGTGTTGTGCTGATACCGATACTGTAATCAGTATCTGCGGCGATACTGGCACTTAAACGCAGTATACCGGATGATGGGGATACAGATACCTTCTGACTGACACCACAAAACAATTTGTGATGTGTGCAGGCATGCGAGCAAAAAGAGCATTTCAGTGGTTCGGGACTACAAGCAGCAGTAAAAATGCTAATGGAAGAATCTGTAGCGGCAGTTTGTTGTGTAAAGAGCACACGAACAGAGCCGCTTACGCAAATGGCTGAGCTGTTCCTTTCAGTAGTCAGTTGTCTGCGGTGTGGTCACTTTAAGTCTGAGTTAACGTGATTTTAAGAGGGGAAGCAACTGCCGGATTCTGGGCATATTGATGGCCCTTGGTCTTGATTTAGCCTTTAGCATAGGAGCCCACTAGCCAGGCCTGTGCGTCCACTAGCCCTGCCTGTGGTGCGCCATTGTCAATCAACTGTATCACTCAGCAGTGGGTAGAGTTGGGGCCGTTGCTTCAACCTAACCAGAAAAATCACTAAGTCGTTAATACTGACAGCATGAATGATGGTGATATTTGCTGAACTGACTTTTAAAAATGTAATTGTATAAATATCAGGAGATGTATGTGAATTAGGTTAGATAGAGTAAGTGTTGATGTCAGTAGATACTAAAGGGTTAGGTATCGGTATCTGAAGGGGAAAAGTGGCATTAGGGCATCTTTGGTGAGCTTATACAAGGATGTTTCTGTGCTGCTCAGTAAAGCAGATTGTCCACATTCTGTCTCAAGTGAAAAGTGACATTTAAGAGTGAGTAATGTTATCGTCATCATCATAATTTGCATCACAATGTGCTTTTTCTTATGTATGATAAGTATATATATTATTCAAAAAGTGCCATCAACAGACAGCTTGCATTAACTACATAAATGAGAAATAACAAGCACCTGATTGAATGTTAGTCCATTATTGTCTTAGAATACATAAATTCACAAAATTTGTCCCCCTTTAAAAAAAAATAGGTCTTTCACAATCATAAGTTCAGCCAGTTTCCACATATGATGTAAACATATGACTGAAGAAGCTAATGTCTGTGGAACCCTTTTTTTGAATATGGTGTCACTGTTTTGCTAATGCATTTTTTTGTCCGTTCTAACATGCACAAGCTACATATCATGAATCATTTTTGTATCATCAAATGTTTAAGTATTTTGATGTCATATATTTTTCATATTGCCCACTTGTACTGATGTCAGTGTTTTTTAAATTTCCTTCTCTTGCCTATTCTCATTGGAAAATGTAAAACCTCCTCCTGACTCTTACTGAGCTGGTTTTCTCATCTAGGTATTCTCTAATTCTGATGTTGTCAGTTGAGTACAGCGGAGGGATAGAGGGGAGCAGGGGACGGAGATCTAGAGGAGTCTGACACAGAAAGATATCTGGATTATAATGGTTTTGAGTGGGTGTTTGCAGTAAGCTCATAGGAAGTAGGGACTTATCCCTGTGGCCTGGGATGCTCAGTAAGTCATGCTCTTGTTAAACATGCACATTCTTTTGGTTTGAGACTGACATTTAATAGCTTAATTTCTTCTCTTCCCCCTGCTCTCATTCCACACTAAGAAGAAACCCTCAGTCTCTCTGACAGACACTTATTGAGGTAGCGTACTTGCAGTGGCATTCCCTGCCATTCTGACATTCTTGCTCCATATTAGGCATGAAAACTGGACTGTTGTCCTGGAGTCTGTGTGCTGCTCCAAGTCTTGACACTTCTTAGCTCTTTTGCTTTACCATCTAGTTGATGAGAACTGCACACTATAGATAGCATGGTTAAGTATTTACTTGCTTTGTTTTGGTTAAAATTAGATTTATGGATCCTATGAATAGCTTGAGTCATAAAAGCACAGAAACTCTTCCGGAAGGCGGATGTTCAGGATGCTCACAGCATCCAATTAAAAAAAAAAACAAAAAAACACATAGTTAGTTTCAAAGTTAGCATGTCTCAGTTTAAATGATTAATTATAGACTTTGATATTGATATAGCAAAGGCCAGTACTGCAACAGCAGTTCAGTGATAGACTATAAGGCTGTACAGTGCATCAGCCCCCTGCTGTTTGTGTCCTTTTTGTTTTAAAACTTTTTGTTAGTTTTGTTGCTACAAAACTTAGTTTTGTTGTCAGGTTCTATATTTCATCTTGCATGTTAACCATTCCTGGTTTAGGAAAGCCTAAGCTAATTGTGATTTCTAATTATTTGTTCTGGTTAGAAGTGTACTGAACATTATCAGTGTAGGTTTGAATTGAGTGACGCTCCAGTAATCACCACACGTTTAACTTCTGTTGTAAACATGTTGAAAGCAACTTGTATCTTTCAGCAACAGTGCTGCAGTAGTCTTGTGTGTTATTTTCTGATTTCATGTCTAAAACAATTTTTTTTTCTTCAGTGGTAGTTTTGTAATCCGGATAGTATCTAGGTGCAGAGCTAATTTCACACAGGTATGTTCTGTATTGTGAGTAAAATTGAGGGCAAATACACAGGGTTTGATCACCTAGTCCATTTCTGTACACAAAACTGACTCTCTCTCTGCATGGATTAAAACATGCAATTAAATTAATTTCTGTGTTCTGAAGAGATTTAGGTTAAGAGCATTGCATTTTAGAGATATTATAGTGTTGATGCTGAAATTAATTTCATTCAATTCCTTTTTTCTCATTTGTTTATCCAGTGATGGGTCCTGGGAATTGGATGAGGACGATGCATTATTCTCCTAGCCCTGACTGGCCTTATTAACATCGACCTATTGTCTTCTGTTCTTTCTGCCTTGCTTCTGCTTAGCAGACAGAGCACTAATTCACCCATGTAATATCTATGTTGGTCAACAGATGATTACTTACTGAACAGGCCTTAACATTCCACATTTCTCTTTAGTGTCTCTCATTGTAATTGCTGTCATGTCCTATAGGGCTGTCACAATTAATTGATTAAAATAATTTGGGCAATTAAAATTTACCTTCTAGATGAATCTGGAATTGTTCATGTTTCTTATTTTTCTGTCTGTTTTTATTGCATGGCATTCAAAGTTGTCAAAATATTGGGGACAATGCTATAATTAGTAGTGTCAGTGCTCATGTCCTGCAACTTTGTCACCTCTTGTTTCCATTTTTCAGTTTTAATGTTGAGTTTGCTATTTAGTGAGTCTTAATTTCCTGAACAGATCCTAAAAAAGTGGAAGCATTCGGAAGCCTATCTCAAGGTTATTCCTTTTCTCCATTCACCATGCTGCCCCTACTTACAGGGTGGAAGGGTGGATCATGAAGGGCAAGAAGTTAAAGATCAAACCAAAGCATAAGATTAAAGAATGCAGTCACCTGCCTGGTGATCTTAATAAACCCAACAAAAATCCAAACAATGACCTGTTTGGTGCAAACTATCAAGAATGGAATGGAATGAAAGTGTTTAAAAGATGAGGTTACCTGAAGAGAGTGAGATTTGACCCCTTCTCTCTTTTCTTGTAAAATGTTGTGTTAAAATCTTGCACCTTTATGCTCTAGCGATACACACACTGGCCAGATGTAATGAGCCTTTTTGCGTCAGTTTCAGGTGAAATTGAACACATTCTGGCTACATGTTGTCTTACGCCAATTGCATTTCTCTCCTCCTTGTATTTACGTTTGAGTGAGAGTTATGCAAAATGTGGGCCTAAAAAATGGGTGGAGATTACATGTTCTGCTCAGTTTACTAAAATTTGAGCAACTCTCTCATTTTGATGTGGATTTTCATTCACCTTTTAAAAACAAGGCTTAAATATGTTCCTATAAGTAAGATGTTGTTGAGAGACTTTCATGAAAGACAACAGCATAGCAGGTAGTGGTACAGCTACCTAAGTAGGGGTTTGGCAAACCGAATGTTAAGAAGAGCCATTTCAACAAAAATCAGACCACCTTGGGAGCCACAGCATTTTATGTCCATTTCATTGATGTAACGCTTGGATGTATTAGCTGTATGTCTGTCTTAGTATGTGCAAATGTCCTAGTATAGGTTGAAAATATAAAGGGGAAACCCAGAATTGTGTGTGGTGGTGCCCTGGTGAGGAGTACCAAGATGACTCTCTTGCCTACAGTCAAGCATGGTGGTGGTTGCATCATGGTCTGGAGCTGCATGAGTGCTGCTGCCACAGGGGAGCTGTGGGCCATTGAGGGGAAACATGAATTCCAACATGTACGGTGACATTCTGAAGCAGAGAATGATCCCCTTCCCTCCATTTCCAACTCGATTATGACCCCAAACACGCCTCCAAGATGACAACTGCCATGCTAAAGGTAAAGTTGATGGACTGGCCAAGTATGTCTCCAGACCTAAACCCAGTTGAGCACCTGTGGGGCATCCTTAAGCAGAAGGTGGAGGAGCACAAGTTTAGTGCAGCATCCAACAGCTCTGTGATGTCATCATGGAGGAGTGGACGAGGATTCCAGTAGCAACCTGTGCAGCTCTGATGAATTCCATGCCCAAGAGGATTAAGGCAATGCTAAATAATAATGGTGGTCACACAAAATCTTGACACGTTGAGCACAATTTGGACGTTTTCACTGTGAGGTGGACTAATGTAATGGCTGTGTGTTGAGTTATTTTCAGATGACAGTAAATCTGTACTGCTATACAAGTTCTACACTGACTCCCTGCTTCCACAACATTCCTTTGAACGCTGGTTTTTCTTCTGTATCAAGCGACCGCTTTTCCATGACTATAAACAGATTTACCCTTTTGGTTAACATGTGCCATCTAGTACTGTCACGCTGGTATTTGGATGCTCGGTGAACTGGCTGGGGTGGTGGATCCACACACGGTTTGTCAGGTTTGTTGTAAAAAGTTGTTTGAAAAAGTGTGATGGTGGTGGTTCGTGTCACTGAAGGAAACGTGCTAGGCTTCGCTTTTTTTCTTTTGCATTGTAAACATGAATCATAGTAAACCATGTGTTCATTTTAGATGCATTGTGGTTGTATATTGCATTCGCATCAAGGCACTTTTTGTGCTCTGCTTACATGCTTTTGGCCTATTGTATCTTATAGAGTGATCTTTTTTCAAGAACTTAATCTCTTAAATGGAAGGAGCTTTACGGTTGTTAGGAGTAGCCCTCTTGATTGAGTACATTAGAAACCGTAAATTCCTGAACAGCGCCTGCCAACTCTATGGTTGAGTTGATGACCTTTTAAGCCCGAATGATTTTTTTCTTGAGACAGTGACACTCCTTGTGTTGGAGTTCAAGGTCCTTGGCCTTGAAGGACCTGTGACGTTAACAAAAGAACCTGTGTTCCTGCAGTAGTCGCACTCACTTTGTTACATATTTTATGACTGGTTTGGTTTTAAGCATATTTTTACTACCACTCATTGAGCAAGGCCAAACCAGCTTTGGGTGCAGTCTGGGATGGGACTGCCTGTAGGCTTTCATCTTCAGAGCTTTGTAGTGCAACTCTGTCGCAGGACAGAACAAAGCAGGTTGTTCTAATGACTCTCTGATGTGTGTTTGTGTGCGGGCGCATCTGTACTCTGTGACAGGTGAGCCATGTTTTGCACTCGCCTGTGTTTGAACTGCTCAGGATTTCCTCACAATTCATTGCTTGTGCCTTTAAACAGGTTGCAGGTGGTGCGAAATTCAGTGAGACAGGTGCATATTCTTTTTGTTCATGCATTCATGTCTCACAAAGACATTTCTTTTGAATAGAAATATGGATATTTTTTTTAATTTTAAAATACACTGGCATGTTGTATTGTGTTTCTGACCAAAATGAATATCTACTCAGTAATAAAAAAAATGATGCTCTTAGCCTTTTGTCTAAATTACATGTTTAATTGGTATCTTTCATAAAATGGTCAGTCAAATCCTGACTTTGAAACTGAGCTGAAACGCGCAGGCTGATCAAACCCCGTATAAGCCATCTGTTTATGTTGGCCTACAGATGCGGCAGTAAATCTCCTTTTCAGCTGTCCAGTAAACAGTCTAAATACACATGGTCCACTTCAGCTCTGACCTACTATTCTGGTTTTAGTGTAATATGCTTTACTAAAACCACATGTTAAATATATATTATTGAATAATATTATAATATTATGTACAGACTTGTGTGGTGATGGCACTCCCTGTTAGAGAACATCAGCTATTTTCAAAGGCACATCCGCATGCTTTACAAATTAATAAAGGCATTTCAGTGGCATTTTCATAATTTAGCTAACCAATATTGCAAATTTTATTCAGTACATGACACACAGCAGAAACAGTTACCGTTATACGTCAATTTTTTAAACAGAAATAATAAAGGAAACTAAAATTATGTAGCAGTGACATTTATTTTTGGTTCCATTTACTCAAGCTGAACTTAATATGAAGTAAAATAAGCAGGAGAAGAGCCTTGCGGTAGCTTCACAGCATCTAACAGATCTCTCTTTCTCTCTCTTTCTCTTTTGCTCTCTTGCTTGTGCTTTCGCTTATGCCCATAATAGAAACTCCTGGTCTAATCTGGATATCTCTATGTGAAAAACGAATGGGATTTTTAAAAATTGTTGTTTTCACACCACCCTGTGGACTGGTGACCTGTCCAAGTTGTAACCTGCCTTATATACAGTACCCCCCCGCGACCCTGAGGGAGAAGCAGCTTTGAAAACGTGCGTGTGTGTGTTCGTTTACACCCTGTGGTTAACAAAAGGTTCCAAAATCAACACGTTTAGTCCCACTTACATTTTTCCACTGAATGTCACTGGATCCTCTGAGTTAATGAAGTCATTAAGGAGCCAAAATATGAATTTTGCTAGTTGTGAATTAATACTTCTGCGCACTAAATTGACACTGTGAGATGGGCAACTACTCAATACCCAACAAATCAGCAAGGTTTGTCCATTGTGGTACTCAAGTTGCTTTATCAGTAGGTAAGTACATTTGGAGTAGCAGAAGTTATTGGCTATATATTAATGTTGAAGTTTAATAATAACATGCATTCATGCCACATCATTTCAGTGTACAGGAGAGTTAACTTTCTGTTAGCATGGATGTATCCTCATATTTGGCTCCTTAATGACCTCATAATTCAGAGGGTTGAGTAACATTTAGTGGAAAATTGTATGCGGGATAAAATGTATTGGGTTTTTGTACCAAAGCAGTTTTTGAAAATCCCATTAATTTTTGCCAGAAAAAAAATTCACTTAAACCTAGAGTTTCTAAAATGGTCACAAGGCTCTGAACATGACTTCAGAGATCTGTTATTATGAATTGCTTCAATTTTTGCTTTTCTTTGTCTTCCACTGAAGAATGTACAAATTGTGTGTCAGCTGCAAAATTCAGCTCACAGGCTTATGGATCTTTGAACTGATAGAACCGCATAAGGCTAATGAAGTATGTCACTTAAAAATAGACATATTGCTAGGCTAATAGATTCAAGGAGGTGATGTCAAAACCAAATACTGGTTGCAGTTGTCTCAGGTCAGCTCCCCTGCACTGAATGTGTAAAGGTGGGAGTATGTGCGTGTAGCACACTCTGACTGGTAGACATGGGGGAAGAGGGAGTATCCTACTTCCTGTACATCTGAAAGTCTGTCACAATGTCACAATGTCACTAGCTTTCCTCCAATATGTTCTTAGATTGAGGACTTGACTCTGATTTGAATGTCTGGAGCTGACTGGGCTGCAGAAGACCAGAGACTGGGATCCAGCAGCAGAGATGGATAACAAGATTACAGAAATGTGCAGCAGTTTATCTGCTAATCTTTTTACTCATGCTGCAGGCTCACCAGATATCTGGTGCATGTGACTCAAGAGCACTTGCACTGAGATAATTATCATTTGAGGGCTGGGTGCCCTTCATGACAGATTGTCATTGTGAAAGAGTTCAGAAGAAGAGAGAGGAAGCGAAGTGTCTGTTCTGGACAGAAAAATGGCAGACACCCCTGCATGTATGATTGGACTCACAGAGAAAAAAATGACTCTTTGTAAGGTTGCTGTGTTAAACTGGGCTGTTTATAAAGACCAGTTAGATAACTTATTAAACACAGACCACAGGCATTCATGATGGGGTTGCAAATTTTGGAGAACACTCTTGACTGATAACTGACTTTATCCAGTCTGCGACTAAGAGTTAACCAGAAAGCCTAAAATTAATACCGCTACCCATCAAGATGTCAGTTATGCAATCTGATTTGCAGAGTTGCATTCGAAGACGTTTTTGAAATACACATTCTTATGAGTGCATACATCAGCAAAGTTCCAAGATATTAAAAATGTTCAGGGTATCGACCATGGAATGTAGTACTGATAGCCCAGCATGAGGGTATATATGAATTACATGGTCCGAAGCTGTATTAAGCACACACAAAACAATATTAAACTATTATCTATGTAAGAACCTGGGGTCTTATCACAGAAACATCTAAACTGTGAAATCTTATCTGTTTAGTTACTGTGACCATTTCAGTTAGGGTTGATTTTAGGACCGCAGCTATTATAGATGATAGTTCTTAAGTTCGTAATCTTATCATACTCCAGGGTGAAGCAATCTAAACCAAAAGAAATGCACTACATACCTTGATGTATGTGTAATCGATTGCATTACATGCAATGCTGGAATTGATCACTGTTTTCTCCCAGACACATGAAGGATTACACACAAAGGTATTCACCCTGAAGTTGCAAACAAAGGTTAAACTTTGCAACGACTGTCTGGCACCTACCTCATCGTTCCAACACATCGGCATCCTGGCTTCTTTGAAGCTCCATATACTGAGGAGCACATTGCACATTCTTTCGTTCAGGTTGCTTTGTCCCAGCAAGAGTTATTACACAGTATTTGGGGCCTCTTTTGAGTGAAGCTTCCTGTCACATAATTATGTTACATTTATTTGTAGCCTACTGCAAAATGGTGGTTTCCCTTGTGAGATGTTTTTCTTTTCTAACTCTGCAATTAAAAAAATCCCAGACACTGCTGACGGGATTTACAGATTACCACTGTCCCATCTTTTGTTAACGATGATTAAAACTCGAGACTTTTTAAAATGTTTTTAAAATGGAAGCTGAAAGTGTGGAATAGCAACACACTGATAAACATCAGGGGAAACACTCAGTTTCTTAGTTTTGTTTTTACCTTTTTGCATTGGCAATGGTAGCTGAAAGTGTTTGTTAGCTGTATGCCTGTGGTTGGTTGCTAGGTAACAGACATGACAGTTGTTAACTTCAGTTGAATAGGTTAAGGTGTTGTAATTTGAGATAAGGTAAGATGCTGTAGGACAAGTTAAGATAAGATTTGCTTCTATAATGCATATTTGTGAAAAATCTTATCTGGACCTTTGTGGACCTATCAGATCTTAAGACAAAAAGATAGGACGTTTCTGTAATACAGCCCCTGGTATTGTTGAAACCAAGCGGCCACCACTGCTAAAAGAAATCCTAGGGAACACTGTATGACCAAAAACAGTTGGCAAAATGACTGGAATATATAGTGTTGGGCTGCTGAAAGTTACATGTTCTGAATTTTTCTAAGTTATTTAAAACTCTCTTATACTAGCCAAAGATAAAACATCTTTGCAATTTTTCCACACCCATGTGTGGTTTTATTACACCTCTGTGCATCACACGGTCTCTTAGAAAACATGGAAGAAAAGGTTGTCTTATTTCTTGTGAATGTTTGCTAGTGATATGATACATCATTGTAGTTTTTTCTTTTTGTAGACCTGCTTGGCAAAACTAACTGCCTATTGCAACTTAAATGCATACAATTAAAAAAAAAAAAAAAAAAGGTTCCATAATCTTCATGATTTATCAACATAAAATCAAATTAATGTTATTTTTAGTTGATAGCATTGGTTCAGCATTGTTAATCAGTTAGTCATTTGCCTCCCTAATTCATGTGATGTGCATACA